>NW_027257691.1:0-300000 GCF_043159975.1 Macaca nemestrina | reverse complement strand
GTAAGATTAACCTGGTAAATTTAATCTTAAAATTCTCTTCAATAGTTTAAAATCTTCAAGCCAATGTGAAAGAAAAATTGCAGTTTTTTACACTGGGAATTCCTAAGAAATAGTCATATTTGGTGGGGAAATATCCCAGACATCATAAAGGCCAGTCCCTCAGGGCTTGCATGTGAAGCATATTAACTGTTTCATCTGGGGTGCTCCATTTGATATTTTGTAGGGAGAGTTGGGTAGTCCCCTTCTCAGAGTGAATAGACCTTACAGTGGTATTTATCCGGTCCACTAGATTGGTTGCAGGCATAACCTCCTGTGCACTTGGATCACATGTACTCATCAGTGATTGTTTAATAGTGACCTGCGGGTCCTGCATCAACCCAAACAAGTGCTTTTATTCTGCAGCATTTACAATTAAGGATTTTGTTCTTAAAGTAGTTATGTTTACAGTTCATTATAGTAAAGCTCAAGAATCTGATACTAACCTACAATATGGAACAATTTCTTTACATTATACCCTATGGTTTAATAGTTACTTGGTTTTGTCTTTACCCCACATTGAGGATCTTCTTGGTCACCACAGGTCTCAGGTGTACCCTGGTGTTTAATTTTTTTTCTTTTATCCATTTAGTTTTATATGTGTATATACATGTATCTATATTACATATAAATAATATATATTATTTTAAAGTGACTTTTAGTTTTCTAACTAGGAAAAAGTGACATTTTCTTTAGCAGAATCCACATTTGTGTTTTATAAGCTTCACCAAAAACACATTTTACACTCCTGCTGTTTTAACTTTCAATAACCGAAATTCCCAGGGTAAAAAACTGAGATTTTCATTTAACATTAGCTTTAAGATTTTAAACCATTGAAGAAAATTTTAAGATTAAATTTGCCAGATTAATCTTACCAAAGGTTACTGAAGTCATGTGAATTAAAAAGCATCTGAGCTAGCTTCTATCAGTCTGATTGGCCCTTTCTTTAGGTTGATGGATTCATGCTCTTTCATGCAGTTTAATAGTGAAATATCACTTCGCAGTGACACATATAAACAAGTACATAAGACCCAAAAGATATTTCATTTTCCTGTTTTCAAAAATTATCTCATTTATTTTAGACTATTAATTAAAAAGCTACAGCAAATGCTAAAGAGGAGAGTTACCATCCAAGGCCTTCTTAAAAGAGAGAAGATGAAGCAGCTGGGTACAGCTTCTGAGATAACAATTTGAATAATTTCAAAAAGAAATAGATTATAGAATTTAAAAATTAAAAACTACTTGTATTGAGTAACAATATTTTTAAAGAAATTATGTTTTATCCAATTATTTAGTTTTGTATGAGTGTATTTTTATATCAATGTTCAATTTCTAGAAGAACTTTACTATATTTTATTTATTTATTTATTTATTTATTTATTTATTTATTTATTTTTATTTTTGAGATGGAGTCTCGCTCTATCACCCAGGCTGGAGTGCAGTGGCACCATCTCCACTCACTGCAAGCTCCACCTCCTGGGTTCACACCATTCTTCTGCCTCAGGCTCCCAATTAGCTGGGACTACAGGTGCCCGCCACCACGCCCAGCTAATTTTTTTGTATTTTTAGTAGAGACGGGGTTTCACTGTGTTAGCTAGGATGGTCTCAATCTTCTGACCTCATGATCTGCCCACATCGGCCTCCCAAAGTGCTGGGATTACAGGCATGAGCCATGCACCTGGCCTATTTTTTCTTAATTATAGTCAATTAATCACATATTTTAAAAAATTCTTTTTTTTTTTCTGTTTTTTACTAACCTTGATATGATTTAAGCCATTCAGAAAATGCTAGGATTTTCTGGCTTCAAAAAGAAATATTTATCTTTCTTGAACAACCCAGTTATTTTATTTTAGGAAAAAAATTTATCATACAAGACTCTCATATAAATTTACCTTTGTTTAAGCTTTCTTACAAAAAAAATCCTTATTTTTTTAACTTTTTTTTTTAACATTGCTCTCATTTCCTGGTTCCTTTTTAACCTTGATTTATACAAAACATTTAAAGAAGTTTTGAATTAGACCAAAATTTGTTACTAAGAACACATTAGTAACAAGAATGTTACTTTACATTAGTAAAACAAGAATGATTTACTAATACATGTACATTTAAATTAGAAAATACCTAGAAATTTCAGACATTTAATAAAATATTTAACATAAGCTTAGATCCTAAATTATGACAAATTTGTTTCTAAATATTTATTCCATTTCATTTACCTAGTGTATTAGTGCATTTTCACACTGCTGATAAAGACATACCCGAGACTGGGCAATTTACAAAAGAAAGAGGGTTATTAAACTTACAGTTCCACATGGCTTGGGAGGCTTCACAATCATGATAGAAGGCAAGAGCAGCAAGTCACGTGTTACATTGATGGCAACAGGCAAAAAGGGCTTGTGTAGGAAAATTGCCCCTTATAATAATCATCAGATCTCATGAGACTTACTCTCACGAGAACAGCAGGGGAAAGCCTTGCCTACATGATTCAGTTACATCCCAATTGTTCCCTCCCACAACACATGGAGATTCAAGATGAGATTTGGGTGGGGACACAACCAAACCATATCACATTGTTATTTTGATAGTTTACCTAGATTATTCATAAAAACTGTGGTAGTCACCATTTAAAGTTATTTTTCTCTCAACCATTTTTATAGCCTGTGAATTTCAGGTAATTACTTAAGTAAGAACCTTAAGATTAAATATAGGCCAGTTGTGGTGGCTCAATCCTGTAATCCCAGCACTTTGGGAGGCTGAGGCAGGTCAGTCACTTGAGGCCTGAAGTTTGAGACCAGCCTGGCCAACATGGTGAAACCCTGTCTCTACTAAACATACAAAAATTAGCCAGCTGTGGTGGCACACACCTGTAATCTCAGCTACTTGGGAGGCTGAAGAATGAGAATCACTTGAACCTGGGAGGCGGGGGTTGCAGTTAGTTGAGTTCATGCCACTGCACTCCAGCCTGGGCAACAGAGTGAGACTTGGTCTCAAAACAAACAAAAAAAAAAAAAAGGAAAAAAGAAAAAGATTAAATATATGTTTACAAAATATTCAAGATTTGACTGTTTTCAGCAATAATGATATTAATGTCTTATGTATTTTAAAATTACACAAGCAAAGATCATTCTGATTTTGGCTAGGTTTACAGTTTTATAAGCCTTATGCCAAATTTTGACATCTTATATAGTATTTCACAGGGATAAATATGAAATGGCTTAATCAATAAATACAAACAAAAATGTATGCTGCCAATTCTTGACATTTCTAATATTGATTTACCGATAATTTTAAAGCTAGTTTATTTATTAAAGGTTTTGCTTAAGTCTTGTGAACTTGAAAAGCATTTGGGCTTCTTATTACACTTATGAGTACTCTTTAAGTTCAAGCCAAGTTTGGTACTTTGTGGCCAGAAATACAAAAAAAAAGTGCACATACACATAAACACACACATACACACTCATATAAAGATTAGTAGCCTATAGTTTTTACTTCAGAACTCTAGCAATGAGATGTTAATACAAACTCACTGGTTAGCAAAAGCAATAACAGAAAAAGTTGGATGAAAACAGTAGATTTTTATCTCAGTAGTTTCCTTTGATAGTAAACTCTAGTTTACTTTAGGTTATTAGTATTCTAAAGTAAAGTCTTAAAGCAGACTATTAATAGCCTAAAAGCAGATGTAAAGCAGGCAGAAAAAAAGCAGAGGAGTAGAGAACTTAATAGTTGCAGGTTGACCTTTGAGCTCTGAATTGTCCTTGATGTAGTTTGCTTGTCAGTTTAAAACATGCATAAGATCACACCTGATGTGTAACAATCTGGAGTTTTAGAAAACCTGATGTGCCCTTCCATTTACACAACCACTTGTAAGTAGAGGCCCCATAAATCCTAACAGGGTGCCTAAGAGAGGTTGTTCTCCTTGTCTTTCTTTATTCTTAGATAATTTGTAGTCCACATTTTTTCTTAAAAGGAGGAACTGGGCTGTGGCCTAGGATTTAGTAGAGTGGATCAAAATGTACTGATTGTGGATGGGACTCCACAGTGTGTCACCACTGAGTGATTTCTGCCCTCTTACATGCCTCAGCTTCTCTCTCTGAAGGTCTGTCACCTGCAAAAGAGCTCACAGTGTGGAGTGACCAGCTCCTATATGTGTTTCCTGGATGAAACTTTTAAAATCAAATTGTCGAGAGTTCCCTTAGAGCCATGGCAGCATTGCAGGGCATCAACACCCTAGACACACCCAGTCAGCCCTCCATCACCCAAAGATACCGTTCAGCGGAGAGAATCAATACGCCTTTTCTCTTCGGACCTGAGGAAACTCAGTCTCCCATTTATCTATACAATTAACAGTCCAGTTTCTCACCCAAATGGACAGACAAGCCAATTAGATTAATTTGAAGAGAAAAGGCAATGAAGAAGACTCTTTAGAATGCACCTCTGAACTAGAATTAGGATCCTAAACAAACAACTTCCAAGGGAAAATATATATATATATATGTTCCTCCTTTTAAGAAAAACTGTGGAAAACAAATTAAGAAGAAAGAAAGACAAGGAGAACAACCTCTCTTGGGCACCCTGTTAGGATTTATGGGGCCTCACTTAGAAGTGGTTGTGTAAATGGAAGGGCACGCCAGGTTTTCTGATACTCCAGATTGTTACACATCAGGTATGATCTTATGCACATTTTAAACTGACAAGCAAATTACATCAAGGACAATTCAGAGCTCAAAGGTCAACCTGCAACTAATAAGTTCTCTATTTCTCTGCTTTTTTTCTGCCTGCTTTAAGACTATTAATAGTACACACACAGACACACACACATACACACACACAGCTAAGACCACTTCCTGTATACAGTCCTAAGTCACCCCTCACTTTTTAACTCTCATCTGCCATTACACTTGCTAAGGTCAAATCCTCTCACAATACAAGGTAATCTCTAATACCCCCCAAAATAAAATGGTAAGATAATGGGATACCTGAAAACAGAGATTTAGATGTAAGAAGAATCTGCCCATGGCTCTTGAAACTCCACAAAGAAAACAGAGCATTTCAAAACGGGATGAGTGGCATCTTGAGGGGTTCAAGTCATTAGAAGCCTGCTATAGATATTTTTCTTGGTACCAAAGATTGCAAAGGAGAAGGAGGAATAGGGGAAAGAAAAGTAAGACAAGACGCAAACACAGAAACCAAGTGCAGGGGTTTTTCTTTCTTTCTTTTTGCAGCTGTGAGGAATTTTAGACAATTCAGAGGCCAGTAGAGTTGTTCGAATCAGCTGGGAGAAAGACTGGAATAATAACAACGAAAGCCAACAATATGATCACGGAATGCTCTAATGGAAAGAGAAAATTAAGACCAGCTGGTTGTCAGTTGCACCCTTTAGTCATTAAGGAGAATTTACAAAACAAATGAAACCCAACTCAGGTACTTACCTAGGATTGAGGCCCTGGCTGAAGACTGCTCCCTGCCATTTTAGAAGCAAGAAGAAACTCAAACTCACCTTTTCTATCGGAGGTGAGCTGAAACTCCAGAAAGGAGTTACCTGCCTTTTATCAGTATGGAAGCAGGACAACTTGCCTTCACTGTCGGAAGCAAGCAAAACTCCATAAAAGAAGTTGTACAGGAAAATAAACTTGAGATGTCAACCAAATCTGGGGATATTAGGGATTCTCTTGAGGGAGGGGACCCCCAGGTCTCCGCAAATTGTCTCATTGGTTTGAGCCATAAGGATAGATAGATCGAGTTGGTATCAAGCACTGACAGGAGATTTGTCAAACATCAGGGGCACCTCCACTCAGAATCCCTGTGGTTACTAATTGTGAACCCAAAATATCAGAGACAGGGCTCAGTCAATTTAAAAAGTTTATTTTGCCAAGGTTAAAGCCACGCCTGTCACACAGCCTCAGGGGAGTCCTGATGATATGTGCCCGAGGTGGTCGGGGCACAGCTTGTTTTTATGCATTTTTGGGAGACATCCTGCATCAGTCAATACATGTAAGATTTACATTGGTTTGATCTGAGTGGGCAAGACAACTGAAGTGAGGGCTTCCAGGTCATAGGGAGATTGAAACATCTTCTTTTTAATTAATTTATTTATTTTTGATATGGGGTCTCACTGTGTCACCCAGGCTGGAGTGCAGTGGTGTGGTCTTGGCTCACTGCAACCTCTGCCCACTGAGCTCAAGTGATCCTACCTCTTCAGTGTCCCAAGTAGCTGGGACCACAGATGCCTGCCACCATGTCTGCCCGGCTAAGTTTTTTTGTATTTTTTTTTTCGGTGGAGGCTGGGTTTCACCACATTGCCCAGACTGGTCTGGAACTCCTGAGCTCAAGGGATCCACCCTCCTTGGCATCCTAAAGTGCTGGCATTACAGGCGTGAGCAACCACACTTGCCAGATTTAAACATATTATGATTGGTAGTTGGTTAGAAGAGTTATCAGCGGTAGAAAGGAGTGGCTGAGTCAAGATGAAGGGTTGTGGAGACCAAGGTTTTATTGTGCAGAAGAAGCCTCCAGGTAGCAGGCTTCAGAGGAAATAGACTGTAAATGTTTCTTATCAGACTTAATGTTTGTGTTAATGTTAATGCTGGAGGTATATAATGAGGCATGTCTAATCCCCTCCCACAATACCAGAACTAGATTTTCTGATTAACTCTGAAATGTTCTTGGCTGAGAGGAGGAGTTCATTCAGATCGTTGGGGGGGGGGGTCTTATAATTTCATATTTGGTTTACATTTGCCAAGTTTTTCACCAAAACTAAAAGTTGCTAAGAGTTAGCATTGTTCCATGTAATTGAGACTACTTAAGAAACAGGTTTACATCCAAGGTGTTTTGGCAAAAGATAATATGGCAAATTTGGTGGGGGCAGGTTTGTTTAGAGGGTTACAGGATTGTTTTAAGCCAAAGGTTTGGGCAAGTTGTGCAAGGTTTGTAAAACATTTAATATTATAAAAGAAATTCTGTGTGTGTGCATATTGGCTAATGTTAAAAAAGTATTCAGATTTTTCATAAATTGAACATTAAAATAAAAGCACAGCATGGTTTTCTTGGAGTGTTGATCTGCTCTTTAGCAGAAAATTGTAAAGAGTTATAGGAAAGTTTAATGAGACTCTTACCTCATGGTCAAACATTAAAATTGGGTAGATTTGTCTGTAAAGCTATATTAAGAATTGAGTTTGACATGAATAGTATCCTGACGCAAAGGTGAAATTTGGCTCTCTCTCTAGAACAAGATTTTCATGTGATATTAAGTAATGAGGAAAAGTTTCTGTTTGCCTTTTGAATAAGCTATAAGAAAAATAAGGAAAAGAAAAGAAACAGATTGTTTAGAAAGCTAAGTTTTCCCTCTATTAATGAGTATAGGTTTTTGCCTCTAAAATGTTTTGAGTTATCATTTTGGCTAAATGGATGACTTATGGTAACCTAGAATTCTATTTTATAATATAAAATGATTTAAACCTTTGATATTTGACAAACTTTCCATAATCATATTATAAATTGTCTCTTTTTCTTACCTGATTCAACTTTTAGATATTAGTTCTCCTAAAGTCCAAAAATGACATATTTAATTTATATAATATATAAATCATACAGGAAGCATTGTCAAATATGAAATGGTGTTAGAATTTTTGTGCTATATTTGTAAAAATATGTTATTACTATAAATTCCAAAGTTATGGGAAACTTAATGTAATATTTCTTAGTGTACATTATATATAATTATAATTGTTCTGTAAAATTCTTGTATGGAACAGAAGTAATAAAAATTTCTATTTAATTTTGGCTTATTAATAGTGGCTATCCTAAAACTTTTTGCTGTCCACAATTGTTGTGACTTAGTAATTATGCTTTTAGTTGATTCCTAACTCTCCCCATGGAACTCTGGCTGCCAGAGATTTTAGGGAACAAAAGGGACATTGGAGCGGCTGGCTGCACTCCTGGTTGTGGGTAGTGGTCTAGTTGTGGGGACTGGGGTGGTTTTCACGTTGCAGGAGGCTCTTGGGTCTTCTGGCAGGAGTCTTTGAATGTGGCTTGGACTCCAGCACAGGCCCTCTGGTTCTCTTAGGCGAGCAATGATTTTCCTTATCTTCCGTTGGTGGTCCACGGTGACCCTCACCAGCACTCCTGGACATGCTCTTCAGGCTTGCAGTCACCCCAGACGGCCTCTGAGACACTCTCTCATCTTCATTTGCTCTTGTGGGCTACCATTTCCACTTCAAAGACCCGGTACCAGATTGCCCTTGTTTTTGTCGCGGTCCCTGCCATTCCCAAAAAAGTTGTGCTGAGAAGCACGAGCGTCTGGGAGGCCCAGGATAAAGGGGAGGCAATGAGCTCAAGGGCCCGGCTATCTGTCAGTGACACCCGCCTAAGGGGTATCAGGGATGATTCCATCACCCAGAGACCCCTCATCAACTCACCAGACTGTATTCCCATCCCCGTGGGACCCAATTCCTGCGCACAGCCTCTTTCGGCCAGGGAATCCGAAGAGCGGTTTCCAGCGCCCACCTCACATTCTTGAAACTCCTCCCCCTTTAGCAGGACCCGGCCACGGAGATGGCCGGAAGAGGCCCTATGGTCAAGACTTTTAGGGTCCCGCAGTGGTTGTCGCAGGCAGCCTTTTCCCCGAGACCAGGCTGGCTCGGCCTGTCCCATTTTCCGCTGCTTAGGCAGGCTGACAGCCCTGACAGTTCAGCTCGCGAGGCTGCCTCGCGAATGCGCATGCGCCAGTCTCTGGGCCCCATGTGCGTGTAGTGAGGGAAGGCTCGCGTCACAGTGACTGCCACTGCTGCCTGGCGACAAGTATCCGTGGCTTGGCGGAGGAGACGTTTGTGCACGTGCGTCCGCGTTGGACTCTCTCTTGTCGTCTTTGAAGGATCCACGTGATAGTCCCACAATCCTAGCAGACGGCAGTGGCGAGTCAGCCTGAAGAAATCTCAAGCAGAGCTTCAGAAATAACAGCGCGAAATCCCTGAGGATCCTAAAGGACCTGCAGGAGGCATCGGACCTGCCTAGACCATGTGGGGGTGAGTCTTCTTGAGGGTTTCCCCCTGTCATTTCTAGGTACAGCCCACCTGTTTTCTGGGGCTGCTGTCCCTGGTAGGGCTTCGTGGCAAAGCAGTACCGCGCAGTCTCAGAAGCTGCTGGGCTGTGTGTTGCTATGGGAATGTTGCAAGTGATGTATGTTTCCGTGCGTATGTGGCCGTGTGTGTGTGTGTGTGTGTGTGTGTGTGTGTCTGCGTGTCTGTGTGTGTCTGTGTGTGTGTCTGTGTGTAAGTGATGTCTCCTGAAAGCAATGTGGGTCTCATACTGCATCGCTTTCGTTTTCGACTCGCCCCACCTTCTGGATCGCCTGTCTCTGTGGCTCTGCTTGGGCTGCGTCGCGTCGTGTCCTTTGTTTTTCTGTGGTTCCTGAATCCGCCCTAATTGGGGGACTGCTTAAAAACCCTGAGACCAACTTCCCCGGTTATTATTATTATTTTTTTAACAGTTATAGGATTGTTTTCTATTTAATCAATTTCTTATCTTTGTAACTTTCTTCTTACTTTGAGGTTTTCAAATTAACTTCTTGAGATAACTGCAGATAAGTGAGTTTCAGGCTTTCTTCTTTTCTTTATCACGCATTTGTAGTGTAAGTCTACTTCAAAAACGTCTGACTTCATATTACACACATTGGTATAATATATTTTTATTGTCATTAAATTTAAAATATTTTTATTTCCAGTGTGCCTCTTTTCTTCGACATATATTTTATTTAAAAGTTTTCTTAATTCCCAAACTTGAAATATTTTTATTCTGGTTATCTATTTGTTTTAATTTTTAACTTAATTCTACATGATCAGAACACATTATCTTTATAAATTCAATCCTTGGAAGTGTTTGAAACTTGATAGATGACCCTATATGAGCTTAATTTTGTAAATGTTTTATGTTAATGATCCTGTCTTGCGATGTGCTTGTTTTCATATAAGGGCAAGCTGCAGGCCTGGACTTCTCTAGCTGTTTGCCACCCACTGTCCAACACAGGAGGGCAGGCAAGTGTCCAGTCCCATTTCCTGGCCAGCCCTCACTGCCAAAATACCAGAGGGAGCAAAGGCCCTAAATCGTAGGTCACAGATCAATTTTTTTTACATCATCTTAACTAATCCATTCAATCTTGGTTCCCAGGCCTCTATCAGAAACAGAAGCTGCCACTCCCTGGCACGCACACCGCCTGGTGCTGCTCAGAGGCTGTGAGCAGTGCCCCTGACCAATGAAACCAGGTCTCTGGAACAGAGGCCAGGGGCCTGCACCCTTGTCACCCGCTCCTGACTCTGTGGGTGGGGGAACACCAGGCGTGTCTTTTCTACTCAGAATGCCACTTTAATTTCCAAGGATGAGGGACCTGCAGCCAGGGGACCCGGGGTCCTGAGGCTGCAGCCTCACCCAGGAACTGAACCTTTCCCTGTTCCTCTGATTTCTCCCTGCTACTGGCCAAGGAAACAGATTACTTAAGTCATGCCATGGGGACCTAAGACAAGTGAGAATTCCCCTCACCAGGGCAGGGCCAGGGTTTGTGGGCCTTCATTGTGTACAATTTGAGGGCCCCCTTTAAGACAAAGAGTAGAAAACAGCTTAACTTTGAAAATATTACAAAAACATAGGGCGATGGGGCACCAGGTGCTTGGCGGACTCCACAAGACTATTTTAGGATGGTGGTCGTGGTTTTCACTTGTTTAACTTTATTTCACTTTGGTTGTTTGGGGGCCTTTTTGTTGTATGTGCAGGAAAATTCTTAATGAATTCAATTTTTAAAAAATCATAACACTGCAGGGAGGGGGATTTCTCTGTGGTTAGAGGCTTAGGATGGGGTGAGTGAGGGGCTCTGTCACTATTCCTTGGTCATGCTGGCCCCTCAGCAGCAGGACAGCCCGTGGTGAGCCTGACGCAGTGGGATGACTGGGTGAGGCCTGGAGCTGTGGCTTGCTGCCCACCATGCTGAGGTACAAGTGCTCAGGTTTGGATTCAGTCCACCCTCTCTGATTTGCAAAATAGACCTTTCCTGGGAAAATGAGCTCCAGCCCGCCAGCCACACAATGTGAATTCTGTGTCCCCTATCCTTCTAGTTGTCCCTTTCATGGTGACTATATGGTGGCCTGTCTGGGGCCATCCAGCCTCATCTATGAGGACTCTGGGGAGGGAGGAAAAGGGGGCCCACCCCATCCCAACCTGCAGTGAGGCTGGAGAGTGTGTGTCTGAAGATCTGAAAGTGTGACAGGGCAGGGCTGGGGATCAGGGGGCTGGGGCTGGTGACACAGTGGGGATGAGTACCTAGGTGCTTCTTTCTGGGATACAGAAGGAGCCCTAGTGTGTGTGATGTGATGGACAGGGCTGAAATCTGCCCCCTCCATGCCCCATCAATGTGGTTTCTCCTCCTGGGTAATGTAGGAGCACTCAGCACACTAGGTACTCCCCTCCCTCTGGACAAAGACTCCCTAATGTGAGACCAGCTGCCCTTCATGGGGCTCCTTGGGGGTGAGTGGGTGGCTCCTACTAGGAAGCTTTGACCATGTGCGCCATGCCAGCGGGAGCACAGCACACAAGCAGCAGTCCTGCAAGAGCAGGATATGTGAGGAGCTGACTCAACAAGGCTCCTGGGGCCTCCCCACAGCCCAGGCCAGCCCTGACCCACTGCCTACAGGAGCTGAGAGCCCGTGACTAGAAGGCCATGGACGACCAATCCTATCTGTATGTTTACAGAAATGCATGAGCACATTTTACTAACAAAATACTTGCCAAATCTTAAGCAAAAAATTAAAAAGCCTTTTATGTGGCCATTACATTTTCGGTCGGGCCAGATTATGATTTCAGGCATCTTCTGGTGATGGCTTTTACTCATATTCCTTCTGACGGAAGCCACAGCAAGGAGCACTGGGCAGAGCTCCAAAGCCAGTCTGTGCCAGGAGGGGTCCCACAGGAAATCCCAAATGCCACATGGACTGACACATGTGTGCAAACACGAACACACATACTGATGCATGCCCACACTAACACACACACAGAACCATGTGCACATACTAACATACACACAGTACCACATGCACACACTAACATACACACGGTGCCACATGCACACACTAACACACAGAACCGTGTGCACACACTAATATACACTGATGCATGCCCACACTAACACACACATAGAACTGTGTGCACACACTAACATACACTGACATGCATGCCAATACTAAAACACACACAGACCTGCACACATAGTAATACACACTGATGCGCTCAGCCTGTGTTCAGCTGTCAGTCCCCCAGCTCTCTGAGCCCCTCAGCTGTTCTTGTTGCTGGGGACAGGGTGTGCAGTCCTGGGTACTCTGACCTGGCCCTGCTCCCTAGGATGCCATCCAGGGCAGGCAGCCAGCCTGGGGCAGGACAGAGGGAAGCCTGTCCAGGAACAACCTGCATCCTGGGGTCTCTTCCAAGGGGTAGTGGAGGACAGGGCATCTGAGGGGGACTCCCTAGAAAGACCACCTGGGAGCCTCCTCTTCTGGTTGTGATGGAAATTCCCCTGGAGGCTGTCATACTAGTGAGCAAGGAGGTGGGCCTCAGGCACTGAAGCGGAGCCCCACAGCCCCACAGCACTCCTCAGCAGAGGGCCCCAGCAGCCAGATATCCTCTGAAGTCAGTAGGGAGGAGGGACCGTATCTCCTGAAAGACAGGAATGAAGAGGGAACTGGACAAGCTTGGTGGTGAATTTTTGGTGCCCCTGTGCTGGTAACAAATCCCACGCAGCTCACCTCTCTGTACAGGGGTCATTGGCAACCAAAGGGTACATGTGCTTGACAAAGAACAGTGTCCTGATGTGTGGATTTATTCATAAAAAGGTGCATTGATTTTGTTAAGTAACAAGCAGTTATTTCTTTATTTAATGAGTCACTTTTATCTTTTAAAGTAAGATTGCAGGAACTCCAGACAGTGTGGGAAAGCCCAAGGTGCCTGTGTAATGGGTGGTCTCTGCCCAGAAGCCCAGCCGAGCCCAGCATCAGCCATGAGATGCTGCATAGCACCATGGAGGGTAGAAGGGCTAAAGAGGGTGTGGCAACCACCACAAGCCCTCAGGAAATACTGTTATTCTCGGAGCTTCCTGTAGACACTGTGCAGGGTATCACACACTTGCATGCACACATGATGTGTATTTTATTCTCAAGCCCTCCCCACATGATTAGATTTTTCCCTGAGGTTGGAATTGTGCCACCAAATTGAAATAAGTGGTTCCCATCACTGATGTCCTCAGGGTTGTGGAGGTGGACATCCTGGACAAAGTGAGGCCCTCGAAGACCACATCAAGGCCAGCGAGCTCCTGCTGGTGACAGACATTCACTGGTGATAGAGCTGCATACTGTTGGGGCTCCTCCTGCCAGGGCCTGGGTCACTCCCTCCTGCTGGCCCCTGGAGGCCAGTGGTCCCAAGAAGGTGCCCAACAGGTCAACACACTCTGCTCCATGACCAACCCAGCACTTGTGATTGATCCAATTCTGAACTCCAGGTTCAATGGTCCCTCAGAGCCAGGGAGGGAGGCCGGGCTGGGCCAAGCCAGGAGGGCCAGTGCCCTTGCATGTTTTAATTGGCCACAGCCAGCATGAGTGCCTACATCTATGGGCTGTGATATGATTTGGCTCTATGTCCCCACCCAAATCTCATATTGAATTGTAATCCCCAGAACTCCATGTGTCAAGGGCAGGACCTGGTGGGATGTGATCAGATAATGGGTGTACTTTCCCCCATGCTGTTTTCATGATAGTGAGTGAGTTTTCTTGAGATCTGATGGTTTTATAAGTGTTTCACAGTTCCTCCTACACACACTCACTCTCTCCCACATGCTGCCATGTAAGACACGCCTGCTTCCCCTTCTGCCATGAGTGTAAGTCTCCCAAGGCCTCCCCAGCCATGTAGAACTGTGACTCAATTAAAACTATTTTCCTTATCAATTTCCCAGTCTCCAGTAGTTCTTTACAGCACTGTGAAAATGGACTAATACAGATTATTTCAAAGATAATAAGGCAAGGGCTTTCAAGGATGGTATACTGCCAAGTTAGAGACAGGAGCCAAGCACATCAGAAGCCATGACAGCCTGTGTCCAGGATGGCTCTGGACTGGGTTATGGTGGGACTAAGGGGAGAAATATATTAGATTTGTCTCCAATTAAAATTTGTGGTCAGCTTGGGGATAGAAGCTCATAATGAAGGAATGTGGTGCAGGGGATGGGAATGTCAACACTTGGAGGGGCCACTGGTAACAGAGGTTCCGTTGGCCGGGAACATGGTCTCAAGTGCACCTAATCCAAGATGTGGAGGTGAGAGACACTTTGGGGTCAACAAGGCCAGGCTTCTGTTATGAGTGGGAAACTGAGGCCAGCTGGGAAGTTACCTATCCAAAGTCATTCAGCAGCCCTAGGACTAGCGCTTAGCCTCTGACCCTGTGTTTCACCTACATTAACATACGTGGGTATGTGATTCCAACAAAAGCACCCAGACAGAAGCATGCCCACGAGTAAGTCTCTGCCAAACACAGCTGCTCAGGAAGGGAGATGCATCACAGGGGGATGGCTAGGTGGCTGGGAAGTGGGGACCAGCCTGGGCTGCTGCTGCAGGAACAGGAACCTCCAGGTGGGCATTCTGTATGGGCCCAGCTGCTGGCAGTGACATGTGAGGACAGAGCCAAGCTGCCCCCCTCCAGAGCCTCTCTCTTTTGGGTTCTTGGTAATACCCAAATGCCTATTAAGAGACTACTTTAAAGGAGACCCATTTAAAATCATCATCATCATCTTCATCATTATTATGAATCAATTCCATTTAATCTCAACTCCATTTCTGTCTATGAATCTCCTTTTATAGATGAGAAAACTGAGGCAAAAGCAGTTGAAATGATTTTCCAAAGGTCCTACACAGAGTGACTGGCAGAACTGGAATCCAACCCAGGAGCCCACACTCTCCCCAAATGCACTGCTCAGCCTCCTCTGAGAGGTGGAAAATGGGATAAAATTGGAAGATGGATGCAGGAGTCCTGCAGCTGACCAAAAAGGGAGAGCAAAAAAAACTGAGAAAGAGTACAGACATACTCAGCCCAAGTAATGAGGATTAACCCACACCAGGACATAGCACCATAATGTGTCATAACACTGAGGAAAAGAGATGCATTCAGAAGCTTCCAGTGAGGAAAACAAAGCAGACCATATACACAGGACCAGGAATAAAAATGGCTTTACACGTAACAGCAACCAGAATATTGATGACAATGAACCAACACCTTCAAAATCCTGAGGATTAAGAATTTCCAATCTAGGCACCAGTGTTCAAACACACCATCAGTAGTGTTTGTTGCACACAGACAATTTCAAAGATAAAAATGTTTCAAAATTTAACTCCCATGAACCATTTCTCAGAAAGCTACAAGAGGATGTGCTCTAGGAAATAAAGGACATGGACAAAAGGAAAAACCAGGACAAGAAATGCAAACCCAAGCAAGGCCCAAGAATCCCCTGGTTGATGGCAAAAGCAAGTCCCAAGACAGCCACTGACTGCCCTGTGGCCTACAGGTAGGTTGACAGTCCTGATTCCTGCCTGTTTCTCAGTGGAATGATTAATAGCTGTCCGTCTCACTCCCCAACGTGTTCTGGTTAGCATAAGAACTAGAGAGCAACCAGAACACAGTGAAGAAAACACAAAAATGCATCCAAGAGAAATAAGCCAATGAAAGAAACAGAACCCAGTAGCCCGTTTTCAGAGAAATTTTGTCTCTTTACAATAGGTAGAACTTAATGAGTGGCAGCTGCCTAGAAATTGTTGCAAATAAAATAACAAAACATTTGTTAATGCAGGCAAAAAAAGGTTACTTAAGAGAAAATGAAACCACAGTTCTGCACATGGCTGGGGTGTGAACATTATTTACGCATTCATAACAGTAGAAACCCTGTTGTGAAGTAACTAGACTGCCAAGTGTGTGTGTTAAGAGGGTTACAACTCTATTTTCCAACAGCACAAATGCAATAGAAAAGCTTTAAATGTAAGGCACTACATATGTTTACATAAGCTATAATTATGTACTTTTAAAATCTGAAGTTAAATACAGATAAAAATCTGCAACAACTGAAAATGGCTGATTGTGAGGCAGAAATCAGTGAGTTGGTGAGAAGTGAGAGGTTGCCTGTTGTCCTGTGTCTATAGCAAGCTTGCAGTTCAAATGCTGCTTCCAGAAATGCTGCAAGGAAGGGTCCTTGGAGAGGACATGAACCCAAGAATCTGTCAGAGAGGTGAGGGATGATTACAGACAAGTGCTGGGACGTGCCATCTAGCGGCTAGGACTGGGAAGAGGCAGAAAAGTTTGCAACCTTGAGAACTTGAAGATATTGGGGGAGAGAGACCAATGGTGGAGGTGGGGAGCAGGGGAGGGCCTCTCGGGGCTGATCAGCATGGGGAGCTACCTTGTGTTAGATGGCGTCATCTGAGTCAAGCTGAACAAGGTCACAGGAACAATCAGGTTGGGGGTGGTGATGAGTGCACTGGAACTGGAGGGTTTCAGTTGCCAGAGCCTTCCAAGCAGCTACATGCAGCTGGTTAAGTCCCGAGCCCAGGGCAGAAACCAGTGGACCCAGCCTGTAGGGTGCAGTGTTGGTTCAATGCCTGGAGTCAACCCTGTGATCTGGTCTTAGGGGTATTTGAGAGGCAAGCAGGGCCTGACGGAGTGAGAGCTGGGGGCCTGGGAGGTGCCACACTTATACCATAACGGAGTTCTCAGGGACCTTAGGTTTCCAGAGCCAGGCAACCCAGGTTCAAATCCTAACTGGTCAATTTCCTGGCTGTGTGACCTTGGGCAAGTTGCTTAACCTCCCTGTGCCTACCTCCAGCATGCGGCTGCTATTTGATGAGGTAACATACATGGAGCAGAAAGAACTGTGCCCAGTTCAGATGCAGGACAAGTCAAAGGCATGGTTGCCCCCTCATCATCCTGCCTTACATGAGAACCTGAGACTTTGAGGCAGGATTCTATGGGTGAGCAATTGTGTCCTGGTGGACTCCTGAGCCCTGTGACATGGGCACACCATGATGTGGGGACTTGGCTGAGAATGACTGGTCAAGGGTTGCCAGTGGTTGTGGGCCTGGGCCTGGGAGGCAGCCATGTGCACAGGCCAGGTGGACCCCCAGTTAGTGGACTGACGGTCCTCATCCCCAGACACTGAGCATGGCTCCCCATGAGGGGTGGACATGGGCTGGGGGCACAACTTCCCCACTGGAAAGAAACTCTTAGCAGAGCCAAGACCAGGTAGGCAAAAGTCCTGAGACACCAGGCAGCTCTTCCTGCACCCATCAGCAGTGAACAACAGTAGAGGGCCCCACCCTAAGCTTCTTTCACCCACAGGAAAGTCCAGCAACAACTGCTGGGCTACACCCAGCTCTAATGTGGGCTTTGCTGTGAGGTTCTCCCTCTCTTCTTTTGATACTTTTAGGCCACATTTTATATTTTAATGTTTGTTTTTAATGGATATCTTCATGGCCCACTGTAGCTCATAAGACAGTGAAAAATAATATAATCAATGTGGTATTACTTGCTCTAAAAATTATTTTCTGTGCACTTCTAAATTTCATAAAAATTATTTTTATAATCCCTGACCAGTTCATATAAAGAATACTTCATGAAGCAAAAATATTACAAGAAACAAAACAATTATGATTCTAGCATGAGTGGCAGGCAAATAAAGACAGAATTTGCATGGGGAGATTCTGAATCATGAGCCATAATATTTTACAAAAATAAGTTCAATAAAAATCAGAGAATACAGATTTGTTTTCAGAATCTGTGAAGTTGCTAGTTGTACTAGTCCACTTTTACATTGCTATAAAATACTACCTGAAATTGAGTAATTTATAAAGAAAAGAGGTTTAATTGACTGATAGTTCTGCAGGCTGTACAGAACACATAGCTGGGGAGGCCTGAGGAAACTTACAATCATGGCAGACGGCAAACGGGAAGGAGGCACAACTTACATGGCCACAGGAGGAAAAAGAGAAAGACAAGGTGAGAGTGCCACACTCTTTTTAAAAAGATCTCATGAGAACTCACTCACTATCATGAGAACAGCAAGGTGAATGTAGGTCCCCATGATTCAATCACCTCCCTCCAGGTCTCTCCTCCAACACTTGGGATTACAATTCGACATGAGGTTTCGGTGGGGACACATGGCCAAATCACACTATTAGTTTTCTAGTAAATTACCAACCCTACAAAAATTGTTTTCTTTCAATATTCTTTTCTTTTCAGAATAGGTACACACACACGCACACGAACCCAATTACTTGCCTCATAATTCCCTTACATCTAAAGATTATCTTTAGAGTAAGGGCTTTGTACATTTAACTCTATGTAAATCAAAACTAAAAATCTGTATATGTTATATGTTTGTAGGGAAAGAGGACACAAGTTCAAATAAAAATACAGGACAAAATTTTGTTAATAGTCATTCAGGACTCAAAAATATATAGATTTTATTTGAACTCCTACAAGTTTTCATTGTGATCATAATAATCATGTAATCCTTAAAAATTTAGTTGTACATTTTAAAAATAAGAAGTATAATTAGATTATTTGTAACACAAAGGGTACATGCTTGAGATAATAGCTATCTCCTTTACTCTAATGAGATCACTACACATGTAATGACTGTATCAAAATATTCCATATATGCTCATAAACATATACATCTACATACTCACAAAAATTAAACATATAAATAACTTTAAATAAAAATAAAATACAATCTATGGGAGCAAAGTTCTTTAAGTTATGTGTAAAGTCACTGGCAACAGGGATTACTGGATATGTCATTTCACTATGTTACCAAATAATATATTGTTACCATATTTTATATCCTTGAGTAAGAGGACAATTTAATGTTGGTGGCAAGATAACACTTCATTACATGCATTATAGTCTTAATACATTAAACACAATTTGAATTTAAAACAAATTAGGCTCACACATAATCTCAAAAAAAAGTGTTACAACACTAACTTCATTTTATTACATAAAACTGCAATTGGTAAAACTGTTTACTACAAACATTTAAAATGTTTCCTTTTCATTAAAATGCAGATGAATATTACTCTAAACATCCACCTCATGCATCTCTTACCAGGCTTAACTCAACCAAAAAGAACTTCTCCATTTATATTTTCATCAGAGATCTTGCATTTCACTGTCCTCACTCATCCACGGAATAATTTATGAATGATGCCCATCTAATACAAAAAAAAAAAAACCCTCATAGCTCTGATGCAGCAACAGTTGTTGACTCAGTGCTATTACATGAACAACAGGTATCAAGGAAAAGCATGAAAGTATTTAAAATTTGAATTGGATCAACATTTGCTTTTCAAAAATTCTAAAATTCAATGGAGAATTCTACAGTTCGATGGAAAAAGGTACACTTTGAATGTAAATACACCTCTTCAACATTAATCTCCTTTCAAAATTACATAAAAACAATTTATGTAATAATTTTAGCTTTGTTTTCTTTTCTATATTCAACACTGATTCTGTCAAATGCCTAAATGCAGACATTTTGTCTGTCTGATTTCATCTAAGCTGTGGTTTTTAAACAAATGTGTTTCCACTAACAAACACTTTCTACCTCTGTTTCAGATTTTAGAAACACTTATTTTTAAACCAAATTTTAATTTTTGTGTCCAAAATAAGTTTTAAGGGCATCTGTTCTTTCATACGAAATAGGTTATGCTGCCTATTTCTTACTCAGCTCACAGAATGGTTCTGCTTATGAAATTCTGCATGCTGCCTTTTAGTGAGTGAAGAGTTTGGGGTTGAACTTGTAAAGTCATCTTTCCCTCAAAGAAATGAAATAAAGCAAAGCAAAGTCAGTGAAAGACAGTCTATATAGTTTCAGGAGTAAATCTATATGTGGCCTTGTCCAGCACTTAGATGGATATAAATGCATCAACTTGTTTTTAAAAAATGCACAATTTGCTTCCCCAAAACGTTGTTATTTGCCTTTTCAAGTTATTGACAAACATACATTTGATATGCTCTTATATGTTATAGTTATGTAACATATGAACTCAAGACTTTTTATTCTTTGTAATTAAATTCTGTTTTAAAACATCACAAAACAGGAAACAGCATTCAAATTAGATTTACTATATAAAGATACGGTTCAAATAGGACTACTGAGTTCATTGAACACTAAAACTATGAAACAATTACTTTTTATATTAAAAAGACCATGGATATAACTTATGAAAATTCAAATGCAGGATAGTAATTTTTCTTTACTTTTTTAACCTAGCTGAATTTATGAAAGACTATTGCAGGTGTTTAACAAGAAAGAAAAGCTGTTTTATCTAATACTGTAAGTAGTTGTCATATTCTGGAAAATGTAATAGTTTTAGAGTTAATATATCTCCACTCCTTGGTTAGGCAATAAAACAGCCTTTCACCATTGTGGAATGATGCCCTGGCTTAAAGTTTTAAAGTCTAAAGTTTAGCTCCACATCATGCTGCTTTTGAGAATTCTATGTGGAATTTGGTATTACAGAAACTGATTAGTTTGTCAGTTTGCAGATAGATTTAGCACAGTACTCTGGATAGACTGAGATGTTCTTTCACAATAGATGATCTGAAATACTGTAAGATGCTGATCTTTAGAATTGTTTAATCAGTTTTATTTTTGTACAGTATTAGTGACCTAAGTTATTTTGCTGTCCCGTTTTTATAAATCAAATGAAGTTATAAAAGAGGATTCTGACAGTAGGTATTTTGTACATATGTATATATGTTGTCCCAACAAAAATAATAAATGACAAAGAAAAAAATGTTCTTCCACATTCAATATATTTATAGTGTTTCTCTTGAATACAAGTTTTCTGATGTTTAATAAAGTTTTCAAAGCGTCTTCAAGGTTTTCCTCTGGCATAAAATATGTGTACAAAAATATATGTGATCAAAGTGAGGTGATTACACCGTCTTTACAGTTTTAATATTTATCTTCAGAATCAACACTCTTGTTCACTTTAAAGGCTTATGTTTTCTAAAAAGTCTTAATTACATGTATAATGCTTTAATTAAGTATGAAGTATTTAAAGTTGAGTAGAATTTATACAGAAATGTTTTGCCACATTCTTTGTGTTTTTACAATATTTCTGAACTACAATTGCTTTCATATAGTATAAGCTGTGAGCACTGACTAAATATAATACCCCTTTCTTTGTATTGGTAGGGACACTCTCCAGTATCAATGCTCCTATGTACAGTGTACAGTAATATGTGACAAACATTTAAAGGCTTTGTAACATTCTTCACATTTTTAGGGTTTCTCTCCATTATGATTTATATTTAGAAGCGTTTGAGTTCTGATAAAACTCTGTCACATTTTTCAGGTTTCTAGACTTTCTCTCAAGTATGAAGTATCTTATGATTAGAAAGGCTTGAACAAGATGTAAAGGCTTTGCCACATTCTTCACATTTGTAAGATATCCTTCCAGTATGAATTCTCTTATGCTTTAGAAGGCTGGAGGCCCAGTTAAAGATTTTGTCACATTCTTTACATTTGTAGGGTCTCTCTCCAGTATGAATTCTCTTATGATCAGTAACAGATGAGTGACACTTAAAGGCTTTCCCACATTCTTCACATTTGTAGGGTTTCTCTACAGTATGAATTTTCTTATGTTCATTGAGGTTTGAAGAGTATTTAAAGGCTTTGCCACATTCGTCACAAGTACAGGGTTTCTCTTCAGTGTGACTCCTCTTATGTCTAGTAAGGCATGACAACCACTTAAAGGCTTTGCCACACTCTTCACATTTGTGGGGTTTCTCTCCAGTATGAACTTTCTTATGTCCATTAAGGACTGAGGCCTGTTTAAAGGCTTTGCCACACCCTTTACAAATGTAAAGTTTCTCTCCAGTATGAATTCTCTTATGTCTAGTAAGGATTGAGAACCGTTTAAAGGCTTTGCCACAATCCTCACATTTGTAGGGTTTCTCTCCAGTATGAATTATCTTATGTTTTGTCAGGTCTGAGGTGGACTTAAATGCTTTGCTACATTCATCACATTTGTAGGGTTTCCCTCCACAATGAATTCTCTTATGTTTACTAAGGGTTGAGCGACACTTAAAGGCTTTCCCACATTCTCCACATTTGTAGGCTTTCTCTCCAGTATGAGTTTTCTTATGTGCATTAAGGTTTGAGGAGTATTTAAAGGCTTTGCCACATTCATCACAATTATAGGGTTTCTCTCCAGTATGAGTCCTCATATGTCTAGTAAGGCATGAGACCCACATAAAGGCTTTGCCACATTCTTCACATTTGTAGGGTTTCTCTCCAGTATGAATTTTCTTATGTCCACTAAGGTATGAGGCCTCTTTAAAGGCTTTGCCACATTCTTTACAAATGTAAGGTTTCTCTCCAGTATGAATTCTCTTATGTTTTGTCAGGACTGAGATGCACTTAAAGGCTTTGTCACACTCATCACATTTGTAGGGTGACTCTCCAGTATGAATTCTCTTGTGTATAATAAGGTTTGCAGACTGTAAAAAGCCTTTGCCACATTCATCACATTTGTGGGGTTTCTCTCCAGTATGAATTCTCTCATGTTTAACAAGGTTTGAGGGCCAGTTAAAGGCTTTGCCATATTCTTCACATTTGTAGGGACTCTCTCTAGTGTGGATTCTCTGATGTTGAGTTAGGAGTGAGAACATGTGAAAAAATCTGCCACATGCTTTACATCTGAAAGGTTTCTCTCCAGTATGTCTTATCTTATGTCTATTTAAATCTGACAATTTACTAAAGACTTTCACACATTTATTACATTGAAATATTTTACTATGTGTAGTTGACAAAGATTGGTCAAGTCTGTTATAATATCCTTTCTGCACCTTACTTACACTTCTACAGCCTTTCCTACATTGTAAATTCCCATGTCCACATATTCTGTATCTTCTCAGTAGTGCTTCTTGCAATGAATATTTTGGGCCTTTCTCTGGCCAAAGCTCTTCGGTGTATTGAGAATACATAGCTGCAAAACATAAAAATAATAAATTACCCCAAAACTAGACTTTGATAAATATACTATATAACTCTAACATATAAAATTGTATCAAGTACGTTAGCAAGATGGCAAAACAAAATACCATAGGCCCTAATAGCTTCATAGACATATATATGTAACAACAACATACTGACTAAAATGCCTATTTGGGAACTCTATAAATGAGTTAAGTGTTTCCAGGCCCCCAGCTGAGGACAATGCAAAAAGCCACATAAAAGGGGAAGGAGTTTGTTACATTTACCCAAGGCACCCTTTCCTCCTTTGCAATACAGCATGGTGCCTTTAGGAGTAAACTGCCAACTCCTGGCCACTTCCTCAAAAGAGAAAGATGATTTTCACAAACGTATGCTTACTTCTGGCTTAGATGTTTCAAAAGATGGGTTTTGGTCTCCTGTGAAACAGGCTACTGAAAAGAATGGTGGGATAAACCTGAAAGACAGCTTGGGTATGCTGTGATCAGTGGTAAATGATTGTTACAGCAACAGAGAGACTGCACTACTACAGACGGTTCAAATGTGTAGGAAATGATTACAGCCTTTTAAGAAGAAACATGGAATTTAACTGAAAAATAATCACACCATTCCAGACATATCCTAACTACAGATTTGAGAAGCTCTCAGAATGTCTAGCACAGACAATAGGTTTCAGACTGTCAGGATGAAACCACATTATAAAGATTGTGACATGTAGCTTTTTTTTATTGTTAAAAAAAAAATCAACCAAGGAATACAATGTGTACAAAATATCAGGATAACGTGGTCCAATAAAAAAATTAAAAATTACAGAAAGCAACCATAAAACATGGAGATGTATAAAATAATTTTAAAAATTCAAAATAAACTGAATAATGCTCAAAAATCAGGGAAATGAGATTATCAACAAAAGTTAAAATAGCAAAGAAACAAATTGTGGAGGTGAAAATTACAAGAAGAAATAATGACTGGGAAATTCTCAAATTTAAGAAAAAGGGATGTAAAAAATCAAGCTCAACAAACTCCAACTAGAGTACACACAAAGAAATTCATAACAAGACACATATACAAGAGATTTTAAAAGTCAGACAAGCTGAGACTATTGAGAGCAAGTGAAAAGTGATGTGTCATTTGTAAGTGTGCTCCTATGACCATTGAATTTATCCATGAAAACCTTGCAGACCAGAAGGGAATTGTGACATATGGTCAAACTGCTGACAAAAAAGCTTTCAAGCAATGCTAACATAACTTTCAAAACTTTTCTACCAAATGAAAAATATAATAACCTTCCTATAAAACCAAATGCTGCAAAGTATATCAGCACTATACTTGCCTCATAAGAACTAATGAAAGGAATCACTTTCATTTAAAAAAATGATGCTAGAAAACAACACATAATTACATAAAAACATATAATTATCTAGAAAATACGTGCACGTACACAAAAATAAAATTCTGTAGCATTAGCATAATGATGTTGTAAACCGTTTTAATTATTCTCTAAAATTTTAAAGATAAAAGCATAAAAATAATCATAAATATCTGTCAGTGTATATTTAACATAAGATAAAATTGATATCTGTAACATAAAGTTGAGGACAAATATAATAAGGAAAAATTTTTGCACACAACTCAAGTTATGTTTTTACCAGATTAAAATATTCTGTTGTATCTTTGAGTTTTATATAATCACCAAGGGGTCCACAGAGAAAATGCCTATATAAATACACAAAAGAAAATAATAAAGCAGTGAAAGCATATCAACATGAATATCAAAAAGACAAAAAGGAAAACAGAGAGAAGAAAAAGCTAAAGAAACCAAAACAATAAAATGGCAATAGTAAGTACTTCCTTTTCATAAATCTGTTGAAATAGTAATTAAATAAAGTTCCAAATCAAAAGGCATACACCAAATGAAAAGGTTTATGAAAATTATTTAGAGGCCTGGCATGATGGCTCACACCTATAAACCCAGCACTTTGGGAAGCTGAGGCAGGCGGATCACGAGGTCAAGAGATTGATCCCATCCTGGCCAACATGGTGAAACCCCATCTCTATGAAAAATACAAAAATTAGCTGCGTGTGGTGGTGCGTGTCCTAGTCCCAGCTATTAGGGAGGCTGAGGCAGAAAAATTGCTTGAATCCGGAAGGCAGAACTTGCAGTGAGCCAACATCGTGCCACTGTACTCCAGCTTGGTGACAGAGTGAGACTCCATCTCAAAATAATAATAATAATAATAATAATAATAATAATAATAATAATTCAGAAGCCAAAACCAATTTTGTTTGTCTACAAGAGTCACTTTATATCTAATGGTGAAAAGTGACTAAAACTGGCAGGATGGAAGTAGTTATCCTCTGTAAATATTGACCAAATGAGATCAGGAGAGGTCAAGATTATATTACATGAAATATACCTTAAGTCAAAAATTATCATATTTTATAAAATATACTTTAGGTTAAAAGTCACAAGAGACAAAGGACATTAAACAAGAAAGGGGTTCATTCACTGGGAACCTATGACAAATGTATGTATACATGTATTCGTGTACAGGGGGTTGGGTGTGTGTCTGTCTCACAAGGTTACATATAAAGCAAATATTAACAGAATTGAAGCAATAGATAGGTAAAAGAATATTTCAATATCTCACTTTCAGTAATGAATAATAAAATATGAATAAAAATTGATAGGAGGGCAGAGGACTCCAGAGCAGATGAAGAAAAGTATGCCTTACGGAGTATAGAAATCATACCTCAATGACATCAGGTTACATGCCCTTCTCAACAGCTCATAAAAATTATCTTGAACAGAGCACTTGTTAGGCCACAAAAGAAGTCAAAAGTTTTTTTTTTAATTGAAATTTTACAGATGTATAACCAAAATGGACTGAAAGTGTAAGTCAATAACTGGAAGAAAAGTGAAAAATTCACAAATACACGGAAACACTCGCTTAAGCATTCTCTTCTTCAAAAGTTGGTATAATTAATATTGTGAAAATGCCCACACTGCCCAATGTGATCTACAGGTTCAATGCAATTCCTTCTAAAATTCTAATTTCATTTTTGCAGAAATAGAGACAGCAACCAAAAAGTCATATAGAATTTCAAGGCACAGTGAAGTGACCAACCATCTTTAAAAGCAGGAACTGTGTTGGCGGTATCACAGTTCTTGATTTCAAAAGACATTATAAAGCTATAGTAATTAAAACAGTTTAGTATGGGCATAAAGGTGAATGAATAACTAGACCAATAAAATATAATACAGCACAAATATAAACTGTCACATATACAGTCACATGAAATGTTATTTATTAATGAATGCCAATAGATGAGAGCAACCCAAAGTTCCCTCAGCAAATGAATGGATACATATAATATAGAATATAAAAATAATGGGATATTACTCAGTTTTCAAAAAGTAGAAAATATTCTAACAGCTATAACAAAGATACATCTTGACAGCATTATGCAAAAGGAAATAAGACCACCACAAATAGACAGAGACTGTATTAATCCATTTATATGAGGTATCTAAAGGACTTAAACACAGAGAAAGCAGTAGTATTTGTAGAGGACCAGGCAGTGGGGGAAACTGGTAGCACTTTAACGTGTATTGCGATTTAGTTTTGCAAGACGAAAACATTCTAGAGATATGTTGCATAACAATATGAATATACTTGGCATGATTAACTGAATGCTTAAAAATATTTCAGATTGTAAATTTCAAGTTATGTGTTTTTGATAATTAAAAATAAATAATAATACCTAAAGGAGATACAGAGCTATGATGCTTTTTAAAAATTATCTTCAAATCACAGGTGTTTCTCCCACACAAAAATAATGTAAGTTGACCAATAGATATTGAAATTAAGATAATTTCTATGATTACTCATCTGAGCAGCATAAAACAACCACTGAAAACCAAACAACAGAATATAAAAGTCATAGACACTACAGGGGGAATATTTACACAAGCAAATAAACACAGAGATAATTATATTGGGAACAGACATATGGCTGACTCATATTTGACTTTTGCCCCACACTGTCTTAAAAGTGTAGAGCTGAATATTGCCTTACAAAATGACAATATAAAATGGCCGGACACAATGGCTCATGCCTATAATCCCAGCAATTTGGGAGGCCTAGATGGGAGGATCCCCTGAGGTCAGAAGTTCAAGACCAGCCTGGCCAAAGTGGTGAAACGCCATCTCTACTAAAAATATAAAAATTGGCCAGGTGTCTTGACTCATGCCTGTAATCCTAGCACTTTGGGAGGCCAAGGCAGGCTGATCATCTGAAGTCATGTGTTCGAGACCAACCTGACCAACCCTGTCTCTACAAAAAATACAAAATTAGCCAGGTGTGGTGGCAGGTGCCTGTAATCCCAGCTACACAGGAGGCTGAGGCAGGAGAATCACTTAAATCCTGGAGGGGGAGGTTGTGGTGAGCTGAGATCACACCATTGCATGCTAGACGGGGCAACAAGAGTGAAACTCCTTCTCAAAAAGAAAAAAAAAAATTAGCCGGGCACAGTGGTGCACACCTGAAATACCAGCTCCTTGGGAAAATGAGGCAGGAGAATCACTTGAACCCAGGAGGCAGATTTTGCAGTGAGCTGAGATCACATCAAAGCACTGCAGCCTGGGTGACAGAGTGAGACTCCATCTCAAAAAAAATTATAAAATAAAAACTAAAAGAATTACCTGATGTCAAGAAGCATACTGTAAAACACAAAATGCAGAAATACAAAATTTCAAAACAAAATTAAAACATGAAATTTGAAACTTATCAGATACCAGCAAGTAGAAAAATACATTCATGAAAAAACTCCTAGAAGGGTAACATAGGAAAAAAAAAAAATACAAAGGTTATTTGAAGAAGAAAGGGGCCAAGAGTTTCTCGTATTTGAATGTGATGAAAATAAAAACACTATCAACCAAGAATACTTGATCTAGAAAGTTACTTCAAAAATAAGGGAAAAATAAAGACTTTCCAAAATAAACAAAATGTAAGGGTGTTCATCACTGCTAGTACACTCCCACAAGAAATGCAAAACTGCACCACAACTAGCAGCTCATGCCTATAATCCCAGAAATTTGGAAGGACAATATAGGAGGATTGCTTGAGGCCAGGAGTTCGTGACCAGTCTGGGCAACATAATGAGACCTTGCCTTTAAAAAATGCTAGAAAGAATCCACTATGTTGAAAATCAAAGTAATGCCACACAATATCATAAATCCATATTCAAAATATAAAGCTCTTCATTAAATGTAAATATATAAACAGATATAGAATTGTTTACTATCGTAATGATGGTGCATAAAACTAAAATTCTGCTATAGAGTTTGAAAAAATATATAAATTTGTATAAATCTGTTACTAGATATACAATAAAAAATAACTTGTGAATTTAATAACAAACTAAAGGATGTAAAGAGCTACAGTTTTCATATTTGATTGAAGTTGTTATGAGATCAAAATACATTGTTATAACATTAAGATGTTTTATGTAATCTCCATTATTCAAGGTGCTCGCAAAGAAAATATTCATAGAAAGTATGCAAAATAAAATGAGAAAATAATCAAAACATGTCACTAAAAAACAACAGAACAAAAATGAAGGCAGTCAAACAGGAGATGAGGGAAAACCTATCTACAAGAAAAAGAGAAAACAGTAAGAACCAAAATAGTAGTAGTACATTCATTTCTTTAAGAAATTGTTTCAATAAAAACAGTGTAAACTACTTAAAGAAATACAATGGCTAAACAAACAATATTATAAAATACACAATCTACAAGAGACTCACTTTAAACAGTCAAACAGCCTGGAAGCAGAATTTTAAAAATCCATGCAAATAGTAACCATGAATGGGTCATGTGGTCATAATTATATTAGAGAAAACACACTTTAAGTCAAAAACCAGAACAAGAGGCAAAGACTGATATTATATAATGGTAAAATAAGTCTACTTACTAGGAATTTGTAACTGTTATAACTATCTATATGTATATGTAACTATAAAATCAGGCTCCCAAATATATGAAGCAAATATTGACAGATATGAAGAAAGAAATGTACAACAACATAGTAACTGCAGGCACCAAGATCCCATTTTCAGTAATGAATAGAAAAACCAGAATAGAAAGTATAAAACTAAACACACTCTACAACATACTCTTGCTCAAGGGTCAAATAATTTAATTTTGTTAACATGTCAGTATAACCCACAGTGGTGAACAAATTCAAAATAATCTCTATCAAAATCCCAATGTTACATTGTTTTGTAGAAATTTATTTTAAAATTTATTTTAAAATTTGATCAGAAAATATAACTAAAGGAGAGAAATGCTGATCAGGTAGAAGATAAACAAAAGCATTCTCTTTTCAGTACATTTCTTCCATATTCCATTTCTTTGTCTGATAGGAAAGCTTATTTCTTTACCTCTCAAAATACCCTGTCTTTGTGTGTGAAAAGCCTATGTTTCAAGTAATGTCACCAAGGAGATAGTTTTATCAGGGAATAAAATAAACACCTTTTAGTGGTACTTCCCAAAACTTGACTTCTAATCTTGTATTGTCCACTCTGTATTCTTTATGACATAAATGTGTCTTCATTTTCTCTACTTTTCTGACTCTGCCTATAAGTGATTCTGAACATCAAAGGTATTTTTCTAAGTTCCTTCTTAAATTCTCTGAAATTTTAAAATCCATTCATTATTTTCTTACGTTTGAGTATTTCAATGATTGTTTTGCTAACATAAATTACTATGTTTCTTAAGTTTTATTTGCCCTTGTTAAACATAATTTAAATCTATAAAAACAAAAAGGAAAAGTAATAGTCCTCACCAGTTCGTACTGCCTCACTCTTGGCCTAATTTTGTCATTTATATTAGCCACGTCTGAAAAGATTTGTGTTTGCAACACTTTATAGATTTAAGTCCCAGGTCTGCCACTTGTTTTCTGTGATGATAGTGTCCATCACATATGGTTGCCTTATACATTAAAGTGATAAAACATGGCAAGAACAGAGTAGGCATTTACTACAATAGACTACTCTACTGTGTGAGGTTACTCCAATCATAGACAATAATTTTAATTGAAGAGTCTCAACTTGTAAGGTAAATAAATAAGTGAGAAATAAAAAAAAAAGAAGATAAACAAAAGAAAACCTGGATAACATTACAGATTCTATTAGTCCATTTTACATTACTATGAATGAATACCTGAGATGGAGTAATTTATAAAGAGGTTTATTTGACTCATGGTTCTGCAGTCTACAAAAGAAGCATGGTGACAGCATCTGCTTTTGGTGAGGGTCTCAGTAACCTTAGAATCATGACAGAAGGCAAAGGAGGACCAAACATTTCACATGGTGAAAGAGGGAGCATGTGCAAGGCAGATGTGCCGAATGCCCTTAAACAACTAGCTCTCGTGGGAACTAAAAGAGTGAGAACTCACTCATCACCAAGGGGATGGTGCCAGTTCATTCATGAGGGATTCTCTCCCATGACCCGAACACCTCACACCAGACCCCACCTCTAACACTGGGGATCACATTTCAACCAAGATATGGAGAGGACAAACATCCAAACCTTACCATAGACCAATTAGACGTAACAGACATGTACGGAACTCTCCAGTCAAAAACAACAGAATACACCATATTCTTCATTCTGGTAAGACACATAACAAGTCTTATTAAACTTAGGAAGACCAAAATCATACAATGTATGTCTTCTGACCAAAATGGAATGAAACTACAAGAATGAAGCTACAAGAAGAAAAGCAATGTGCTACTGAAACAAAGACAGATAAATGATGCTGAAAACTGAATATCTACACTGAAAAACTTAAGTTGGATTCTTTCCTTGTACCATATACAAAAGAAGTTTTTAACAAAATAGCTAAACTTCAAAATATATAAATAATATAACTCTTAGAAGAAAAAACAGGGGTAAGATATGACATTGGTCTTGGTACTGATTTCTTGGATATGACATCAAATTCATGAGCAACACAGAACAGAAAAATTGAATTACATTATACTTCAAAATTTCTGCACATTGAAGGAAACATTTGGTGGAGTAACAATGTCACTTAAGAAATGGGTGAAAATATTTGCAAACCACATGTGATGGGAGTTAATATGTAGCATAAATAATTCTTAAAAATCAACAAAAGTTGAATAACTTGATTTAAAAATAGACAAAAGACTGAACTGACATTTCTCCAAAAATACATAAAAATGGCAAAAAGCATTTGAAAGGACGCTTAAAATTACTAATTTGTAGATAAATGCAACAAAATCACCTCACAACCATTAGACTGGCCATTACAACTTTAAAAAGAAATATCAAGTTTGTTGAGGATGTGAAGAAATTAAAACCCATGTGAAAAAACGTAGCTAAAAAATATTATGAATACTCCTCAAAATATTAAAAAGGAAAGCATCCTATAATCCAGCAATCCCACTTCTGAATCTACATCCAAAATATTCAACACCTGACCTGGAAAACATTTGAATATCCATGTTTGTTGTATCATTATTCACAAAAACCAAAAGGCAGAAACAATCTTTATGTCCCTGGACAAACACATTTTTAAAAGTGCTGTATACACACAAGGGAATATTATTAAAGGATATCTTGTCACATTTCAAAATAAACTTTGAAAATATTCTGTCAACTGAAATAAGCCAGTAACAGAGTCATTAAACTATCTGATTTCACTTATATGAGATATCTTTAGTAGTCAAACTCAGAAACAGAAAGTGGAAGGGTGTTTGTCCAGGGCTGGAGAGAGGGTAAAATGGGCAGTTGTTACTTAACGTGTATTGAGTTTTAGTTTTGCAAGATGTAAAAGTTCTAGAGGCCTTTTGCATAACAATATAGTTATCATGACTGAAATTTACACTTTTTAAAGACTGGGTCTCAATCTGTTGCCTGGGTTAGAGTGCAGTGATGTGACCACAGCTTACTGCCATCTCCAACTCTCAGGCTCAAGTGATCCTCCCACCTCAGCCTCCCAGGTATCTGAAATTAGAAGCACATGCCACCATACCCAGCTAAGTTTTCTAATTTGTTGTAGATATCGGGTCTCCATATGTTGCTCAGGCTGGTCTCACACTCGTGGGTTCAAGCAATGCTCCTTCCTCAGCCTCCCAAAGTGCTAGGATTACAGGCATGAGCCATCATACCTGGCCATAAAGTTTACACTTAAAAACAATTAAAATGGTAAATTTTATGTTTTGTATTTTCATGACAATTAAACTTTTTTCAAAGGATAACTAAAAAGTCATACAGAAATAAAACTTTCCAAAAATTACCTTCAAATCACAAAAGTGTTTCTCTTGTACAAAAAAAAATATTCATTAAACACATGGTGAAAATAAGTGAAAAATAATTTAAATGACTACCAGTCACCTGGACAGGATAAGTCAACCAAGAAAACAAATATGGTAGATAAGCCATAACAAAACTAGAGTCATATTTATAGGTAAAATCACATACATATAACTTAACTATGATAGACATATGGCTGATTCATCTTTTAATTAAACCCCATACTGACATAAAATGTACATTCGAAGTTGCACATTGTCTAAAATTGTAACACATAAATGAAACAAAAAAACAGTAAACTGATGTCAAAATTCTATACAAAAAATGAAATTTCAAAATTTAGTAAGATAAATATTTACCCATAAAATGTGAAATGCAACATTGATGTACCATTTAAAAAGTATTTGTCCAAATAACTAAAATTATCAACCATGTGCACTCATGGAAAGCAGGTATTTTAAATCATTGATATGGAGTGTATGGCAGTAAAATTTCATAGAAACTGCACTATACCATAAATAAAAGGTTCTAATAAAAATATTTTAATGAGTAAGCATTTAAAAGACATGAAAGGTAATTTTTAGTATGTTTTAATATATTGATGCTATTCTTACACAAAATAATACTGTTGTAATTTAACCTTTAGAAGCATATAATAGTGTTACATTTCTAAATAGAAAAAACTATATATGTTTTGTAAAATAAAGTGAGAGTCACTGATATATAAAATAAGTATTTGGAAATAAATCATATTATCATTAGGTGTAGACTGAAGAAAGTGGGTGGAAATCCTATGATTCCTTTTTGCCTGCAGTAAAAATTTTACAAGTGACTGGTAAATACGAGGCGCCTACTGATTATCTGATATGCTTCAGACATCACATGTAAATTCTGGCATATTGTTCTGAATGTCTGAATATAAAATTACAACTCTGAAATAGAAAATAGAAACAAAGCATACAAGAAACTTACATCAGTACACTGTTAGAATAGATGGTGCCTGGCTTCTGTATGATCCCATAGCCACAAAAAGTGTAGGTTATCCCTGATAAAAGTGTCTTTATGAGAGAGTGAGCATGGCTCACACCTGTAATCACAACTAAATGATACAGGAAGGTTGCTTCAGGCCAGAAGTTCCACATCAGCCTGGAAATATAGCAAGGTCCCATGTCAAAAAGCGTACCTTTAAGAAACATTTGGGATCCAGGGGGGAAGTTGTGAAACCCTGCTAAAGCTCGAGATTGAGAAGCATCCATTGTAGAAGGCAGGCCCTCATTCAGGTGGCAAACTAGACGACTCCTGGTTTTGGCTACACAGCAAGAAATGGTCTACCCAACTCGATCCCACTGAGAATACTGAACAGACTCTATAACCATTTGAAACTCAGGCACAGTCTGGGAATCGTCCTGTCTGTCCAGAGACCTTGGAAGAGACACCCAAGGCCTGCAGACCTTGGCCTTTACTGTGGTCCCTGAAACAGTTCAGTGACTCAGTTCTAGCTTCCTTTGTCACAGCTCATGGCCAGTCCTGTCCATTTAGCAAGCCACACAGTGACCTGGGAAAACCTGCCCAGGTGCTCACTGGGAGCCACACACTCATCCACACCCTGATAATAAGACCCACCATATATAGACTTAACTACAGACATCTGTCCTTGTTTCTGCCCTATGGACCCAAGTTCTGAAGGAAATCCAGTCTGCCCAGGAATAAGACAGGGATCACAATCACCCAAGACCCTGGTAACAAGACAACCGAAGGCAGACCCAGCAGCCTTGTGACCCAGCTACAACCCCTATTCACTACAAACCCTGAGGGCATCCCATCCCCTGGGGGAACCAACAAGAGAAGATCTTGACCTCTTGGAACCAGATTATAAAAACTTGAAAAGGTGTTTACTTCTTCAGATTCACAGGCACCAATGCAAGGCCACATTGTACCCACCATCAATGCTTTTATTTTAACATAGCACTGAAAGTATGTGACAAAATTTGTCAAGTAAAATTATTTGAAAAGTTATTCAAGTTGAAGACAAGAAAAAATGTTGCTGTTTGTAGATGACATGATGCTATATACAGAAAACTATAAACAGTAAGCCAAAATCTGTCTAAGCTAATAAATGCACTCCATATATTAGTAAAATATAAAATTAACATACAAATATCAGTTATGGTTTCATGCACGAACATCAAACTACCTGATTTAAAAAAGCAGAAGACAATCTCATTTTAAATAACATTAAAGTGATAAATTTCTAAGGAACAAATCTAACCAAGGAGGTAAAAGATCTTTATACTGGAAGATATAGGTATTGATGAAAGAAACTGAAGAAGATACAAGAAACGTAAATTTATCCCACATTTATAGATTGGAAGAATAAATATTGTTAAAGTACCATATTATCCAAAGTCATCTATAGATTCAGTGAAGTCCCTATCACAATTCCAGTGGCTTTTTGCACAGTAATACAAAATACAATCCTAAAATGTATATGAAAGTACAATAGATCTGAATAGCCAGAGTAATCTTGAGGAAAAAATACAAAGCAAAGAGACATCATACTTTATGATTTCAAACTATATTTAAAGACTACACTAAGAAAAATGGGATGATAAGCATGGAAAAAAATGGACACAAAAACCAACAGAACAGAATAGAGAGCCCGGAAATAAACCCATGCATATAAGGTCAACCCTAAACAAGTGCACCAAAAACACACAGTGAAAAATGTATAGTGTCTTCAGTACTCAGATCTGGGGAAACTGGATACCCACAAGCAAAACATTAAAATTAGATTCTTTTTCTTACACCATATGAAAAATTACCTTGATTGAAGACTTAAATACAAGACATGAATCCTGAAAACTCCTAAAAAATAGGAAGAAATCTTGATAGTCCTAGCAATATATTCTTTTTGCCTCAACACCAAAAGTACAGCAGCAAAAGGAGATATAAACAAGCTGAATTGCATCAAACTATAAAGCTTTTGCACAGAAAATAGAATAAAATAAATTTATGAAATGGGAGAAAATACTTGCAAACTATACATGTAAGAGAATAATATATGAAAAATAAGGAACTAAGCAAATCCAAAGCCAAAACAATAATAAAAATAACCCAATTGAAAAATAGGCAAAAGACTGAATTCATATTTTAAAATGAAGACACAAATGGCCAACAAATATATGAAAAGTTACAAAACATCACCAATCATCAGGCAACTGCAAATCAAAACCATGATGAGCTATCACCTCACATCTGTTAGGATGGAATAGAGTTGTATAGATATATCCATCTCTATATGAGCTATATACATATACACACATACACACACATCTTTACATATATATGTAAATAAATGTAACGATTATTGATAAGAATGTGAAAAAAAAATTCTATACACTCCTGGAGAGTTTTAAATTGGTAGAGTCAATATAAAAACCAATATGAATGTTATCTGAAAAACAGAAGTGTCAGGCAATCTAGCAATCCCACTTTTGGGTATATAATCAAAGGAAACAAAGCAAATATTTCCAAGAAACATTTGCACTCCCAAGTTCACTGCATTATTCACAATTTCAAATATATAAAAAACCCTACATGTTTGTGAATGCCAAATGGATAAAGTAATTATGGACCAAATAGACAACAGAATATTATTCAGCCATAAAACATAATGGAATCTTGCCATTTCAACAACATGGATGAACCTGAAGGACATTGTACTACATGAAATAAGAAATGCACATTAAGAGAAATACTGCTTGTTTTCACTTATACAAGAAATATGAAAAGGCTGAACTTATAAACTCAGAGTCCAGTGTTAGTTGCCAGGGACTGGAGGTGAGGAAAATGAAGGATACAAACTTTCAGTTATAAGATGAATAAGTTTTAAGGATATAATACATAGCTTCATGACTACTGTTAACAATGTTTTGTATGCTTAAAATTTGCTAAGGCAGTAAACAGGTGTTCTCACTACAAAAAAAGGTACTAAGAGTAGACATGTCTGTTAATGTGATCGTACTAATTATTTCACAGGGTATACACATAGCAAGTCATTACATTATACACAAAAAATATGTAGTTATACAAAAGTAATTTGTAAAAAATCTGCAATATATATGCACATACATATATACACAGGCACATGAATGACACAGTCCAGGTAAGCTTCATATTAAACAAGATAAAATTATAAAATAATAGTTATTAAAAATAAGGTCACAAATGGGACTTTAATATGTGCTCAGCAACGTTGTAAGCTCCCTAATGGCATAGTATATTTGAGCAATGTACAGAGTAGATAAATTAAACTATCTTACAGTTAAGGAATTAGGGCATGTAGACCTTAAATGACCAACTCAGTTCATACTAAAAAAAGTGAAGTAAAATCATATTAGATTTTTTTTTTTTAGTTTGGGCATATGCTTAGTATTCTGATGAAATTACCGAGTATGAATTTCTGTAGAAACACATTTGAAACCTCATAGGTGAAGAAAATTTTAAAGCAGAAAACTCATAACACCTGTCCCTGGTGTTCCTGGAATTTCTGAAACAAATCCCAATATCACCACTACTCTCACAAATTTCAGCCATGATTCAAAAGGGGAACTTAAAAATGGCTTGCCATGGTTTCTAAAAATATATATTTGTGTGTCCCTAAAGGCAACAGAAAAGCAGTCAGATCATGCAGTCCCTCATATGCCATGAAAAGGACTTTGCCTCTCAATGTAAACGTGAAGGAGGATCACTAAAGGGAAAGTAGAATCCATACAGCATTTAAGGGCATGAGACAGAAGATGCCCCTGTATGAGAGAAAGAGAAAGAAACCCAGGCTTCTCACAAACTATTTCCATTGAAAGGCAGGCCTCCCAAATCACATTTTAAGGTCTGACTTCCTCATTGACCTTGGACCTCTCATCTGTCATCTGCTGTGCCATCTGCTTCATTCACTCTCACTTACCTGGGTGTTTTGCTACTGTCTCATGTCTCTTCACATTCCAAGGCTCTTTCCTTTCTTCCAGACAGGTGATCAGCTCTGGCTTAGAGACAGCAATACCTGTTTTATTTTAAAAAGTAATTGTTGCTGTGATTTTCCAATTATCAACCTAGTACTATCTTTAGTAGGGAAAAGAAGACATAATAGAAGTCTAGAAAATCCCCAAATACTGTTTCATGACAGAACCTCCAGAATATTTAGGACACATTTTAAATTTCTGGGTCTTTAGCTCCACTACCCAGTATTACTGAATCAAAAATTAGTGGGGGCAATAGGATTTTCAGGTGTGGGCAACAATATTTTAAGCCACCAAACTTCTGGAATTACCACTTATCTATAATTAAAAACACAGATCAGCTCAGGAAAGGGGAAAGTTCAGGTAAAAATAGAACATCTTCAAGAATTTCTTTTCTACAACAACGAATCTCCAAGATGGTCTTGAAAGAAGGAATCTAAAATACATTCATGGAAAGCAGAAACTACAAAAAACATTCTACAAAGGACGGAAATGAAACCCTTGTGGTATATTAGGAAAAATTTATTGAAATTATCCTCACCCAGGGAGACCAGGTTTCTGTAGTTCTCTAACATCACATTCCTATACAAATCCTGCTGAGCAGTGTCCAGACATTGCCACTCCTCCACAGAGAATTCTATGGCCACATCCCTGAATGTCAACAGTCTCTGAAAAAAACAAACACAAAAAAATGTACACAAACACATGTTTATCAAGTGGCCATAGGCATAATTCTTAATTTGACTCAAGATGAAAAGAGTGAAGAGGACTGATTGCGACTTGTATGATTGCCTAGAGTCACCTAATAAAATACTTTTCAACACAGAAATATTATCTCCTGGAGGAAAGAGGATGGAATAAGATCTCTAACACCAGTGTATCAGCGTATGAATAAAATATAACATTAAGAGCATGAACACAGACATACATTTTTGAGGACTATATTTACATCGTACAGAGTAAGTTGTATGTATTTTTCAGATGAAAAAGTCATGGCTAAATAGAGGGTACTGCTCAAATTTTAATATGCACAACAATAAACTGAAGATCTGATTATGCAGATTTTGTTTCAGGAGATCTGGGATAAAGCCTGAGTTTCTGAATTTCTAACAAGCTCACCAGTGATGCTAACGTTTCTGGCCTACAAAGAATGTTGTGTTAAACACCCAGTCAGTGGCAGAGCCTGGGCTTATCCCAGTTTTTCTGACAGGTAAACAATGAGATCCTTCATTTTTCAAAGAAAGATACTTGTAAAGAGAATCAAAGAAGACACAGGAGCTTCCAAATTAAATGTGATGGTTTATGCACATCAGCTGGTAAGTGCCCCAAGGTACTAAATAATAAAGGGAAAGGCAATTAATTCTATAGCAGAAAAATCTGTCAGAGATCTCGTTCTCCAAGTGAATGAAATTAACACCAACTATAACAGGACAAGTTTTTATTGTGTGCTGAGGCAGAGGACACATCACCACTGCTGTGATACTGACCCCCCCAAAAGGTAAGCTATAATCTCAATCTAATCATCAAAAGACGTCGAGTATATGAAAAGTCCAAGCAACAGATAGCTCCCGTGTTCTGTAATCTCTAATAGTGTATTTAAATAGTCTTTACTTAGCATCCTAGAGAGCAAGTATCTCCAACTTATTTTTCTTAGAACTTTCTGAATTAATCTGGGCAATAAATGCCATTCTGTTCAAATGTGTATTTTCTTAATCCTCTTCTGCACAGAGCTGATGAGAAACACAGATGGAACCTAAACAGTACATGTTCTCCTTCTTCACTAATATACAAGGACTCCAGCACTTCCCCAATAGGAATCTTGATTATCCACACCTTCTCATGTTCAACAGCCATAAAGGGAACATTTTAAATATTACAGGTCATAAATTCATGGTGAGAATTCTGCATGGCTTGTAAGAAGGCGAGATAAAGAGAATGTGGAGAAGGCTCTGGTATATAGCAAAGAAAATTTCCAGAAGCCCCTGACTATTAGAAGAAAAGAGAAAAAAAATAGATGAAACAAATTCATTAAGGAGGAACAGCACAAATAGAGGAGTAAAGGTTTGCTAGTTCTAAACACATGGAATTCCAGGAAGCAGAGTGGACGCAGCTCAATCTAAGACACATTCACCAGAGAACAAGCCATTTCTTCTTCTTCCTCTGGGATTCCCTCACAGGTTTCTTCGGAAAACTCACACCTGAATCTTGAGACTATGACTTTAAAAGCATCAGCACAATCCACTCACCTGCTGTCACCACAACAGGCAGAAGGACCTAGATGTTCAGAAAAAGCCCACCCCTTCTGTCTTTTATAACACATGAGATTTGAGAACAATGAGGTCCTCCTCAAATATCAAAATGTCAGTTTCTCTTTTCTTGCCCTCAGGTGTCTTCATCTAGCACAGATGCCAGAAATTTCTGCTGCAGCAATGGGAATATGTGCTGCACTGACTTGACCCTACCAAACCCAAGGAGAGCAGGCCCTGTGACCTCTTTCTGGAGCAAAAGTTGAAATCAACTCTCATGATGTATCTTGAAACCCTTGTGCTTGACCCTGGCCTCACCTCACAATTACATGAGGCATTTAATTAAAACAACATGGATGCTTCCACCCAGACCAAAAGACAGCCTCTGAGGGAGGGCACAAGGCAAGAGGTTTCTTCAAACTGGCCATGTGATCCTAATTAGAAGCTTGGGCTAAGAACCACTTTGCCAAGCATTGTCTTTCCAGCTTCACTGTGCATATAAATCATTTGGTAATCTTAGCCCCACCATATGTGATGTGATTCTGCAAGTTTTGAAAGGGTCTATGAACGGTCCCCTGTCAATGCTGATGTTGTTCCCCCTGGACCTATTAGCAACACTCAGCTGAAGAAAGAGTAGGCACAGCACAGAGACCTTTATACCCAGCACTGTTGTCACAAGTACATATGATCCAAATGAAGACAACAAATCTCCATCGTGAAAGATCACATTCTTTGCTGGCATTTTAAGGTTCACAGATGGAGGCAAAAACAGCAATGTCTGAGCCAGTCTGCATTTGGAAAATAACACGTACAGATTCACTAATGCAATGTTTATTAAGCAGATGATATGTGCTCAGAAGTATGTTAAGGAGCACTGTTCTGGGAATCTCACATTATGTGACTTAATCCTCATAATAGCCTGGGAGTTAGGTACTAAGTGTTCAATAATTCCCAGGATTTAGATGAAGGAACCAGCATTTTAATTTCTTCTTCTGTTTCTTCATCATTGATTTTGAAAGAAAATATATAGAATGAAAGATAAATATAGACCATAGGAATATAGAAAGGAAGGGTAAAGTGTAGTTCAGAGAGATTTCTCATTGTTATGTTTGTGTTTACTTTCTTGTGACTTGTGGAGCAATTACTGGATCTGCAGAAATAGAACATAGGTTGCTGGGTAGGATGTCTCTACAAGCCCTGGCTTCAATGAAAAAGAAAGAAATTAAGGCTCCAAAATATACAGTAAATTGATTCCATTTATCTACTTTTGAGTTTCAGGAAACTTTGAGCACAAGTTCTGGAGAGGCAGCAGGAGCCACCACCCAAAAGGAGAGATTCCAGAACTAGATGAGGCCCAGAAGAGGGTGAATCTGGACAGGGCTGGGGCAAGGAGAGGGTCCTATGTAGAATTATGTTCTCAAAGCTCCTGGGGTATTTCCAGTTCTCTTTCCTAAGCCTAAGAGTTTGTGTAATTTTAATCTATTTTAGCTACCTCTTTGTCTATTTTATAACATATAATACCAAGAAATTTAACCAAAGCCCTTAGGGTTCTCTAGGACAATTTTATTAAAAGCTAAATATGTGTTCTTAGCAAGGTAAAAACACTAGAAATAGCAACAACAACCATCACAACTCTTCTGTGTATGAATAGCCCTTCAGGTGGTGACATCAGAAGTCACGACAGCATAAGGGATGTGGTGCCAATGAAGCCCAAGTCCCCTGCACACCTCCCTTCATTGTACTGACCACATGGTGCTGAATTCTACCATTTATCTGGTTGCTCCAGACTGAAAGTTCCTAGATGGTAGGGACCATAACTGCTTCACCTATTTTTCTCATGGCATATGAGGTGGAGGCAATTGGTTTATCAGTTTGAGTCTCCAGACCTCCTCCTTGTTTTTCACCCAAATACCAAGAAACTGGAGAAACTCTCCTCCGGATACCAACCAAGGAGCTTCCTTCCATGAGGAGAGAAACAAACACTGGGTGCCTCATTTATCTTACTCTGGGATGGAACCAGAATTAGACACTCTTGTCAGCCTGGTCCGAGTCTGCACAGAACATCCTCAAATGTCTCACAGACACACAGATCATTGTGAGATGGTTCCTAGTGACCCTGGGATTATGGCCACATGGTGATTCAGACAAGAGAGACTTAACCTGACTCTAAATAGAAAATCGAATTGTCCTGGTGGAGCTCCAGAACTTGGATCCAGATGTGGTATCACCCATCCTAATTAGCTAGTTCTTAGGAAAGAGGAAGGACAAGAATACTGTACTCTAGTATCACATTTTACAGGTAGATGTAGTTGTGGTCATAGCTCTAATTATTATATGGCATTGACCTCTTACTGCTAAGATATGATGGAAAAAAAGAGTCAAACTCTGGAAAACATTTGAATAGATTTACTCTGAGCAAAATTAGAGTGACCATGGCCCACGACACAGCCCTCAGGAGACCTGGAGAACATGTGCCCAAGGTTGTCTTGGTGAAGCTTGGTTTTGCATATTTTGGAGAGACATGAGACATTAATCAAATACATATAAGATATACATTGGGCCAGCCCATAAGCACAGGAGAACTCAAAACTGAAGCTTTCATGTTACAGGTAGATTTAACAGTTTTCTGATTGGTAATTGGTTGAAAGAGTTATTATCAATATAAAGGAATGTCTGGGTTGTGATAAGGGGTTGTGCAGACCACAGATTTATAATGCAGATGAAGCCTCCAGGTCACAGGCTTCAAAACTAATAGAGTATAAATGTTTCTTATCAGACTAAAGGTCTGTGTTGATGTTAACTTTGGTTGGCTTTTCCCAAATTCCAAAGGGAAGGGGTCATAACGAAGCATGTCTAACCCCCAATTCCTGTCATAGCCTGAGCTAATCTTTCACGTTCACTTTGGAATGCCCTGGCCAAGAGGAAGGGTCCATTCAGATGGTTGGGAAGGCCTCAGAATTTTAATTTTGGTTTAACGATGCTTGTTTATACTGACAGATTCTGCCATCAGATTCTATATACATGAGAAGCCCCTCGCTTATCTGCAGCAAGTCACTGGACAAGATCTGGAAAGCTCAAAGGGACACATTCTGAAAGGGGGACTTTAAGATGTCAATGTTGACCTCACTATGAAGAAAATGTCTCCTGTGGGTTTTCTGTACATTCTCAATCTTTAGTCTAGCCCTGTTTTGTAAATCCCAGATGGTGGCCAGTTCTTACGTGCAGGTTCTAGGTGGGATCCACCTGTCTCTGCATTCTTGGGTGTTACAGCAAGCAGAGTAAAACCAAAGGAGAGATCCACTCAAAGAGACTGCACCCTCTAAATAGTATGTTGACTGAAAAGGAAAAAAGCAGCCAGGGGCGGTGGCTCACACCTATAATCCTAGCACTTTGGGAGGCAGAGGCAGGCAGATCATGAGGTCAGGAGATCGAGACCATCCTGACTAACACGGTGAAACCCCATCTCTACTAAAAATACAAAAAATTAACCAGGCATGGTGGCACACGCCTGTAGTCCCAGCTACTCAGGAGGCTGAGGCAAGAGAATCACTTGAACCTGGGAGGCAGAGGTTGCAGTGAGCCAAGATCGTGCCACTGCACTCCAGCCTGGGCACCAGAGCAAAACTCCACCTCAAAAAGAAAAAAAAGGAGAGAGAGAGAGAGAGAGAGAGAGAGAGAGAAAGGAAGGAAGGAAGGAAGAAAGGAGGAAAGGAAGAAAGGAGGAAAGAAGAAAAGGAGGAAAGGAGGAAAGGAAGAAAGGAAGAAAGAAAAGAAGAAAAAACTGAGGCAACATTCATAGAAGTAGAGTTTTGGGTCAAGCTTGAGGATTGCAACCTGGGAGCATAGATTCAAGCTGCCCTCAATACACACTTCAATTAGCAGCAGTTACAAGTGGATTTGTAAAGGCAAAAGTAAAGGACAAGTAGTGGGCTGATACAGAGTTGTTTGTGAGGAATTCTTACTGATTTACAGAAATAACATTACTGATTGGCTACATATTGTTAAGCTATAGGGTGTGGGGTGTAGTGTCCAGTGTGGGATTATTAGGTTAATGTACAGCTAGGTGTGGCAATAGCAACCAGTTTCAAGAGATGAATGCATAGCTCAAGGCAGTACGACATGATTGTGGCCTCATCTTAGCATCTCTCTGGGCCTAAAATTTGAATTCCTCAAATAAAAGTTTTTCTCTTTTCTCAAATCTCAAGGTCTGGAATCAGAATTCAGAGCATAGTTTTAGGTCTTGGGTAGAAAAGCAGCAGGTGTTATTTGCACATGTGTGGACATTTGGACAAGAAGAGGAAGGAGAAAGTTGAGATTTTTCTCATATCTACTCAATGCACATGGGTTATCCTGACTGTTTCTGGGCCCTGTGGTCTCTGGATCCGTTTCAGGTCTGATGATACTGGGGTCACTGAAAGAGGTGGAATGGTTGATCACTGCCCTGTGGAGTTTGTAGAAATATGGTCTAAAAACTCTCTAGAAGTGACTTTAGAGGACTATAGATCCCAAATAGGCAGAGACACCATTCTGCCTGCGTACTGTGGGGGCAGCATGCACTTTGTAGCACAGTTGTGGATTGGCTGGAAGCCTGACAGGGAAAGGCCCCTCCAGTGAGAAGTATGGTGGGAACTTTATATGTTTATATCATGTCTGGCTATTCTGGACAGTGTTTGGAGAATATAACTAAAAGCAAAATTGGGGAAACCCCAGAAAAGCTCCACAATAATAGAACAGAAAAAAAGCTATTGTATCACACAGTTAAAACGGAATGTGACCGGCTCATTGACAGGCAATCTGCTTAGGAGAGTGCAAAAATAGAAACAAGGTCACCATCATTAGTCCACAAGTGGAGGACCTGACAGCACCATTTGTCATACATAGTTCACCCTAAATTTACCTGGTAATGGGGGGTGGGTATCTGTGTATGCTAGTTGGCCATATTCAAAAAATAATAAACTTCATCATTATGACAGGAAGTAGTTTTGCAACTTGGAGCCTGATGCCTGCAGAAGGTAGCCTCCCACTCTGCTACAGGTGCTATTGAACAGTTTGCTATCTTCTTGGCTATTTACACATCAAAGCAATGGGTCCCTACTCTGTGAGCGCTGGCCTGCAGTACTCCTGCTTGCCCGCTCCTAGCAGCCTGTGTCCTCTCTTGACCTCTATTATCTGCCGCTGAGGCACAGCCCACAGCCCACAGCAGGCAGCCCATATCCCATGTGAACCCCAACTGTCACAGCTGCACCCCAGTGCTACATCATAGAGTGGGGTCCCTGAGCTGCAGGAGAAGAGGCTGAAGGGCTCCTGGGCAGAATTATATTTTCTCAATAATGGAAACAGAAGAGTTTCAGCCTCGGTTTCTGTTTATACGGCTGACAAAGGAAAAAACTGCTGGATTCCCAGCATGAGTCTGGATAGAGCAGCTCCAAGGGTTGTCACTGTGACAGTCCACCTCTTAAAGGCACCAAGAGACACTAAGAGGTCTTCTGAAAAAGATACCCAAAGGATTGGAGAGAAAAACAGCTCTCAGTCTGAGGAAGATTGTATTGAGAAAAGAAAGAAGTTGAAAGCATCTTAAAGAAAAACTTAGGTTAGATATGAGATTAGTCACGTTGGCCAGAAAATATTCCCTGAAGCAGTTCCCCTTTAAACACCCCAAGTGCACAGCTGCTCTCAGCATGAGAAACTAGTGTTATGAACAAAGGGAAATTATTCTCAGCAGAATGTCTTAAAGTTTTTCTTCCATCTATGCTGATCTCTCATCTGCTGGCCATTGGATTGGGCATCTACATTGAAACACATCTGACAACCCCCACCAGCACTTTCTGATGAAGAACTGGAAGCCGACTTTGTTCATCTAGATGAGTAGATCTGAGCTTGCAACAATGCCAGCTGACGGAGCTGTTATGATCCGTGGGTGGCTGCATCACCTGGGTCTATTTGTTCTGTAATAGCTGCATTCTTACTTTAGTAAAATAGAAGAATAGACTCCAAAATCTTGCTGACATATAATTATACCTATGGGATCAATTAAGCAGTATGTCAGACTAATATCTACTGTAACAATGAGGTAGTGAATTTTCTTTAGACAATAGATATAAATAACTATAAATATTTAACAGACTAGTCTTAATCTATGCTGTATTTTCTAAAATTATCTGTAACCTTAAGTTAAAATGCTTTATGTTTCAAAACAATAAGCAATAATAATATTAAAATTACTATAATTTTAATATCAGGGGTTTGTCCAAAATAAATATTGTGACCTTATATTCACACTATTGTATGAAATACTATTTAATTTACATGGGTGCAGTTGTCTACTAAAGACTACACAAAACTGTGCAAACTGATCTTATGTAATAAACAGAAACAAAGGTACAGCTATGCATTCCACTGTTCGATTCATACACTAAACTCTTCTTGCTTTTGCAATGTAAGTACTACAGTCTCCAAATACTAAGTCATCACCTTAGATGATCAGTTTTCTGTCAAAGGAAAGATACTCAGTGGCTTTTACTCTTCATCACTCTGTATTGCTGAATTTAATCCTATTCTTTGTGCTCAAGTTTTGTGTGCTTTTAAAATGAGTTTATCCTAAACAAATCCATGTCTACTTTAAAAGGTAGAAAATAGAAAAATAAAAATAAAATGAGCTTTGCCAAATCAGAAATAGAATAAAGCCATGGTTCTCAGGTCCTAAAGAAAATTCTGAGTCAAGAAAGAATGACAAAAGGTTGATTTAGCTGTTAAAATAATTTTCATATATTTAAAAAAGCAAAAAATTACATATAAATGCATTAAGAAAAGGAAAAAGAACAAAATCTCTTCCCTTACTTTCAAAGATTAATCCTCTTATTTCTAACTCACATTTTCACCTTCAATGGCCAGGTCCAGGGACATGGCTCCTGGATATCTGAAATTTGGTAGGCACTGGATTCAGGCATATAAGGGGTGGTCCTGGGTACACAATATACACATGAAAGATGGTTTGTGAGAGGGGAAGCAGAAGAGAGAAAGATGCTATCAGAAATCCACAGGTTGGGGAGAGTGCAAGGTAGGTGGAAAGACTGGTTTGTGCTATACACACTGGCCCAGGTGGGACTATATTCTGATTTACTCCTGTGTCCATGTGGTGGATGAGATTATAATTGGGTTGTCCAGAACTCCAGTTTGGCAGAGCTAATCAGTTGCTGCTACAAATTTGGTGTCAGGGTGGAGATGCACCAGGAGTCCTCTAAGTACTTTTGTGGGTTTCTGGCAAGCAACTTAAGGAGCAAAAGTGCCATAGTGCAATTCCTGAGGATGGGGCCTAGCCCTGGGAGAAGTGTGGTCACATGAATGCCTAGTGGGTATGTTCCCTAGTGGGTGAGAATCATGTGACTGCAGCTGTGAAAGGAGAGGGCTGGTTCTCAGCACTCCTTTCCTCTAAGTTCTCAGTCCCCTCTCTCCCTAATAAGAGACCCACAAATACAGGATAATGTGCAGTGTGAAAGGCTGTGTGCAGGAGAGCAGAGCTGACCTTCCCCGGACACCTGGAGTCTCAAACCCAGGCCCCTGTGATGCTCCTCTAACACCAAATCTATGGAGTTTGCTGAACACTAAGCAATTCCCCAACACCAGCTTGTTGCCTAAATTTCAATTCTGACAATATCCAGAGTCAGCACAGGCCCCACAAGTTCAGGGCCCAGTCCCACACCATTGCCCTTACTGTAGACGCCAGTCACAATCCCCGGGGACCTGTCTACACATCTGAGCTACTGCCTCTAAACTGACAACTCCCATAATCTCCTTTCAAGTCCACTAATTTGACAGAACTTCTCACAGAACTCAGAAAAACACTGCCCTTAATGTTTACCAGTTTATGTTAACAGATTCGATTCAGAAGAGATAAATGGAAAAGATGTACAGGACAAAAAAAAGTGGTGGGGAAAGACGCGACTCCTAGGTAATCCTGGTCAATAGCTATGATTAATGACATTGCCATCCTTTGTGTCCTCCAGGAACAGCTTAATAAAAAGAAACACAACACTCTTCCCGTTATGACTTAGATGATGCTCCCTTTTTGCCTATCACATAGCCGCACACATGCACTCTGAAAATTTCCATCTTTCTCTCATGAAGAATAGGCTGAACAATTTTGCCTTCAGTGGTCAAAACAAAATGCTTCTTTTTTTTTTTTTTTGAAACGGAGTCTCACTCTGTCATCCAGCCTGAGTGCAGTGGCACAATGTCGGCTCACTGCAACCTCCATCTCCAGGTTTCAAGCAATTCTCCTGCCTCAGCCTCCTGAATAGCTGCGATTAGAGGCATGTGCCACTCCACCTGGCTAATTTTTGTACTTTTGGTAGAGACGGGGTTACACCATGTTGGCCATGCTGGTCTCAAACTCCTGACCTCAGGTGATCCGTCCCTCAGACTCCCAAAGTGTTGGGATTACAGGCGTGACCATTGCACCTGGCCCCAAACAAAATACTTCTTATATAAACATTACTTAAGTTCCTCTCCCTCTCCCAGGTCCCTGAACTTTGTCCTGTCCTTAGTCTGAGTCAACATACAACCTCACTGTATGTACCTCCTAAGAACACACTGACTTCAGGATGAAACATTCTCTGATCTGGAATCTGTTTTGTCATCCTCCATCCTGACCTTCTCCTCCAATCTTCATTCTAATCTTGTCTGTTCCTCCCTATGAAAGAAAGCCCTTGTCTGCCTAACTTTTGGGATCTTCAAAGATCTTATACTTGGCACTTCCCCCTGTTGCAATACTCCTTTGAAACTAACTTCTTCCCTAAATCCGACTTTGTTTTGTTTGGCAAACTCTAGAAACAGCCCTAGGAAAACAACAATTCCATCCTCAGAACGACCCTTTCAATCCCCTTCCACTCTAAACCCAACTGCATCTGCCTGTGGATACCTAGTTTTCCAGAGCTCTGTAGCTTCTCTCAGTTTAAAACCTTCTTCCATGGTTGGAGTGACCAGACTGGGACACCTGCAGGGGCGACTCCCCAGGAGGAATTAACTGGACCTCCAGTGAACTCCTTTTGCAGACTCAATATTGGCCTTAGCTTGGGATCACTGGGCTCAGGCTTCAACTTCCCAGTTAGGGTTATTCACTTAGTTTTAAATGACAAAACACCAGTCTTTGAAAAATTCAGCAATATTTCTCAAACACAGTGTTTATATGTAAGGGAAGGACATTTTAATGTGCTTACATTTCATACCTCAACAAGAAAAGCAGAAGCACTTATCCCTTTCAGACAATAAACACACAATTTTTCCACAACAACTCATTTAGTAAACAATTTGTTACACAAGAACACTTTTAGGGGGTGTCAAGTCCATCTCATGAAATTCAGCATTAAACTCAGAAATCAAGATAACAGACACAGGTCAGAGCTATCTACTGTCACAAATTCACCCTGCAAAAAGAGGAACTGATGTTTTAATGAATCTATACAATTCACCAATTAATCTACCACATTTTCTTATGGAAAGGTATTCAAGTCATACAGTCTTAGTGGAAGACATTTTCACTATTCTTTTCCTTGATATCGTTCCCACAGCTAAGCCCTGGGATTCTATTTGAAATCACCCCCTAAACAAGAACAGACTGAGAAACTTCCTACACTCTCTCTGGAAAAGAAAAAAGGTAAATCCAATATTTTTAACAATTGGAATTCCTGACTAGATATCTAATTTTTTCTCAAATCCACCTCTTTCATGCCCTTTGTAAATGTTGTCTTATCTTTCTAGTTCTACCGATAAAACAAATTTACAGTTTAAAAACTGAAGTTTAAATAAGTGAGCAAATTCTTTCAAGGTGGCAACACCAGGTAGTGGCAGTGTTGAGTGCAACACAGACATGTGTGACTCATATGAGGTCAAGCCATCCAGTAACAGAGATCCTCCCATCCTGCTCACTAAAGCGCTCAGTGACCACCCTCCTAGGACACGCGGCACTGTGCACCAGTGGGTGAATGACTCAGGTGCATTTTACTTTGCAGGTTCTTGCACCATCTCTTTCGGATGGGTTTTCCTTGTCCTTTGAGATACTTTTTTTTTTCCTTTCAGAAATCTGAGAGAATCCAGAGGGCAGGAATCATTTTTCTCTTTTCTCCTCAAAATCAGCATCTGATTGGCTGACCAACAAAATATGTCTCAAGAAACGGAAGCTGGGTAAAGTGAAGACAAACTAAATGTCCCAAGGGGTTAGCTTTTTAGAGGCACCATATATATGCCAGGAGACTCCTCTCAGTTCCAGGGCCTCCACTTGCTCCCTGGAGAGACTGCACTCCATACCTCTCAGGTTGTTCTCTGTGAGGAAATAACCCCGGGACTGATACGCACTACGCACTACAGCAGACACAGCCATGATGAGTATCTTAGGCCATCTCCAGATAGTACTGAAGCCCAGAATCAGGAAAAGACAGGAGGTGGCTAAGGACACATCAACTTGTAAAGTTTCTAAAGAGAAACCTCAAGCCAAAGACATTCTGAGAAGAAGTCTGTGCTTATGGAAAATAAAAGGAAGAGAGGCACAGAGATTTTTTCACAGCAGTATCAGGGAATTGTTCTCTGCTTTCCTATGAAAAGTTTACAGAGAACAAATATCTTATAAAGTGCCATCCAATGCTTTGTGAAAAAATAATTACAATATTGTGTCTGAGATGTACAATAAAGGACAAATAGTTGATAATCTTATGAATTATGGAGGGAAAATTAGCATTTGGGCATGTCAGAAGGAACTGGAAATTTAGGTGTTTTTGTTTTTTTTTTTCCTTTTTGTTTTTCTTTTTTTGAGACACAGTCTCACACTGTCGCCCTGGCTGGGTGCAGTGGCGTGATCTCAGGTCACTGCAACCTCCGCCTTCCAGGTTCAAGCGATTTTCCTGCCTCAGCCTCCCGAGTAGCTGGGATTACATGTGCCCGCCACCACACCCGGCTATTTTTTTTTTTGTATTTGTAGTAGAGACGGGGGTTTCACTATGTTGGCCACGCTGGTATCCAATGCCTGACCTCGTGATCCACCCGCCTCAGCTTCCCAAAAGTGCTGGAATTACAGGTATGAGCCACTGCACCCGACCGGAAATTTAGTATTTTACTGCAATCCAGAGTTAGACTGGGGGAACAGGGGGTTGGACTTGATACCCTGCTTGAGACACATTTGGAAAATGCAAGGGAAAACCATTCCCCTGGGGAGTGTTATAATAATTAAACAGCAGGCAATTAGACTGAGATAGCTCTAGTGCCCTGTGTTCCTATGCTAAAAAAATAATCTAACTCTTCTTGTAAATTACTTCCTCAGAGGGAAACAAAATTCAAGCTTAACCCACCACAAACTGCCAATTAACCTCTGATCACATAACTAGAAAATTTCCACCTCGATTGTATAGATAAGACAACTACATAACTGTCCCCAATCATTTACTGAACTGTGTTTCCATCCTCATGCACCTTATAAAAGCTACTCCTTCAAGCCCCTCCTGTGGACCAGAAACCATGGCTCCGTGCTGGACAATTCTTGAACTGCTCTTTGCTCCAATAAATTCTTTAACATTTTTGCAGTGATGCCCTTTAAGGTTTAACAGGAGAAAGAAGGGACAGGCGACCCCGGACGATAGCTCCTCGCACAAGCCCCACACCCCCAATCGGAGGTCTCCCTAGGACCCTCCTGCCCACCCTCACCATCCAGGCGACGGAGGGCTGTAGACAGGGCGAGGTCACCGTGCAAGGTTGGGACAGGATGCGGGTCCCAAGGTGGACCTAGCCGCCATCTTGAGGCCTGAGGGAGCCCGCGTCCCGCCACAGGCGGTTCCAGCCACTTCCAGACATCCCGCAGCTTCTCAGGACACCAGGTCCCGCACACTCACCATTTCTAGGCTTTCAGGAGGCCCTGGCATCTTAAGCATGGATCCCTCAATACCTGCAGGTCACAGGGCCACCTAGGCTGGGCCTGAAGGAGCAGAGAGACAGCAGTAAAGAACGGAACCTGGAGATTGCGGCACAGCGAGAGGCGAAGGCCCCAGCATGTGCCTGAAGCCGCTACGTCCTCTCCACCTGCGCGCCTGATTGGACAGCTCCCAACCCGGCGACAGTGATTGGATAAGGTCTTAGGCCATGCCCCCTTGGCCCCTGAGTGACATAAGATATGACCAGATACTGGGCTGAATAAGGCAAGAGCGACAAAGATGGAGTCATGTAGGGAGGGAGCCCAGGCAGGGCTATGTCTGTCCATTAAGGAATCCATTCCCGTCTGCAGAGCACTGGTAATCACGGATACCTGGGGTCCCTCTGCCCCAGAGAGATGTCTGCTTTCCCAAGAGCAAGTGCAGCCCCTGGACCCTTCCAAATGGAGGGAAGAGGCAAACAAGAACTTTTAAAAAGTGGAAGAGTAGATAATTTAAGGAAGGACTCCTCATTCATGAGGCCACAAGAAGGCAGGGAGCAGGGCTATAGGGCGTGGAGATGGGGCAGAAAAGAAGTGGTCAGTAGAGTATGCTGAGTTCTTTAGAACTGAGAGGTATGGACCAAGACAGAGAGGAGAGGCCAGGACAGAGAAAGTGAATTTAGCTCAGATGGCGAGGGGCAGAGCACAGAGGAGTCGTTGCTCAGAGAATCCCATGGAACCTGCAGTGGATGATCCCTGCAGCAGATGGTCCCTGCATGGTACCGGGCAGATGCATAACAACCCTAGTACGACCCCAGCCATCCCCTGCCCCTCAGCATCTGAGCTAAATCTACTTTCTGTACATGTCGTGGGGCAACCTCATGGCCTACAGAAACCAGAGAGCCTGGGAGACTCTTATTAAGCCATTTTCCAGCAGAGCAGCAAACACCACCAGAGCTTCAGCCCAACCTGATCAGACCTGTCCTGACATGCCAGCCCAGCTTCCTCCCACCTTGGCCTGGCAGATTCCCTCTTGGTGCCCTGGATGACAGACTAGGACACAGGGTTTCCTGACACCTTGATCAGGACGGGAGCCCAGAACTTTCAGATCTCTTCACAGAATATTGTTTTAAGAAGGATGCTGAACTTGACAATCTCATCTGGGGAGCCAGGCAGTGCCAAGGCTCTGGGCAGGTTGGACAAGGAGTGAAACTTGGGCTCTTGACTCCTTGCCCAAATTATGACGTGACAGTGCACCAATCAGCACACTGTTAAAACGCACCAATCATACCTGTATCTGGTACAATGCTGGCACCTTCTCAGTGTCTCCTGCACTGTTCCAAGCATACTGCCCCACAGGCAACTGTGCCAGCAGTCACTGTGAGCTCAGGGGAAGGGTCTAAGGTTGCTGCATCTTCACCTCTGCAGCACACAGTAGGCACTTGTCCAGTGTATGTTGAGCACACTGATGAAAGGCATTGACTTGTCAATCACCCCTACTAGACCAAGGGCTCCCAAGGGCAAGGCCCCTATCAATCCCTGTGATGGCCCCACAGGACTTGGCAAGCAATAGCTGTTCAGCCCCTAGATGCTGAGCTGATTTACCTATGGGACAGCAGTACAGTGGGGCTAGGAGACCTGGGTGAAACCCTGACTCTGCCAGTTACATGCTGTGTGACCTCGATCAAGAACCTGTACCACACTGGGCCTCATTATCTGCAGGAGACTGAAAAGAACCCCTGTCATGTAGAGAATCAGTGTGAAAATGATAACTGTGTGTTCTCATCAAGTTGGAGGAGAGGGAAGGTGCTGGATGAGGGGGCAGAAGCAAAAACAAGGACGGTTTTTAATGTTTGCATTTGAAGTACTAGGTCTAGGGTGAGGAGAAGGGAGGCCAGAAGTCCTAAACTATGCAGTCATCATTCTGCCCCTCCACCAAAGATGTGACTGACATCCAGGAGAGAGAAGCGCCACACCATCCTACAGGAGAGATCTTACTCTGGATAACTGCAGCTTCAAAAGAATTTCAGACCTTCAGTCATGCTTTTGTAAAATGACTCAGGCTCCACTGGATGACCCAGGGCCTTGTCCCTGTAGGCTCCTATGGGCAGCAGATGCCTAAGCACAAGAATGGCTGGCAGGCAGAACCCTGGTTCTGGCCTCAGATCCACCCTTAGCTGTCTGTGTGTTCCCTTCTGAACCTCAATCTTCTCATTTTTCATATGAAGGTGGATGTACCTTTGGGGCATAGCCAGGGGTAAAGGGAATTCTCTACAGAAAGCCAGTAGTCACTATACATAGTACCTGAAAAGTGTTCAACGCATGTTTGATGTCTCCTGATTTTTAGAAATAAGCACACTAAGGACAGTCCCCAGCGTATATGTGGGTGCCCAGTCCTGTCGGGAAGTGCCATGTCCAGAGAGGGTGGCTCACCTGGCCCAGCAGGTCACTCCTCATCATCACCAGGAAACCTGGAAGGGAGTCACGAAAGACATGCAGGACTGGGGAAGCAGCCCCAGCATGCAGCTCGGTCCTGCAGGTGGTGGGCATACACTCCATCCCCGGGTGGTGGGTCTGCTCCTTCAACACCGCCACACAGGCTCCAAGCAAGGAGGAACATGATGACATAAATAAAACCCAACAAACTCTATGCATACTTTATCTCACCTTTATTTACAAATAAGAATTATAACAAAAGACACACGATACAATATAGTAGACTATGAAGAAAAGCTGCCAAATGCAGACCAAAACAAACAAACAAACAAACAAAAAACTACATGTAGGTGAACTATTAGCATCTACATAGTTTATCCAGCACTTCCAAATTTGGCAGTCAGGCAAAACTTGAGCTGTGGGATTTACTAAACAACAGGCTCTCCTCTGCACCTGTAACTTGCTCTCAATTGGCCCATCCCAGGCCTGGTCGCCCTTGGAGGCCTTGCCCAGAAAACACCCCTTCACCTCCCCTAATCAGAATAAGTCACTTCCTTCCCATTCTAGGCCCTCCATGGTCCCCCTCCAAAGGCAATGCAGAGCAGAAAATTCACAGGCTTTGGAGCCAAAAAAAATGTGGACCCGAATCCCAGCTTCAATATTTGCTGGTTGTGTAGTCATGTGTAAGTTACTGAACTCCTCTGAACCTCGAATATCTCCTCTGTATTGTGGGGACCATAATACCCATGGAACAGGTATGCTGGGAAGGCTGAGAGAAGTGGTTGTGTAAAACTCTCACCTGGATGCTCTGAAATGCAGGCAGAGGGTATGATTGAGTGAGCAATGGCAACACTTATCAAGCAGGAAGAAGAGTCAAGCCCACTTTGACTTGACCTTCTAAGTGACACAAATGTCTTAGCCCTTTTGTGTTGCAATTAAAGAATATCTGAGGCTGGGAGATTTATGAAGAAAAGAGGTTTTATTCAGCTCATGATTCTGCAGACCACACAGGAAGCATGGTGCCAATATCTGCTTCTAGCAAGGGCCACAGGCTGCTTCTGCTGAGAAGCTGCCCTGGCCTGTGGGGCTCCTGTCTGTATCTGACACTATGCAGGCACTTGCTCAGTGTCTCCCCCAGTGTGCCAAGCATGCTGCCTCCGACTAACTCAACCATGTTGACCGTCACTGTGGACTCAGAGGAAAGTTCCGGGGCTGCCACAGCTTCACCTCACAGTAGGCACATGTTCAGTGGGTGTTGAGCAGACTGATGGAGGGCATAGAGTAATCAGCCTCCCCTTCTAGACCAAAGGCTCCCAAGGGTTGGGATCCTGTCAATCCCTGTCATGGTCCCACAGGACTTGACAAGCAGTAGCTTGTTCAGTAGCTTGAACAACCTTGGCAGAAGGCCAAGGAGAGGTGGTGTGTGCAGAGATCACTGGGCAGGAGGGAAAGCAAGAGAGAGGGGAGGGAAGTGCGAGGCTCTTTTTAACAACAGAGACATACTCTTGTTTCCAGTTCTCACAGGAAGCAGCAGAGTGAGAATTCATTCCTTAGTGCTAGGAGGGCACCAAGCCATTCATGAAGGATCCACCCCTATGGCCCTCAAACCTCCCATTAGGCCACACCACCAACAACGGGGATCACATTTCAACATGTGATTTGCAGGGGTAAACAAACCTAACTACAGCAGCCACTGTCTACAGCTGACTGGTTCAGTCCTGGCTCTTATCTGTTCCAACTGTTTTCAAGCAGACACACCTGCTCAAAAACTTCAGAGGCTCCCCACATCCTAACGGATCAAGTCCAGACTCCATGCTTCTCTGTGGCCCCACCTCCACTCACCTCTGCATCCTCCTTTCCCACATCTCTGCATGTGCATGCCTTGGACTCCCAGCAGAGCACAATAGGGTCTACACCCTTTACCCAAAACCTTAGGGCAAAGTCAGTTTTGAAACTGAAAACTGGTTTAGATACTAGAAAGCTAGGAATGGGCAATCAGGGGGTCTTCTCAGAGGAGTCTGGGGATGCTCACTGTAATCCATGCAGCATAACATATGAACATCCATAGTCACATGCATGGAATCAACAAAGATCAGATATAACCTCATGGCAGTTCAGGTCAGGTGCAACCATCATGAAAATTGCAAAACCCTCTGGGTTTTCAGAGCATTTTGCATTTCAGAAGATAGATGAGGAATTGCAGACATGTATTCCTTTCTCTCCACCTCTGGCTTCCCCAGCTCTGTACCTTTGTTCATGCTACCCTCTACTCCTACAGTAAAATTCCTGTGGCACCTTCATTTGCTGAACTCCCACCTATGCTTCAAACACCCATCTAAGATACCTCTACTCAAAGAAAACCTGGCGAATTGGGAGGGTACTCTCTGCAGTGCAATGAGAGTTTTGGGAGCCTATTTCTAATGTCCCAGAGGTGCAACTCCTCTCTCTGGCTCCCAGTTCCTCACAATTAAAATAGACGGATTAGTTTAAAATCCTTTTCTGCTTGCCAAAAGTAATTTCATTCTGAGTTTGATTCTCACAATATATCCATTAAATTAATGAATAAACGCACTAAGGAGGTTTCTGTTCCAAACTTAAACCAGGGAAGAAGTAGTCCGAAGCCCTTGGTTCAGGTGATGGTGCAGTCTCTGCTTACTCACATCTCCGGATGGCACACATGCTACTTCCAGGACAGTTGTTTCAGGGCAGTGGTGATTCGACATGCCCCGTCTTATCCTGACCACAACCCCACAACATCCCTCTAGAAGGCAAAGGGCTCAGGAAACAAGGAACAGGGGTGCTCTGAGCTGAGTAAGGGCCTGACACCCTGCAGCCCCAGTGCACAGCAGCAGTAGGGCAGGTGGGCAGCTGTGAGCAGCAGGATTCTCCCCTCTGCCCCAGGAGCTGCCATTTGGAGCAAAGAGAGTGCCACCAGCAGGGCACACTGTAGGCGGCGACATAACTCCCTCCTGCCAGTGATCTCTTCCTGGGCTTATATAGTGAGATGACTCAGGTGGTCAACAAAACCCCTTTCCCTTCGTGCCCCCATGCACTGCCATGGAGTCTTCACAACAACATTTCAGGAAGATTCTTCCCTCTGTTTTAAAGCTAAAGAAATGGAGACTTGAGGATAAGTGACTTGCCAGGCACCACACAGCTTAGTGAGGTAAAGCCAGGATTCACCCCAGGTCCCACTCCAAGCCCAGGCAAGGGAAACCTCAGCCAAGCCCTTAGTTCATTATTTTCTTCTACTCAGAAAGATGAAGCACTAGAGTGTGAATTCTGTGGTGTGAAGGAATGGCCTCCCGTCTCTGATGTCTGCATCCCTCCCATCCCACCCGTCTCAGGTGGTGCCATCTCTCCAGGACCCCACCACACACCATCCACTGCCCAGATTTCCTCAACAAGTCAGAAGACACAGTAAGAGCCAACCTCTCTGGCGCCTGAGTGCGCTCCAGCTATTGATTTTCTCATCCATTGTGCCGAGGTGGTGCCAATCGTCTGAAACAGGACCTGGCAATACCAGCGCGCTCTGCTCACCCAGCCTGTGCCTCCCAGTCTCCCACCCCCACTAATCTTCCCACTGCACAGTGCAACCGCAAGCCCCAGGGCGACCCCCAAAGGAAGGTCATCTCAGTTCTCCCCGAACCGTGGTGCAACGCTGGAAGATGGAGGTAGCCACATGCTAGGCCATGTCGGCCGGGCCATCCTCCTTGGAAGTGAAAGAGAGAAACAGCTCCCTGGTGTTGCTGCCCTGGTCCTCCTGTGCGTGGGCCACCCAGGGATGGAGGAGCAGCAGCACCGGCGTCGGGGCGAGAGGGCAGGTTGCAGTCCTGGCCAGAGACCCAGGGCCGTGCTGTCTGCTGAGTCAGTGCCTTGAGGTGTGGAGGAACCTATGTACACGGAAGATAAGGGCACAAAGGGGGGCCCGGGCTTCCAGCTGGAGGTTGTGCACTGCGGCAGCGTGTCCCTGCTTGGGCTGTCTCACTATTTGTTCACTCCTCCAGGCTCAGACCCTGAGCTCAGCAGCGGTGTTCATCTGCAGCCCTGCGCACCTGAGTGCTGCGGAGGAAGCCTTCTAGAGGGTGGGGGCTTGATACCTGGGACCCAGAGATTACCCGAGCCGGATCAGACCTTCTCTGGTTAAGCATCAAGGGAGCCCTCATTCCAGAGAATCAGAGTTTGGCCTCGCCCTCCGCAAACAGTGTCAGATTATGCTCAGAGGCAGGAAACAAGACTGCAGATCTTAACTGGGCTGGAATGCGGGCCTGGGATCGAGGTGCTTCCTCCCCTCCTCTCACCCTGAGCCCAGAGAGTGATGCCAGACCCTGAGTTCTGCAGGGCCCACCTCGTCAATGTTTCTGTGTCTACCACGCCGCCTGCCAGCCACCTTGTGTGCCTCCCACTGGAACCGCCTCTTCTGAGCCCTTCTTCTTGCCACCCCTGGTGACCCCGCCTGATCAATGTGACTGCAGACTCCTCACTGCCCAGAGAATTCTTTCCAGCCCTTAACTTGACATGCTTTCCAACGCAGTCCCAACCCCTCCTGGCCTCTGCGCTTTATGCATCCGGGGAAAGTCTTACCAACTCGCCCATGCTTGAAGCTACTGCTTGCTTTTGATTTGCAGCCTGCATGCATTTGAAGGGATTTACCCTAAAAAGATTCAGGTTTTAGGCCTCGAAAGACGTCATACAGATACATTCAGAATTCCATGGTAGCACAGGCTCAGTATTCCAAACGATTCCATTTGCAAAGATTTCTTTTACACACTGTATTTTACACACTTGTGGTATCAAGGTAACCTAGCCTGTGTGAATTCATGCACTGATCTCCATTTCTGGGAGGAGGTTCAGCACCAGCAGCACATACCACCGTGAGGGCAAGCGAAAAAATATCTCTTTCGGTGTAATCCTCCTGTAAAACTTCATTTGCAAGAAAGCGACTGTCGCCCTCTTCAACCTGTGGACTAGAGATCCTTCTTACATGTCCAAGATCGCCTGTGTTTACCATCATTTTGTTGGATCCCCGGTCATCTTCATCTTCTTCAGAGGCAGCATCTGGGATTGAGACTCCAGATATAAAAACACTACTAGATTTTGTATACCTGGGAACCAAAGACATTGAATGAATGTAGCTCAAGCCCAAGGTGCCTTGCAGAAGAAGACCCTTCAACTTTGCTTCTTTAAAGTTAACTCATGATTCTGCAGTTTTCACTTCAGCATCAGCTAAACTCCCAGCATGACAATATTCATCCTGTATAAGCATAGCACCGTCTTCTGCCCAGGCAGAGAAATACAGAACTGCGTGAGGAAGCCGTCCAGGTACTGCAGTAGAGCCTGTGCTCCTCTGAGCGCTTTGCGCACTGCAGAGTGGGCCTAAGGCTTTTCTGATCACCTGATGTATCCAACCTGCCTCTTCACACAGTAAACACAGAACCAAAGCCTCCAGAGCAATTTTCTGCAGCTCCTGAAACTGCTGTGCGCCGAAACCTCGCGTTGCTCTCAGTCACTGCAGTACTTTCAGCAGGCCACGTTTCGTCTCCCAGCTCCTGAGCATTGGCTTCCATGTCTTCACCACAAGAATCATCCCCATGTCCCCAACAGAATCCGGAGTGAAAGGATTCGAATTCACTCGGAGTCTGTTGCACACCCAATTCCCCTTTTCCTGGTTTTTCCGTATCACGAAGAAGAACCGTCTCGGAGTTTAACAGAGCTGGGATCAATTCCTCCAGCTCTGGAAAGAAAACCCGGGAGTGCAAGTGGCGGGTGGCACAGTCGAAGCTCGCAGGAGATCCACTTGGGCGCCTGAGATCCCTCAGCGACCAGCAGGGCCCTCCCCACCCCGGGTCCTGGCAGCTCCGCGACGCCTCCCCGCGGCGCCCCCAGCACTCGCCAGAATCAGTGGCCCAGGAAGCAGGTGCCACTGACCACCAGGAGCCCAAGCACCCTCCCCTCACGGGTCGCACTGGGACCCGCTGCCAGGCCGGTCAGCGCTGGACAGGGTCCCAGCATCTCCTCAGGCTCCAGCTCCTGTGGCTTCTGAGCCTGGCGGGCAAGGTTCCGCTCACCCCTGCCCCGCGAAAAGGCGACGGAGACCCACAGAAATCTCAACCTGTCTGGTGCTGGAGCCTGGGCTGCCGGAATGCGGCTCCGTGTTGCGGCCAGCGGCAGCCTGGCGCGCCCCCTGGTGGCCGCGGGCAGAAGCTGTCACACCCCACAGGCGGGGGCCCTTCAGCCCAGCAACGGGAGGGCTGGGGGTGCCACCCCCATTCATAGACCAGGAATCAAAACCCTCGGGTGGCACTGTCTGATCAAGATCCTTCCCAACTGAGCGGAGACGGAGCCAAATTCAACCCCAGCCACAGTGTATGCAGTGTAGGCAGTCAGGACTTCAACCATTCCTGAGACCCCCCCCCATTACTTACCTCACCGGTACATGCCCGGCCCACATTTCCTTTCCTCTCCAGGACCCACACCCCGCGCCCTGAGTCGCTTATTTCTCTTGAACAAATACGGGTGATAGCGGGTAACACATCAGTAACAAGAAACTAGCAGGTGCTCAGTGAAATGGTCTACCCTGGCCTCTTCCATAGTTAAAGTGACCATTAACAGGAAAATGAGTCCACTACCCAGGAAGTGGACAAACGCCGGCAGCCCCTCAGCCTCCCTCTGGCTTTGCCTCCCCCAAGCCAACTGGCGCCAGGAAAGGGTGTGGGCAAAGACCCTGTCACCTCCCAGCAGAGGGCGCACTGCTCGCGGTTTTCGGGATCCTAGGCGTGGAGCCGTCCCCACAGGACCCTCAGAGGTGGGGAGGAGAAAGAGCACACCCATTTGACAGGTGCAGAGACTGAGGTCCGTGGGGGCGGGGTGAGTGGCCTAAGGTGGCAGGACCTGTGAATAGCAGAGCTAGGGGTCCAGCAGGTCCCCAGCCAGTCACTGGGTGAGCCCCTGTCATGTGGGGATCACTGAGGTGCAGGCATTCTGATGAACACCGGGTTGAGGAACCCATGGCACTCCATCCTGACTTCTGGGGCGCCTCCTGGGACACAATAAGGTAAAGGCTGTGCAACATGTATAAGGTCCAGCATGTGCACGAAGCAAAGAGGGATAGATAGGGGTGGGAGTACAGGGACAGAGTCACAGCTGGGACCCTTGAGAAGGCAGTTGGAGTTTTTCTGCCGGGGCAGGAGAAGCCTTCTGGGCCCCAAGGCTGGCATGTGCAAAGGCATAGAGGCAAGCTCCTCCTGACACAGGGCTGGAGGGGAAGCTCTAAGTGTTGCACACAGACTGTTCACATTGCATCCTTCTCCCTGGACTTGCTCTGCCCACAGCACCTCCATCCTTCCAGTTAGCTATCCAAGCTACCACCCTCACCCTCTCACACCCACATCCTGTGGACCCCACATTTAAGAAACAAGAATTCAGCTGCTTCTCACCCCCCATGACTGCGCATCACCTGATCTGAATCCCCATCCTCTCTCTCCCCCTACCTGGTTCCATCCTTGACTCCTGACGTCTCATTGCAACTCAATACTAGGTCGGATCATGTCACACTTCTGCGCTGGTGCAAAAACTATGCGGTTGCTTCAGTTCAGTGTCCACCAGGATTTGATATTCCCAAGGCATGTCTCTCACTCCTTTGTTCTCATTTTACCTTCACACAGGAAAACACTTTTTCTTCTTGAAGTGTACTCTTACGTAGCTACTATTGGTAATCAAATCTCTGTTATTACTTTTGAAATTATTTTTATTGTATTTACCACCTAAAGATATTTAGCTATATATTCAATGCTAGCTTGAATAATAATTTTTCTAAGCATGCTTTTTGAATTTTTAAAATTTAAGATGACATTGGATGATTTTATTACATATACCATGATGTTTTGAACATTCCACATGTAGATTGTTGAATGGTTAAGCCTAAATCTAGCTAATAACAAACGCATTATCTAACATAGTTATCACTTTTGTTGTGAGAACACTTATCCACTCTCGTTGCAATTTTCTAGAATGCAATGTATCATCAGTAACTATAGCCACCTTGCTAGACAATAGATTTCTTGAAATTTATCTTATCTATCTAATGGTAATTATGTGTCCTCTGACCAACATCTCCACATCCTGTTCCCCTCTCTAACAACACCAACCTCTGGTAACCGCCATTCTGCTCTCTACTTCTATGAGACCAATTTGTTTAGATCCCTCATATGAATAAGATAATGTAGTATTTTTCTTTCTGTGCCTGGCTTATCTCACTTAATATAATACCCTCCAGGATCATCCGTGTTGACAGTAATGACAGTATTTTATTCTGTTGTGTGACTAAATATTATTCCACTGTATGTGTTTATGTATGTATGTATCTACATACATGTATGTATACAAGCATATGTAGACACAACATTCTTCAAATATATTATTTTGCATTGATTTTTATTAAAATTGTATTTCTTCCTTATCTAAATACTGATAAAAATATGTCTTTTCAGTCTTTCCTCTTAATAAAAGCCAAAGTTAAAGGGCAGTTTCCTCATTTTTTAATAAGATTTCTTTTTCTTGCTGATTTTTTTGGGTTCCATGCAGAGTCTGCATATTACTGCTTAATCATAAATGTAGTCTGGATTCTTTTCCCCATTCTGTATAATGTCTGTTTCCTTTGTGGTTTATTGTTTTTACTAGGTTTTTCTTCCGGAATTTTACAATTTCAGGTCTTAGATTTAGTCTCTAATCCACTGGGAGTTACTCTTTAGATATGGTGAGAGATACACAGTTTCATTCTTCTACATGTGGCCACCCAATTTTCCCAGCACCATTTGTTATACGTGTGTATGTTTTTGTCTGATTTGTCAAAGGTTGTTATTGTTCGGCTGTATTTCTAGATTCTCTATTCTGTTGGACTATGTGTTTGTTTTTATACCAGCAAAATGCTGTTTTGGTTACTGTATCCTTGCAGTATAAATTGAAGTCAAAGGAAAGATAAAGGAAAATTTTTGTCTTTCCTTTATTTTGAAGGAGAGTTTTAGCAAATATAAGTGTTCTTAAATAGCAGTTTTTCTTTCAATACTTTGAATATATTATCCCACTCTGCCCTGGCCTGAAAGCTTTCTTCTGAGAGTTGCGCTAATAGTTATGTGATGAGTTGATTTGCTGTTGCTGCTTTTAAAATTCACTGTTTTTCTTTGACTTTTGACCATGTTATTAGAATATATCTTGCTGTGAAGTTTTTCACATTCAACCTACTTAAGGACTCTTGAACTTCATGAAACTGGATGTCCACCTCCCACCTCAAATTCAGCAAGTTCACAATCAGTATTTCTCAGTAGGCGTTCTAGTCCTGCCTCTGTTTTATCTCTTGTTTCCACATAATGCATATATTGCTTTATTTGATAATGTTTCATAAGCCTCACAGATTTTTTTTGCTCTATCTTTTGCTATTTTTTTTTGTTTTTTGCACCTCTGACTGGATACTTTCAAGATACCTATTTGCAACTTTGCTATTTCCTCTTCATGACTGAATCTGCTGTTAAAACACTCTATTAAATTTTTCAGTTTAGTCATTATATTCTTCAGCATTAACATTTCTGTGTTTATTTTTATGGTTTCTATTTATTTGCATAACTTCTGATTTTGTTTATGTATAGCTTTCCTAATTTTGTTCAGTTGTCTATGTGTGTTCTCATATAGTTCACTGAGCTTATTGTCTAAAATAATTACTTCCAATTTTTAAAGGCACTTTGTCAATTCCTATTTCTTTAGGGTCCATTACTGAAGCTTTATTGGTTTATTTAAATTGTGTCATGTTTTCCTGATTCTTCATGATTCTTGTATCCTTGGGCTGGTATATATATTTTTGAGAAGGTGGTCACTTTTTCTAGTCTTTACAGTTGGCTTCAGCAGGTAAAGTCCTTCACCATTAAGTGTGGCCTCGTGTTCTTGTTCGGTCAGGTGGTTGAGTCTGTTGATGGATTTGGCCAACTGGCTGTGCTTCATGGTCAGAAACGTCTGCTGGTTTTACTCCCCTTGATTTGGTAGCTTTGCTGGGTGAGGTCACTTGAAGCATTGTGGGGCTCATTGAGATTTGCATGCATCAGTCACTGAGTGTTTCACCCCCTTTCTTTGGTCCCAGTTATCTTCAAGAGCTCTAAGTATTAAAATTCTTCCAATGTTCACTTTGAGGCAAAGCAGAAGTGTGCCCATCAGGAAGTACTCCCCAAGTAGATGCTGAGTATCCACTTTGATCTACTTTTCTCCCAGTGGAAAAATAATGGACTGAGGGTATCCTTCTCAGTACAGTATTGTCCTGGATATGGAAATGGTAAAGCAAACAAAGTAAAATCATTCCTCTTATCCTCTTTAACGAGTCTGTGTTTGCTTTTGAGCTCTTTTTGGGTGTTGCAATCTCACACTGGTATTTGGAGTTCTCACAAAAGCATTCTTCCCTGTGGGTAGTTGCCAAATAGATGTTTCTTTGAGGAAATCAGGGCTAGGAACCTACTATTCCACCATCTTACCAGACTCCCTCTACCCCCAACCCCTTCCATCTCTCAATCTCTCAATAATTTGTAAAATAGGAAAATCCAAACATGTCTAGAAATCATTACTAAAACTAAATAGATGAGTTGAGTGAAGCCACAGTATATAATCCAAATGTATGAAAAGTCAATGTGTATTTTTATAGACCGGCAATGAAAATTGAATGTTACCCTGAAAAACCTCAAGGAAGTACTGAGGAAAATTACAGAATACCCAAATATAGAGCCATCATGTTCATATATCAGAGTATTCAATATAATTAATATGTAAATTTTCCCCAATTAATATACAGCATCAACACAATTCAGTAAAATTTCAGCAAAGAGCTTTGTAAAACTTGATAAGCCAAATTTTAAAGTACTTCAAAAATATAAAGAATCTAAATTAGTGAAAACAATAATGAAAAACCGTCACATTTACAGACATATTATCTGAAATAAATACTATAAAGCTACAGTATTTACAACAGTGTGTTATTACCTAAGGAAATAATTATAAATAATTGTAATAATATAGAAAGCTCAGACATATATATATACACACACACACATATATAAATGCAAAGTTATGTGTGTATGTAGATAAATATATTTACATACGTATATAATTTTTTATCAAGGAGTGTATGAAGACAATTCAAAGGGAAGAATGGATACTTACATAAATATTCTTGGAGAAATTGAATACCCATATGTAAATATATGAATACTAATGCATCAAAGTACATCTAAAAAGTTAACTTCAAATGAATTTGAGATCTAAATGGAATAGACACAATTACATATTTTGTATGAAAAAAGCGTAGGAGAAATTTATTGTGATCCTGAGATAGGAAGTAGTTTCTTAGATAGGATACACATGCAGAAAACATAAAATAAAATGTATAAATCTAGTCTTCATAAGACACTGTTAACAAATAAATTGACAGCAATAGCCTGAGAGAAATATTGAAATAGATATATTTGATAAATGTTGGTATTCAGATTTGTATATACATAATTCCTACAACTCAGTTAAAAGAAGACAAATGACCTGACAAACATTAATGTGCAGGGTCCATTAGCTGCTGATGCATAAACACATTGTGGCGTGCCCATACGATGGACTATTTCTCTGCAAATAACAAGTAAGAAATTACTGACATGTACAATTTGGATGATTCCAAAGGAATTATTATGAGTTAGTAGAATAAGACACAAAAGACCACATAAATGTTAACATCACAATTATGTAAAATTTTTCAAAAGGCAAACATAGTAACTGAAATAGAATAATTTTGTCACAGCATCATGTACAAGGAGAGAATTAAATGAAAAGGACCAGACTGAACTTTTCATGGTAATGGAAATGCTCTACTTCATTTCTGTGGCAGTGATTATACAGTCACATGTAACATATTTTGAAATAATAATGTGTAAAATTTTACAAATTATTCGTTTACACTTGATGAATTTTAAATAATGTAAATTGAACCTCAACAAAATTATTTCAAATTATGCTATGGAAGAATGTGTGGGGCAATTGGAGCATGCTCAAAACATAGTGAATGTCTGCATTCATTTAGAAAAAACTGTATTTAAGTATTTATTTAAGCCAAACAGATGCTCTCCCTGTGACTAAGCAATGTTCCTGTAAATATATATACCATATAAGTGTATCCTTATAATTATGGCAACTTTATTTATAATGGCTAAAACAGGGAATGTACCCAAATGTTTGTCAAAAGTAGAATGAATAAATTATAATATAGTTAGGAAGCTTTTTTTGTCTAAATATACATAGCCACACAACTTGCTCCTGTATATCTTTTATATTTTTACTGAAATGTTCCCCTCCCAGTGGAGGATCGCCTGTCCACACTATCTACAACCACTCCTGCCTACTGATACACTTTATCCATTACTATTTATAAAAACTGTAAATGTTATACAGTCTTCTTTGTATCTGGACCATATTCACCATGAAAGATGTAGATAGACTCCATGAGTGCAGAAGTGTTTCTATGATACCACAGAATTATTATTCCTGGAGGCTAGAACAATGCCTGAAACATAATACAACCTGAAAAGATCTGTTGAATGGGTGAACCAATGAAAGAAAAGAACCTGACAACCCTGTGTCTCATACATGACTCAGATCACAAGGGCAATGGAATGAACCAAGGGATCTTAGCTAAACAGTCTCTCCAGTTGCAATGAATGGACACAATCAAGGCATAAGCTGGCAACATCAACTAAAACTCTTCATTGTCTGGGAGCCATGTCACCTCTTACCCCAGAAAATGGCTCCCACCAAACAGCAATGCTCAGAAAGCACATGTATGCTATCAAGAACAAAGGGATCATTGAAACAAAGCTGGTGTATGTGTCCTTCAGATTGTCCTTTGATCCACTCCAGAACAGGCGACAAGTTTCCAGGGTGGTGATGTTCTAAAAATGCCGGTGTCAACTGACACCCTGGGTTTTGGGACATTCCCATGAAAACCAGCAGCTTGAAAGTAGAAGACCATGCCACTTTAGAAACATCGAACCATGTGTCCCAAGTAAGGAGAGAAGGAGCAAGAATGTCATAAAATGTGAAGAAGGGAAAAAAGCCCTCTGTGAACTCATATAAGACAACCAAGGATGTCTTGAACAAGAGGGACCATTTAGGCAGGCAGAAATGACGTTTCACCTACACTATCATTTGTGGTTGAGTCTTTTCTTTCTGTTCTTCATCACATGTGGAACACTCTGTACCTCAACCTGAGGTAGACAAAGAAAATGTGGATAACCAGTAGAAAAGTTTTGTACACAACTGTTTCCACTGTGGTATTTCCCAAAAATGAAATTAGAAAAACTTCCCTCTTCCTCACACTCCAAGACAGATCTTTCCCTGTCCTTCTAGGGGGCATAATAATGACAGTTCAGGAAGGAGATTAATTACATACTTTTCTAATAACCATGTCTGAACCAATGAGTAATCCATTGGCAGTTTCTTCACACACCACACTGGATCACCTAAAGATCATGTAGGTAAAGTCTCTGGTTTCTTAGATTTGGAAATACTCAAATTTTAAAAATCTCATAAAGACACAATGAAAGAATCACTTTTGGTCTAGATCTGGGATGCTGGGAAGTCCCTGATTTTAGCCACCCAATATATGCTCAGTCATACTTCTGTTGGCTTGTTATTGCTGAGAAATATTCCATCCTATGAGCATGCCACGATGTGTTTATCATCAGCAGCTGAGGGACCTGCCCTTATTGTCAGGTCATTTGTCTTCTTTTAACTGAGAAGTATTCATTTCATAGATTATTATTATAGTAATAATAAAAATTACAATAATTATTAATATAATGATTGTTGAAAACATCAGTTAATCCCATAAGAGTCTACCTGCATATCTTTCTAAGAATGAAATCACACATAGATTCTTATTTTTTACACTACAAGCTACAGGGTGGATCTATTAAAAACTGTATTATTGATGATATAACATTTAACTCTATTATCAAATTAGTCTTAATATTTACTGACATAAAAATGAGGAAATTGTTGCTTGTACTCTGAAGTAACTTACAGTGCCATTGTCCCTCTCTGTATTAGATATGTGTGGTTTTAAGTGATGGCAAAGGTATAATAAATGAAATACAGAATACTTGAAAAAGGCAAGATGTAGAATAATATGAGAAAACAAATAGTGAGGTTATAACATTTTTTGGCACAAGGTCAGATTTTTATTTATAATTTTAGATTTATTGTAGACAGAACTTGTGCTACATATTGTAGAAGACAGGAGAGTAAATAAAATAAGCACCTGTTTTCACAGAATATTATAATGTATCAAAGGACACATAGAGGGGAATGTCAGAGACTGGGGCCTATCAGGGGGTGGAGGGTGGGAGGAAGGAGAAGATCAGGGAAAATAACTACTGGGTCCGAGGCTTAATTCCTGGGTGACAAAACAATCTGTACCACAAACCACCATGACACAGGTTTACCTATGTAACAAACCTGAACACGTACCCCTGAACTTACAAGTTTAAACAAAACAAAACAAGTGGATTAATGTCCCAAGAAAAGCATGTTAATTTGACCCAGGGGCTCACATGCTGTTCAGTGTGCCTTCAATACGAGTGGTTAATTTATAAAGTAAACTTATTTATTTCTCAAAATCAGCCCTTACACTCTCACGTGCCCACTCTTCTGTAATGGTGCCTGGGAACTGAGGAGCTGAAAAGTTTTAATTTCTGGCCCTGTGTCTCACGAATGTACTTTATTTTGGTTGGCATCTTCTACCAGGTCTGAAGGTGAGGACTTAACTACTGTCAGTATTTAATATTTAGCAGAACCTTGTGTTATTTTTAGGCCCATGAGTCAAAGCCCTGTAACTTAATGGCACAAGTACTTTGAAAGAACACGCAGAAAATTTCACAGATGTAATAACCTTAATTATTTAAAGAAGTTTTTTTTTTTAATGACGTATGCAGCTTTTCAAAAATCTTTGTAGCTATCTTATTTAAGAATTAAATGGGAGGCAGGTTAGCCTGACACAGTTCCCAGCTTGACTTTTCCCTTGGCTGTGACTTTGGTGTCCCAAGATTTATTTTCCCTTCACAGAATGAAGCACTGACACCCACTTCAATGGGGCTGGACCTTGAAAACATGATGTGGCGAGAGCAAAGCCAGGCCTAAAAAGCCACACAGAGTGTGATTCAATTTATGTCAAATGTCCAGAACAGGCAGATCCACAGAGAGTGTGAAGCCAGGGGCTGAGGGATGGGACACTCAGTGGTGACCAGGGGCAGATGGATGGGAGGGATGCGGGTGATAATGAAAGGATATGGGATTTTATTTTTTGAGATGATGAAAATGTTCTAAAACTGTTTGTGCTTATGGTTGCACATATCTGTGAATTTGCTAAAAAATATATTGAATTTTAACTTTCAAGTGGGTTAGCTGTACTGTATGTGAATCATAGGTCATTAAAGCTGTTTTTAGGCTGAGCTCTGAGGCAAGACCCTGTGGGCAGCCCAGGCCTCCTGGCTGCTGCAGCCCCACAGAGTGAAACCCATCCTCAGCTCCTGCCCATCAGTATCCTGTGCTGGTTCCCAGGTGCCTTCTTTTATTTTTTTTCCACACACATTGTCTACTAGGCTTGCCAGATAAAATACAGGATGCCCATTTATTTCTGAATTTCACACACCAACAGTGATTAAATTGTTAGGGTGTATATGTCCTAAATATTGCATGGGACATACTAAGACCCAAACATTCTTTGTTCATCTGAATTCAAATTTAACTGGGCACCCTGGACTTTTAGATGCTCATTAGGGCCTCCTTGCCTGGACCCCAGGTGGCACGCTACCAAGGCCCCAGTCTCAGAGATTGCAGGACTCCAGAGGGAGGTGGGGGAAGGAACTGGGCTGGTGGTCATGCCCAAGACAGAGGTGGTGGCTGCAGGGATGGACACACCACCAACAGACTTTGGGTGCTGAAGCTTCCTGGGGCTCAGCTGGGCCCTCAGAGACCTGGGACAGGGCAGAAGGCCAGCACCCCCCAGCTGCAGAGCTGGCTATTCTTCCACGTTTTTCCAAGGCTCTGCAACTGAGAGCTCCAAATCAGCAAAGATGCAGCGGGGTGGTGTATTAGTCCATTCTCATGCTGCTAATAAAGACACACCTGAGACTGGTTAATTTATAAAGGAAAGAAGTTTAATTGACTCACAGTTCAGCATGGCTGAGGGAGCCTCAGGCAACTTACAATCCTGGTGGATGACACCTCTTTACAAAGTGGCAGAAGAGAGAATGTGTGCCAAGCAAAGGGTTATGCCCTTGATAAAACCATCAGATCTTGTGAGAATTGACTCACTATCTTGAAGACAGCATGGAGGAACCACCCTCCTAATCTAATTACCCCCCACGAGGTCGGTCCCTCCCTCGAAACATGGAGATTATGGGGAACTATAATTCAAGATGAGATGTGGTGGAAACACAGCCAAAACATGTCATTCTGCAACTAGTACCTCCCAAATCTCATATCCTCACATTTCAAAATACAATCATACCTTCCCAACGGATCCCCCAAAGCCTTAACTCATTCCAGAATTAACTCAAAAGTCCAAGTCCAAAGTCTCATCTGAGACAAGTCAAGTCTCTTCCACCTATGAGCCTGTAAAATCAAAAGCATGTTAGTTACTTCCTAAATACAATGGGGGTGCAGGTATTGGTTAAATACACCCACTTCAAATGGGAAAAATTGGCCCAAACAAGGGAGCCACAGGTCTCACGCAAGTCCAAAACCCAACAGGGCAATCATTAAATCTTAAAGTTCCAATATGATCTCCTTTGACTCCATGTCTCACATCCAGGTTATGCTGATGCAAGAAGTGGGCTCCCATGGCCTTAGGCAGCGCCATCCCTGTGGCGTTGCAGGGTATAGCCCCACTCCTGGCTGTTTTCACAGGCTGGTGTTGAGTGCCTGTGGTTTTTTCAGGTGCATACTGCAAGATGTCATTGAATCGGCCATTCTGGGGTCTGGAGGATGGCAGCCCTCTTCTCACAGCTCCACTAGGCAGTGTCCCAGTGGGGACTCTGTGTGGGGGCTCCAACCCCACATTTCCCTTCCACACTGCCCTAGCAGAGGTTCTCCATGAGGGCTCCACCCCTGCAGCAGACTCCTGCCTGAACATGCAGCCATTTTCATACATCCTCAGAAACCTAGATGGAGTTTCCCAAATCTGAATTGTCATCTTCTGTGTGCCTGCAACACTAACAGCACGTGGAAGCTGCCAAGGCTTGGGGTTTGCACCCCCTGAAGCAATGGCCTGAGCTGTACCTTGGCCCCTTTTAGCCATGGCTAGAGCAGCTGGAACTCAGGGCACCAAGTCCCAAGGCTGCACACAGCAGGTTGGGCGGCAGCCCTGGACACAGCCCAGGAAACCATTTTTCCTTCGTAGGTCTCTGGGCCTGCAAAGGGAGGGGCTGCTGTGAAGGTCTCTGACATAACCTAGAGATATTTCCCCCAATATCTTGGTGATTGACATTTGGCTTCTGGTTCCTTATGCAAAGTTCTGCAGCAGGCTTCAATTTCTCTCCCAGAAAATGGGTTTTCTTCTCTATCAGATTATCAGGCTGCATATTTTCCAACTTTTCTGCTCTGCTTCTTCTTAAATGCTTTGCCACTCAGACATTTCTTTTGCTAAATACCTTAAATCATCTCTCTCAAGTTCAAACTTCCACAGATCTTTAGGGCTGGGGAAAAATCTGCCAGTCTCCTTGGATAGCAAGAATGACCTTTAATCCATTTCCCAACAAGTTCCTCATCTCCATCTGAGACCGCCTCAGCCTGGACTTCATCATCCATATCACTATCAGCACGTTGGCCAAAGGCATTCAACAAGTTTCTAGCATGTTCCAAACTTTCCCACATCTTCCTGTCTTCTGAGCCCTCCAAGTCTCTAGGAAGTTCCAAATTTTCCCACATTTTTCTATCATCTTCTGTGCCCCACAAACTGTTCCGACCTCTTCCTATTACCCAGTTCCATACTTTCGGGTATCTTTATAGCAGCACCCCACTGTCTATGGTACCAGTTTATTGTATTAGTCTGTTCTCACACAGCTAATAAAGACAATCCCAAGACTGGGTAACTTATAAAGGAAAGAGGTTTAATTGTCTTACAGTTCAGCATGGCTGTGGAGGCCTCAGGCAACTTATAATCCTGGTAGAAGGCACCTCTTCACAGCGTGGCACAGGAAAGAATGAGTGCCAAGTGAAGGGGGGGCCCCTTATAAAACCATCCGATTTCATGAGAACTCACTCAGTATCATGAGAACAGCACGGAGCAACTTCCCCCATAATCTAATCACTTCCCATGAGTTCCCTCCCATGAAACATGGGGATTATGGGCACTACCATTCAAGATGAGATTTGGGTGGGGCCACCCTCAAAGCCCGGGGTATAGGTCTCTCAGCTGTGAAGGTTAAGGGACAAAAGTTGTCCATTAACACCCGGCACCTAGATAACTGTGCTGGTGGTGGGACCTCCACTTTTCATTCTATTCTGTTTCTACTTCTAAGGGATATTTAGTGTTTCACTCCAGGAAAGTTGTGGTGACATCCAGCATGTCTTGTGGGTATCCCCTGCCTCTGGCCATGCCTCTGGGTCTCCCCATCTCTGACCAAGACACAGCACTGGGACAGCAGCATTTGATGCCAGACTCCACCTGCTCTCCCCTTGAGATCCAGCATGAACACCAACCTCAGTGCTGTGAGGCCCAAGATGAGCCCAGCAGTGGGTTTGCCAGGGTGGGGGCTTCAGTGCTGTCCTCCAGCAGCTCCTCCCCAAAAATAAACGTGTGACCTATGTCTACAGCGAGCTTGCTTTGCAGGTGCTGCTTCCGCAAAACCCTGCAGGGAAGGGTCCTGTGGAGAGGGCAAGAACGCAAAGCAGAGAAGGTGAGGGATGATCTTGCAGTCAGGGGTTGGGACCCTCCAGCCGCAAGCCATGACTAGGAAGAGACAGGAAATTCTGCAACCTTGAGGACAAGAGGATAGTGGAAATGGGGAAGAGTGGCTCAAGGTGGAGGTGGGAACCAGGAGAGGACCTCTCAGGGCTGGTGGGCATGGGGGCCTCCCTTGGGTTAGACAGATTCCCCTGAATCAAACTGAGCAAGATCTCAAGAACAAGCAGGTTTTGGGCTATGATGGGTACTCTGGACCTAGACAGTTTCAGTTTCTGGAGCCTGCTAAATAGCCAGATGGAGTTTCCAAAGTCCTGAGCCCTGGGCTGAGAAAACTGGACCCAGACTGGAGGGGGCACTGACAAAGGGTGGGTTCAGTCCTTGGAGTCAGTGCGAGCATCCAACCTTCGGGGTGGTTGAGAGGCCAGCAGAGCCTGATGGAGTGAGAGCTGGGGGCCCAGGAGGTGCCACACCTATGCCGTAACAGAGTTCTCAGGGACCTTAGGTTTCCAGAACAAGAAGGCTCAGTTTCAAATCCCAACTGCCTCACTTCCTGACTATATAACCTTGGGCAAGTTGTTTAACCTTTCTGTGCCTACCTCCACAGTGGGGCTGCCATTTGATGAGGTGACATACGTGGAGTACAGGGAACTTGCCCAGTTCAGAGGCAGGACAACAGTTCAAAGCCATTGTTGTCCCCTCACAGTTCTGCCTTACATGAGGACTTGAGGCTTTGAGGAAGGAGCCTGTGGGTGAATGTGTCCTGGGGGGCTCTGAGCTGTGTGACATGGTCACACCATGATGTGGGGACTTGACTGGGAGTGACTGGGCTGGGGGTGCCAGTGGTTGGGGGCCTGGGTGGCAGCCATGTGCAGAGGCTAGACAGGACCCCAAGCATGTGGACTCCAGGTCCTCATCCTCAGACACTCAGCATGGCTCCCCATGAGGTTGGACATGGAGCCGGGAGCACAACCTCCCTGCTGGACACAAACTCTTGGCAGAGCCAAGGCGAGGCAGGCAGGGGTCCTGAGACCCCCAGCAGCTTTCATTGCCCTCATCAGCAGTGAGCAGAGGGGAGAGGGTGCCACCCACCTGGGAAGTCCCCGCTGCAGCTGTTGGGCTATGTCTGACCCTAATGTGGGGTTTGCTGCTGTTTGTTACCCTCGCACTTTTGATATTTGGAGGCCCACTTTTATATTTTAATGTGTATTTTATGGAAACGTTCATGGTGCACATAGAGCACATAAAACGACATTGTAGAAGAATTTTGCCCCAATGCTATGAAAATAAATGATGTTAGTGTTATGATTTTACAGAGTTTGCAGTTGTTGGCAAGGTGGTAAATAATTGAACAGTCACTGTATGAAAGCTCCTAGGTGGGTGAGTAACAGGAATCAGTGTTAAGAGCAATCCTACCTTTCCACAATTCTAGGGCAATAAAGCAGAGTAGATTGAACAGGTAAACAGGCGCCAGGTGACCCAGGTAGTAGCAAAGGTTGCCCCAGGCAACAGGCATGACCTGGCCTACCTTAAGGCCAGATGGAAAAAATGGGAGTTAGATTAAGAAATTATTATTGATGACCTAACAGAGTGAGAATTACTATATGTAGAGCCTTTTGTATTCTCTCATTTACTTTTATATTATTGAAAAGATACATAAAGTGGTGTCAAAAGCCCTTTTTAGAGAGATTTAACTGTGGACCATAATTTATTTTTTGCCCTTATTAAGCCTTCCCAAATTGTCATCAGGAATTTATTGCTTATTCGGCTCCTTTGCAATATTCTTTTTAATACCCTCCCAGCAGCCTGCCTTGAACAGAAATAAGCTTTCCTTTCTGTAGGCAGCTCGGTTACAAGAAGGGAAAAGGGTTTAGAGCTAGAGAACATGAATGTTCATGCAACATGATGCTACTTCAATCAGGAAAGGCTTTGCAATCAACTGCACTGATGTCACTCATTCCCCCCTCCTCCTTGACAAATTTCTTCTTTCCTCTGTGCATTCAATATTAACAGACTTCTCTTTGTGTTTAAATCCTGGTGCGGCCATGATTTTTAATTTCCTAAGCCAATTCAAATACACTTGCATGTAGCTAATTTTGAATTGAGAAATATATTTGATTTTCCTGCATATGCCCAGAGGACAGCCTATGTCAATTCCACTCCCAACATTTCTTGGCACATCTCACATGAGGATCAGTATTTATCCTGATAAAATCTACACGCTGTTTTGAAGGTGAGTTTTCTTTTCTACTCTTGTCTGCAAATGCATGTGCTGTTTGCTTACTTTTTATTCATTATCAGCCACAACAGGAGATTGCCACTGGATCTACTTACAGCTAGTGTGCATATTACTTCCTTTTCCAAGTCATTCTTATTAAAAGAAGTAGAACTATCACCCCAGTGAATATCATACAGTAAGAAGATAATACATTTACAAGGAAAAATAAGCCACATTTTGGTTTTTGCATCTCTAACAGTTTTAGTTACTCCATGTATCTTGATTTGATCAGCATTCTTAGTTTCTCTTCTGTCAGTCAAGCTGACAGTTTCTATGAGGTGATGCTGTTCATTTTCAAGCCAATTTGAATTAAATCTTCAGTAAGATGACTTGAGGCAATGTACTAAAAATTTAGCAATTACTAAATTCATTACATCTATTGCATTTTATTTGTGTAATAACTGAAACTCTTGGCAACAAAATCAGCATTAAAGAAATAATTTCTGCCCTTTTCTCCATATTCTCTTTATCTTTCAGGCATCACAACAGAGTTCCTTCCCTGTGTCTTTCTGATAATCTAAATCTCCATGATTTACATCACAATAATTTTTGTGATTGTATCCCAGAAGTTTCAGATTATTTCTCTATTCCCTTAAGCTCCACAGCTCAAATCAACCTCTGCCCATTGCTGTATTTTGGGCCACAAATTTATACATTACTTTTAAGGCAAAAAACTGACACTGAAAACAATTTTGGTTATCAGAACATGTGTTTCAATTTTTTCATACTCATAAATAATAGCACAAAGCATAGGAATCTGTGTGGACATACTTTGATGCAGAACAAAATATAACATATGTGACATATGATTTTAAATTAGAAACTTTCCTTCCAAATGTCTTCTTTTTGCCTCCTTTCCAAAACTTTAACTCCGAGTCAGCTAGTGACTCTTTCTCTCCGGAGTCCATGTCACCAGCATACAGAGGCATGTCCTCTTTGTTTGATACAGTTTACAATTTTACACACCTTTAACCATTACTAATCTCCACAAAGCTGAAAAATATAGAAGTGAGATAACATTTATAGAGCCACACAATTCCAATGTAATATTTTCCCATATTTCCTTAAGTTTCTCTCATCTTATCCTGTGTTTCCATACTTCAGCACTGATTGAAATGCGGCATTTTAATTTTTTTTTTTGATCTTACATTTTTATTATTTCCTTGAAGCAAGGAAAATGTGAACTTAACTGCTGGGATGACTAATTTGAAGTGACTTCAAGTGGTAGATATTAAGATGCATAAAAAGCCTGAAGCCAGAATAGTTTTAAACAACTTCTTATTTTACAGATTAAGCACCAGTTACACCTGAGAGCCTTCTTCATTGTTTCACAGAGGTTCTGTTTTCCTCCAAATTTTCATTTCTTTATGCTAAGCTTGATTTGTGCATTTAGTATGTCACCAACTTTTCAATTTTTAATTTAAAATAACTTGCATGTATTTGTGTAAGTATGTGTGTGCTATATTCATCCTAGTTTCACAAATAGCTTAATAAGTATGATATCCCCTGAAAGAGTGACTCTACTCGTTCGGGGGAAAAATGGGATTTAGTTTTAGCACGCATTTATGCTTCAATCTTACCTATACTTATAATTTTTATTCTCTAAAAAGCATCCCTCTTAGTAATTATTTACAAAGCTTTGGAAAGGCACAAAATCCTGTGCTTAACATTCCATGATTGGCCTCAGTCCAGATGCAGCCCCTCCGTGTCTCTCACTTGGTATTCTAGCATGTGCATCTGGCTGCTGCTTGTCATGTATTAGTTTAATTTGGTATTAGCTCAGGCCATCTTCTTTTTATCTGTGCATATTACATTGCTATTCTTTATCTCAGCATCTGTGCCTTAAGAAGGTAAGAATGTAAGGTATGGTGACAAGATCAGCACCCCAGGCCTTTGTTAATAAAATGGCTTTTTTCCCCCTAAAGATAATGCAATAATTATATCTCAAAAAATCCATGTTTGTAAAAATTTGAAGTTTCTGCCAAATTGCTCTTTATTAACTCAGAAAAGTTCAGTCTATCTGTCTTTTGTTTGTTCTTAATCCCTCAAAACAACAGTTAAGTAGTTATACATGTTTTCTTGTGAGACTTCTTAAATATGTCTGTTTAGTAAATGTCTATTGTATACAAAGTAGACAGAACAGTATTGTGAGCCTTGTGCACACACTGCTGAGTCAACTCTTGCCAACCCTGCTTCGGCCATGTCTTTAGCCACTTCTCCTCCTCCACTCTTCATCTGCAGCAAGTCTCTGACATTAAACTATTTCACCAATAACTCCTCAGTTTGCATCTTTATGATGAAAGTATTTGCTTTAAAATAATCTAACAAAATAGTATCTTTTTCAAAAAATTAACAAGAATTTAACATCAAATAGCCAATCTGTTCAAATTTTCAATTAACTCACAAATGTCCTTTGTTTAAAAATGTAATATCAGAGGAGGTGGCGCCCAAGATGGCTGAATAGGAACAGCTCCAGCCTCCAGCTCCCAGCATGAGTGACAAAGACGATGGGTGATTTCTGCATTTTCAACTGAGGTACCAGGTTCATCTCACTGGGGTGTGTCAGACAGTTAATGCTGGTCTGCAGGTGCAGCCCAACAAGCGAGAGCTGAAGCAGGGCGAGGCATCGCTTCACCTGGGAAGCACAAGGGGGAAGGGAATTCCTTTTCCTAGCCAAGGGAAATTGAGACACATAACACCTGGAAAAATCAGGTAATTCCCACCCTAATACTGCGCTTCACCAAGGGTCTTAGCAAACGGCACACCAGGTGATTATATCCCACACTTGGCCTGGATGGTTCCATGCCCATGGAGCCTCCCTCATTGCTAGCACAGCAGTCGGAGATCTAACTGCAAGGCAGCAGTGAGGCTAGGGGAGCGGCGCCCGCCATTGCTGAAGCTTAAGTATATAAACAAAGCCACCAGGAAGCTCAAATTGGGTGGAGCCCACCTCAGCTCAAGGAGGCCTGCTTGCCTCTATAGATGCCACCTGTGGGGACAGGGCATAGCTAAAAAAAAAAGCAGCAGAAACCTCTGCAGATGTAAAAGTCCTTGTCTGACAGCTTTGAAGAAAGCAGTGGTTCTCCCAGCACAGAGGTTGAGATCGGAGAACGGACAGACTGCCTTGTCAAGTGGGTCCCTGACCCCTGAGTAGCCTAACTGGGAGACATCCCCCACTAGGTGCAGACCGACACATCACACCTCACATGGCTGGATACACCCTGAGACAAAGCTTCCAGAGCAAGAATCAGACAGTAACACTTGCTGTTCAGAAATATTCTAACTTCTGCAACCTCTGCTGCTGATACCCAGCAAACAGGGTCTGGAGTGGACCTCAAGCAAACTCCAAGAGACCTACAGCTGAGGGTCCTGACTGTCAGAAGGAAAACTAACAAACAGAAAGGACACCCACACCAAAACCCCATCAGTATGTCACCATCATCAAAGACCAAAGGCAGATAAAACCACAAAGATGGGGAAAAAGAAGTGCAGAAAAGCTGGAAATTCAAAAAATCAGAGCGCATCTCCCCCTCCAAAGGAACACAGCTCATTGCCAGTAACGGAACAAAGCCAGCACAAAGAAACTAAAAATCTTGAAAAAAGAATGGATGAATGGATAACTAGAATAATCAATGCAGAGAAGACCTTAAAAGAACTGATAGAGATGAAAACCATGACATGAGAACTATGTGACAAATGCACAAGCTTCAGTAACTGACTCAATCAACTGGAAGAAAGTTATCAGTGATTGAAGATCAAATGAATGAAATGAAGTGAGAAGAGAAATGTAGAGAAAAAAGAGTAAAAAGAAATGAACGAATCTTCCAAGAAATATGGGATTATGTGAAAAGACCAAATGTACATCTGATTGCCGTGCCTGAAAGTGACAGGGAAAATGGAACCAAGTTGGAAAACACTCTGCAGAATATCATCCAGGAGTACTTCCCCAACCTAGTAAGGCAGGCCAACATTCAAATTCAGGAAATACAGAAAACGCCACAAAGATACTCCTCAAGAAGAGCAACTCCAAGACACATAAATTGTCAGATTCACCAAAGTTGAAATGAAGGAAAAAATGTTAAGAGTAGCCACAGAGAAAGGTCGGGTTACCTACAAAGGGAAGCCCACGAGACTAACAGCAGATATCTCTGCAGAAACTCTCCAAGCCAGAAGAGAGTGGGGGCCAATATTCAATGTTCTTAAAGAAAAGAATTTTAAACCCAGAATTTCATATTCAGCCAAACTAAGTTTCATAAGTAAAGGAGAAATAAAATCCTTTACGGACAAGCAAATGCTTAAAGATTTTGTCACCACCAGGCCTGCCCTACAAGAGATCCTGAAGGAAGCACTAAACACAGAAAGGAACAACCAGTACCAGCCATTGCAAAAACATGCCAAAATGTAAAGTCCATCGATGCTAGGAAGAAACTGCATCAACTAATGAGCAAAATAATCAGCTAATATCATAATGACTGGATCAAGTTTACACATAACAATATTAACCTTAAATGTAAATGGACTAAATGCTCCAATTAAAAGACACAGACTGGCAAACTGGATAAAGAGTCAAGACCCATCAGTTTGCTGTATTCAGGAGACCCATCTCACATGCAGAGACACACATGGGCTCAAAATACAGGGATGGGGGAAGATCTACCAAGCAAATGGAAAACAAAAAAAAAAAGCAGGGGTGGAGCAAGATGGCCGAATAGGAACAACTCCAGTCTCCAACTCCCAGCACGAGCGACACAGAAGACCGGTGATTTCTGCATTTTCAACTGAGGTACTGGGTTCATCTCACTGGGGAGTGCCAGACGATCGGTGCTGGTCAGCTGCTGCAGCCCGACCAGCGAGAGCTGAAGCAGGGCGAGGCATTGCCTCACCTGGGAAGCGCAAGGGGGAAGGGAATCCCTTGTCCTAGCCAGGGGAACTGAGACACACAACACCTGGAAAATCGGGTAACTCCCACCCCAATACTGCGCTTTAAGCAAACAGGCACACCAGGAGATCATATCCCACACCTGGCCGGGAGGGTCCCACACCCACGGAGCCTCCCTCATTGCTAGCACAGCAGTCTGTGATCTACCGGCAAGGCAGCAGCGAGGCTGGGGGAGGGGCGCCCGCCATTGCTGAGGCTTAAGTAGGTAAACAAAGCTGCTGGGAAGCTCGAACGGGGTGGAGCTCACAGCAGCTCAAGGAAACCTGCCTGTCTCTGTAGACTCCACCTCTGGGGACAGGGCACAGTAAATAATAACAAACACAGCAGAAGCCTCTGCAGATGCAAACGACTCTGTCTGACAGCTTTGAAGAGAGCAGTGGATCTCCCAACACGGAGGTTGAGATCTGAGAAGGGACAGACTCCCTGCTCAAGTGGGTCCCTGACCCCTGAGTAGCCTAACTGGGAGACATCCCCCACTAGGGGCAGTCTGACACCCCACACCTCACAGGGTGGAGTACACCCCTGAGAGGAAGCTTCCAAAGCAAGAATCAGACAGGTACACTCGCTGTTCAGAAATATTCTATCTTCTGCAGCCTCTGCTGCTGATACCCAGGCAAACAGGGTCTGGAGTGGACCTCAAGCAATCTCCAACAGACCTACAGCTGAGGGTCCTGACTGTTAGAAGGAAAACTATCAAACAGGAAGGACACCTACACCAAAACCCCATCAGTACATCACCATCATCAAAGACCAGAGGCAGATAAAACCACAAAGATGGGGAAAAAGCAGGGCAGAAAAGCTGGAAATTCAAAAAATAAGAGCGCATCTCCCCTGGCAAAGGAGCGCAGTTCATCGCCAGCAACGGATCAAAGCTGGACGGAGAATGACTTTGACGAGATGAGAGAAGAAGGCTTCAGTCCATCAAACTTCTCAGAGCTAAAGGAGGAATTACGTACCCAGCGCAAAGAAACTAAAAATCTTAAAAAAAAGTGGAAGAATTGATGGCTAGAGTGATTAATGCAGAGAAGGTCATAAACGAAATGAAAGAGATGAAAACCATATCACGGGAAATACGTGACAAATGCACAAGCTTCAGTAACCGACTCGATCAACTGGAAGAAAGAGTATCAGCGATCGAGGAGCAAATGAATGAAATGAAGCAAGAAGAGAAACCAAAAGAAAAAAGAAGAAAAAGAAATGAACAAAGCCTGCAAGAAGTATGGGATTATGTAAAAAGACCAAATCTACGTCTGATTGGGGTGCCTGAAAGTGAGGGGGAAAATGGAACCAAGTTGGAAAACACTTTTCAGGATATCATCCAGGAGAACTTCCCCAACCTAGTAGGGCAGGCCAACATTCAAATCCAGGAAATACAGAGAACACCACAAAGATACTCCTCAAGAAGAGCAACTCCAAGACACATAATTGCCAGATTCACCAAAGTTGAAATAAAGGAAAATATCTTAAGGGCAGCCAGAGAGAAAGGTCCGGTTACCCACAAAGGGAAGCCCATCAGACTAACAGCAGATCTCTCGGCAGAAACTCTCCAAGCCAGAAGAGAGTGGGGGCCAATATTCAACATTCTTAAAGAAAAGAATTTTCAACCCAGAATTTCATATCCAGCCAAACTAAGTTTCATAAGTGAAGGAGAAATACAATCCTTTACAGATAAGCAAATGCTTAGAGATTTTGTCACCACTAGGCCTGCCTTACAAGAGACCCTGAAGGAAGCACTAAACATGGAAAGGAACAACCGGTACCAGCCATTGCAAAAACATGCCAAAATGTAAAGACCATTGAGGCTAGGAAGAAACTGCATCAACTAACGAGCAAAATAACCAGTTAATATCATAATGGCAGGATCAAGTTCACACATAACAATCTTAACCTTAAATGTCAATGGACTAAATGCTCCAATTAAAAGACACAGACTGGCAAACTGGATAAAGAGTCAAGACCCATCAGTCTGCTGTATTCAGGAGACCCATCTCACACGCAGAGACATACATAGGCTCAAAATAAAGGGATGGAGGAAGATTTACCAAGCAAATGGAGAACAAAAAAAAAAGCGGGGGTTGCAATACTAGTCTCTGATAAAACAGACTTTAAACCATCAAAGATCAAAAGAGACAAAGAAGGCCATTACATAATGGTAAAGGGATCAATTCAACAGGAAGAGCTAACTATCCTAAATATATATGCACCCAATACAGGAGCACCCAGATTCATAAAGCAAGTCCTTAGAGACTTACAAAGAGACTTAGACTCCCATACAATAATAATGGGAGACTTCAACACTCCACTGTCAACATGAGACAAATCAACGAGACAGAAAGTTAACAAGGATATCCAGGAATTGAACTCATCTCTGCAGCAAGCAGACTTGATAGACATCTATAGAACTCTCCACCCCAAATCAACAGAATATACATTCTTCTCAGCACCACATCGTACTTACACCAAAATCGACCACGTAATTGGAAGTAAATCACTCCTCAGCAAATGTACAAGAACAGAAATTATAACAAACTGTCTCTCAGACCACAGTGCAATCAAACTAGAACTCAGGACTAAGAAACTCAATCAAAACCGCTCAACTACATGGAAACTGAACAACCTGCTCCTGAATGACTACTGGGTACATAACGAAATGAAGGCAGAAATAAAGATGTTCTTTGAAACCAATGAGAACAAAGATACAACATACCAGAATCTCTGGGACACATTTAAAGCAGTGTGTAGAGGGAAATTTATAGCACTAAATGCCCACAAGAGAAAGCAGGAAAGATCTAAAATTGACACTCTAACATCGCAATTAAAAGAACTAGAGAAGCAAGAGCAAACACATTCGAAAGCTACCAGAAGGCTAGAAATAACTAAGATCAGAGCAGAACTGAAGGAGATAGAGACACAAAAAACCCTCCAAAAAATCAATGAATCCAGGAGTTGCTTTTTGAAAAGATCAACAATACTGACAGACCACTAGCAAGACTAATAAAGAAGAAAAGAGAGAAGAATCAAATCGATGCAATTAAAAATGATAAAGGGGATATCACCACCGACCCCACAGAAATACAAACTACCATCAGAGAATACTATAAACACCTCTACGCAAACAAACTGGAAAATCTAGAAGAAATGGATAATTTCCTGGACACTTACACTCTTCCAAGACTAAACCAGGAAGAAGTTGAATCCCTGAATAGACCAATAGCAGGCTCTGAAATTGAGGCAATAATTAACAGCCTACCAACCAAAAAAAGTCCAGGACCAGATGAATTCACAGCTGAATTCTACCAGAGGTACAAGGAGGAGTTGGTACCATTCCTTCTGAAACTATTCCAATCAATAGAAAAAGAGGGAATCCTCCCTAACTCATTTTATGAGGCCAACATCATCCTGATACCAAAGCCTGGCAGAGACACAACAAAAAAAGAGAATTTTAGACCAATATCCCTGATGAACATCGATGCAAAAATCCTCAATAAAATACTGGCAAACCGGATTCAGCAACACATCAAAAAGCTTATCCACCATGATCAAGTGGACTTCATCCCTGGGATGCAAGGCTGGTTCAGCATTCGCAAATCAATAAACATAATCCAGCATATAAACAGAACCAAAGACAAGAACCACATGATTATCTCAATAGATGCAGAAAAGGCTTTTGACAAAATTCAACAGCCCTTCATGCTAAAAACGCTCAATAAATTCGGTATTGATGGAACGTACCTCAAAATAATAAGAGCTATTTATGACAAACCCACAGCCAATATCATACTGAATGGGCAAAAACTGGAAAAATTCCCTTTGAAAACTGGCACAAGACAGGGATGCCCTCTCTCACCACTCCTATTCAACATAGTGTTGGAAGTTCTGGCTAGGGCAATTAGGCAAGAGAAAGAAATCAAGGGTATTCAGTTAGGAAAAGAAGAAGTCAAACTGTCCCTGTTTGCAGATGACATGATTGTATATTTAGAAAACCCCATTGTCTCAGCCCAAAATCTCCTTAAGCTGATAAGCAACTTCAGCAAAGTCTCAGGATACAAAATTAATGTGCAAAAATCACAAGCATTCTTATACACCAGTAACAGACAAACACAGAGCCAAATCCGGAATGAACTTCCATTCACAATTGCTTCAAAGAGAATAAAATACCTAGGAATCCAACTTACAAGGGATGTCAAGGACCTCTTCAAGGAGAACTACAAACCACTGCTCAGTGAAATCAAAGAGGACACAAACAAATGGAAGAACATACCATGCTCATGGATAGGAAGAATCAATATCGTGAAAATGGCCATACTGCCCAAGGTAATTTATAGATTCAATGCCATCCCCATCAAGCTACCAATGAGTTTCTTCACAGAATTGGAAAAAACTGCTTTAAAGTTCATATGGAACCAAAAAAGAGCCCGCATCTCCAAGACAATCCTAAGTCAAAAGAACAAAGCTGGAGGCATCACGCTACCTGACTTCAAACTATACTACAAGGCTACAGTAACCAAAACAGCATGGTACGGGTACCAAAACAGAGATATAGACCAATGGAACAGAACGGAGTCCTCAGAAATAATATCACACATCTACAGCCATCTGATCTTTGACAAACCTGAGAGAAACAAGAAATGGGGAAAGGATTCCCTATTTAATAAATGGTGCTGGGAAAATTGGCTAGCCATAAGTAGAGAGCTGAAACTGGATCCTTTCCTTACTCCTTATACGAAAATTAATTCAAGATGGATTAGAGACTTAAATGTTAGACCTAATACCATAAAAATCCTAGAGGAAAACCTAGGTAGCACCATTCAGGACATAGGCATGGGCAAAGACTTCATGTCTAAAACACCAAAAGCAATGGCAGCAAAAGCCAAAATTGACAAATGGGATCTAATTAAACTAAAGAGCTTCTGCACAGCAAAAGAAACTACCATCAGAGTGAACAGGCAACCTACAGAATGGGAGAAAATTTTTGCAATCTACTCATGTGACAAAGGGCTAATATCCAGAACCTACAAAGAACTCAAACAAATTTACAAGAAAAAAACAAACAACCCCATCAAAAAGTGGGCAAAGGATATGAACAGACATTTCTCAAAAGAAGACATTCATACAGCCAACAGACACATGAAAAAATGCTCATCATCACTGGCCATCAGAGAAATGCAAATCAAAACCACAATGAGATACCATCTCACACCAGTTAGAATGGCGATCATTAAAAAGTCAGGAAACAACAGGTGCTGGAGAGGATGTGGAGAAATAGGAACGCTTTTACACTGTTGGTGGGATTGTAAACTAGTTCAACCATTATGGAAAACAGTATGGCGATTCCTCAAGGATCTAGAACTAGATGTACCATATGACCCAGCCATCCCATTACTGGGTATATACCCAAAGGATTATAAATTATGCTGCTATAAAGACACATGCACACGTATGTTTATTGCAGCACTATTCACAATAGCAAAGACTTGGAATCAACCCAAATGTCCATCAGTGACAGACTGGATTAAGAAAATGTTGCACATATACACCATGGAATACTATGCAGCCATCAAAAAGGATGAGTTTGTGTCCTTTGTAGGGACATGGATGCAGCTGGAAACCATCATTCTTAGCAAACTATCACAAGAACAGAAAACCAAACACCGCATGTTCTCATTCATAGGTGGGAACTGAACAATGAGATCACTTGGACTCAGGAAGGGGAACATCACACACAGGGGCCTATCATGGGGAGGGAGGAGGGGGGAGGGATTGCATTGGGAGTTATACCTGATGTAAATGATGAGTTGATGGGTGCAGCACAGCAACATGGCACAAGTATACATATGTAACAAACCTGTATGTTATGCACATGTACCCTACAACTTAAAGTATAATAATAATAAATAAATTAAAAACAAAACAAAACAAAAAAAAACAAACAGCCCCATCAAAAAGTGGGCAAAGGATATGAACAGACATTTCTCAAAAGAAGACATTCATACAGCCAACAGACACATGAAAAAATGCTCATCATCACTGGCCATCAGAGAAATGCAAATCAAAACCACAATGAGATACCATCTCACACCAGTTAGAATGGCGATCATTAAAAAGTCAGGAAACAACAGGTGCTGGAGAGGATGTGGAGAAATAGGAACACTTTTACACTGTTGGTGGGATTGTAAACTAGTTCAACCATTATGGAAAACAGTATGGCGATTCCTCAAGGATCTAGAACTAGATGTACCATATGACCCAGCCATCCCATTACTGGGTATATACCCAAAGGATTAGAAATCATGCTGCTATAAAGACACATGCACACGTATGTTTATTACGGCACTATTCACAATAGCAAAGACTTGGAATCAACCCAAATGTCCATCAGTGACAGACTGGATTAAGAAAATGTGGCACATATACACCATGGAATACTATGCAGCCATCAAAAAGGATGAGTTTGTGTCCTTTGTAGGGACATGGATGCAGCTGGAAACCATCATTCTTAGCAAACTATCACAAGAACAGAAAACCAAACACCGCATGTTCTCACTCATAGGTGGGAACTGAACAATGAGATCACTTGGACTCGGGAAGGGGAACATCACACACCGGGGCCTATCATGGGGAGGGGGGAGGGGGGAGGGATTGCATTGGGAGTTATACCTGATGTAAATGACGAGTTGATGGGTGCTGACGAGTTGATGGGTGCAGCACAGCAACATGGCACAAGTATACATATGTAACAAACCTGCACGTTATGCACATGTACCCTAGAACTTAAAGTATAATAATAATTTAAAAAAATAAAAAAATAAAAAAAATTAAAAAAAGAATATTTGCTAATAAATTTTTATAGGCACAGCCCTAACATCAAGCCATTTAAAAGTTTTTGCTATGGTGCAGTATCTTTTATGTTAGTTTATTTCATCCTATGAGTTTTATTTCAAACTTTAAGTTAATAGATTATTAAATCGTACTTTGAAACTCATTTCAAACTCATACCAGTGATAAAAACCCACAGCAGAGCAAATTACTGAAGAATAAACGGCAGCAATGAATTAACAGTTGGGGTGTTAGACTAATCTTTGGATAGCTTTTACTCCATTTTTGTTGATGCTCAGTTTTATGTTGATGCTTTGGGGTGATGAAAGTAATAGTTTGTTAATGGTAAAGTGCTTGTAACAAGCATCTTTTCATTTTCAGATACTATATTGTGTGTACTTTTAATTGTCAAATATGCATTAGCATCAGCATTTTTTTCCAGACCTCCTTTCCTCTTTTGGAAAAGAAACAACAGTAACACAAAAACAGCATAATAATCACTTCCTAATATCCCATTTACTTTTAACATGTAAAAGAACAATTTCATTTTTAAAGACAGATGGTACATCATTTGTTCTATATTATAAAATTCTTCCTGGACACATATTGTCATGGACTCAAGTATCAAATATTCCAACCCCCATTTGCTTACCAAGTATTTCATGCTAATTAATTCTTATACCTTAATGTAAATACAGGACATTAAAATGTAGAAATGGGTTCATTAAAAATGTATTATATGTACATACCTGAAATGTATTATATGTACGTAACTGAAAGAGTGTTGTAGAATCAAAACAATACCAGTGTCGAAATTTTCTGAATTGGTATTGAATTGCCTTTGGCGTCTTGGCATATGCTTTTGAATATCCTTAATGATTCTAGCTCTTTGCCCTCTGATGGTAGATTTAATGCTTCCAATTGTCCAAAGAACTATGGGAGCCAAGTTTAGTGCAAAAGGAGCATGAACTGGCTTTAATAGAAATAATGGCACTTACAAAATATTAAGTCCACTCTTTCTTTGTTAGTAAATTCATAGTCATTTACTTTTAAACAACTCAGTGTAGTGCTACTATTCCAAGTTAAAAGGAAACTTTTACAGAGGTATTTGTCAAGTTTGGCATGTAAATGTGACTTGGTGAAAAAGGGTAAATTTAAGATTAGTGGAGTAGATGCTTCTAACATGCTGGATAGCCAGCAGGATTATAATTTTCTGTAAAAATCCTATTCTAGAGCAAATGTTTATAAAAATCCTGAGGAAAAATCAAAATATAATGGGTAAATGGTGATTTACATTGAATCAGAAAGATTATCATTGACATCTCAGCCAAAACTATTTGCTATGTTATAAAATCTCCCTCATTTTAAAAATCATAATTTGATGTCATTTGAAAGAAAGACACATGTCAACCCTGTAGTGAGCTACCAATTTAATGTGTATATATACATATTTGTATATCATATACATTGCATACATTTATATATTACATTAATATTTGTTAATATACATCTATTTTCAATAATGTATAAATATTGAATATATTATTGAAAATATATGTATATTAACAAATATTAATGTAATATATTGAATACACTACATTAATGTATTATTGAATACATTATTGAAATTACTGAATAAAAATAATATATTATTTTCAATAATAAATTTCAATGCATAATACACTTAACTATTTTAATTAAAATAAATCAGAATTCTACTTGTACTATTTGCGACAATCTATTCTAAAGTATTTTTAAATATTAAAACTGAAGTTCGCAAAAATAGTCTTTGGCCTTTCACGTTCTTATTTTGAATAAAATAACTTTTTAGTCTAAATCAATAGATATTATTGTATATACTTTAAGCAATTGTTCTCATTTTTTATTTCTCTTCTGAATCTTTTGCTATGAAGCAGGTTAAGTAGAAATTCACGAATTACATCATTAGAAATTTTGTTAGGAAGCAGATTAAGTACAAATTCATGAATTATGTAATTAGAAAATGTGTATTTGCTTTACATTAAGACAATAGTAATAAAAAACACTTATTTAATAAACAGATCTTTTTTCATGCAATTTCTCTAAAATTACTATAGCTATTATCTAACCACTTTAAAAATATGCATAAACCCAAAATTAAAAATTAAAAATTAGAGCTCTGAATGGCTATACAATATCATTGAAATTATATTTGGAGTCTCTGACTCCAATAAAATTGATTTTAGTAGATGTTAGCAGAATGGTACACTAATTTCAGCAGTGGTAGTTGTCACCATACAATTTTCTGTCTCAAGAAATCATGTAAAGACTTGGATAAATTACCTTCAATGTATACCCCAAAATACTCTGATTATCATTCACTCCCCTCCTTGAAAAGGAAAAAAAAGAAAATAAAAGAGAAAACCTCTATAGATTTAAACCTCAGAAAGGGAAACGGCAGAGTGATAAACTGTAATACTTCCTAAATACTGTGGTCTCCCATTTGCTTTCAATATATTTTAATTTCTTTTTAAAAATTGTGATAGAAACATATGAAAGTTTTGATTATATTTCTAAGAAGGAGAAAGGTTTGTATAAATTACAAATGAGCTGAGAAAAGAGAAAGATCAATTTCAAAGCAGCAGATGTGTAAATATTCCTTGCTTAAAACCAAATAAGGAACCACAGTTAATGATCAAAAATTCTTAAACACAAAAGGGTAACGTCAATGCTTTTATCTCCACAGTGAAGATACTGTATGTGTAGAATTAACATGGCAAAACTGAGAAAAAATACTAAGTCAGTTATTAGAGAGACTGCCCGTTGATGAATTTTATAGGAATGGTCCTTAAGGAAAATAAAAGCGAACCTGATTCACTTTTCTCATGATGAAAGGAGGAGGTTGAGAAATTCTCACCATAGAAAATGACTACAAAGCTGTACAAAACTGTCAAAAACAGTCACTTAAATGTTTGGGAACTATAAAAGAGGTACATAACAAATCAAGGAGTGTTTATTCACAAAAATGACTAAACTTTGAATAGTAACAGTGAGAGCATGTGGCATTTTTATTGACGATGTTCCTATCCACACCTCATCTTTTTTGGCAAAGGGGTTCAACCAGGAAGAGCAGACCTTGCAAATTAGCAGTCTAATTGCTATTGCTAGTGGGGACTCACTTAAAGCACTGTCAGTTAAAGTGATGATCTCAGTGACACATGAACATGCAGGGCCAGCAGTTGTATTAGCCTGAGATTGAAATCCTGTTTGACGCAAACAGCAAGGTGACAGCCAGGGAATTTCCAGGGAGTTCCAGGATGTAAGCTACTATAGTGGGCTTGATAAACTCTCTACATATCCTAGGTTGTCCCAAGCCTCAGCTGACGCACAACAGAGCCTGAAGGAGGGCCAAGCTCCCCAAGCCAGAAAAGCCTAGAACACGAAGCACTGAGTGGAAGTGTTAAAGCTTCACCTTGTCACGCTGGCCACTGGGAGGCAGGGACCAGTTTCAGTGAAGGCACTCAAACCTACCCTCCAAATCCCAGCTTTTGCTTCTAGCAAAAGGTCCAGCTGGCCAGGAATTGCTGGGCCCATCTGCACTGCACTCCTTGGGGAGCCCAAGTAGGAGAAACTCAGACGGAGCCAGCCCTCCCCACCCAAGTGCTGGTTCCCATTCCTGACGCCTCCACACACAGTGCCCTTTTTCCCCCCTCTCCCTGTGGTGCCCACTATTCCCTGTGTGCTAGTCCCAGGTGGTCTCTGCAACACAGAACGTGAGTGTCCAGGCCAGGGAACCACAGTGGGTGTGGGGACCCTGCTGAACTCAAGAGTGCTCAAGCGTACTCGAACAGGAGGAGATCACCCTCCAGAGCTTTAAGTCCGGGAAGAGCAGAACGATCCCTTCTTTGGAGTCCACCAGAAAGAAGGAGGCCACCAATGTCACTGCCTCCTCAGCCTGCCAACCCCGCTGGCAGTATAGCCCCCAATAGCACCCCTACCCTGCCCCCTGCTGCCAGCCCTGTAGCCCCTGGATAGCACACTCAACACACCGTACAGCTGCAGGCAATGTAACCCCCAATACCCTCCCCGCCCCCAGGCCCCGAGCCCGCAGGCAGTGTTAGCACCCGATAGTGCCCACAACCTGACCCACCCACGGGTGTTACTGCGCTAGACAGCGCCCCAAACCTGCCCTCCCCCACCCCACCATGAGCAGCACAGCTCCTAATAGTGCACCCCCACTCACGGGCAGTGCAGCACCTGATGATGCCCCTGAACCACCCCTCACTGCCAGCACTGTAGCCCCAGATAGCTCCACCGAACCCGCCCCCTGCCACGAGCAGTGCACCAGAAGATGGTGCCCTTAACCCATCCACTGCCACCGTCAGTACACGTTAGTGTGCACGACCTGCCTCCCGTGACCACCCCCACCACCGTAGCCCCCACTCCACCACCAGCAATGTAACCTCAGAGAATGCCCCCAACCAGACCAATGCCACAGATAGTTAGCCTTGGGCAGTGAGCCCCAATAGGTCACCCAACCTTTGCCCAGGAGGACAGTGCAGCCCTGGATAACTCACCTATCCCGCCACATTTCTACCACTCTGGCCGAGTTGCAGTCTCCGATGTCACCACCCACTGCAGCGAGGCGACCCGCGGTGGCACAGGTTCCAGCCTCCAGCATGCAGTGGTGCTGCTTCTCGTCTTCCAGCTAGGCAAGAGAAACTCCCGCTGCTAGCTGCCCTCCTACCGCTCTGTCACCACCAACAACAACAGCGAAGCAGGGCCTCAGGCTCTGGGCTCCCGGCTCTGGGCTCCAGGCTCCCGCGGGCAGCAAGTGACGGCCCCTTCCAGTTCTCCAGTTCTCTAAGCTGGGACGTAACAGCTCAGCACGCTGACAAACAGGAGTCTGAAATGACCTCAGACCACGTCAACATGCTTTATATACTGAGGTCGCGCACATGCGGATGCTGGAATACATGTTCTGATTGGATGAGAGAAAACCTCTACGCTTACTATGATTGGGCTTTATTTTCATGCTGTGATTGGTTGTCTTCAGACTTGCTCTCATCCAATCAGAACACGATAATAAAGTCCAATCCGAGTAAGCCTGGAGGTTTTTTCTCATCCAATCAGAACATGCAGTCAAAGAAGCTCCACCTCCATGACGTCAGTATATAAATGATGCTGAAAGCGTGGCAGGCTTTTTTAGTTTCCGTGTCTTCCTGTGGAGCTGGTCAGTTCCCGACTTAGAAGACGAGGAGAAGGGAGCAGCACGCCGCGTGCTGGAGGCTTGAGTCGCGACCCTACGGGGCTGCTCGCCTCGCTGCGGTTGATGGTGGCGGTGACGGAGAGGCTGGAGCGGTAGGAAGAGGAAAAAAGGTTTGGGATAGATACATGGAGTGAGGCAAAGAGGGCCGTTAGTGAGAAAGGGAAAAAGGAATAGTGAGGAGAAGACATTGCAAAAAGAGAGTGGGGAAAAAAGTTTTTGGGTAGATGGAGGCGGAAAAACAGGATGGGGAGCGGGAGGGAGGGAAGGTTTTGCAGAAAGACTGGGTAAAATGTTTATGGGTAGATGGGAGAGGAAAAAGATGGTGATGGGTGGAAAACGGGGGCGAGCAGTAGTGAGAGAAGATTCTGAGAAAAGATGGGGGGGAGAAAAGTTTTTGGGTTGATAAAGAAGCAAAAGAAGGTAGCAAATGGGAGAAGGAAAAAGAGGGTAGCCAACTGGAGGAAGAGAAGGTTTAGTGAAGAAACAGTGGCAGAAAAGAAAGATGGTGAAGAAAGAAAAGACAAGACGGTGGGTAAAAAGTGTTCGGGTAGATGGAGGGGGGAAAGAGGGTGACGAGGAGGAGGAGAAAAAAGGGTGGCGAGGAGGGAGAAAGAAGGTTGGGGAAAAGATGGGAAAATTATGGTTGGTAGAGGGCAAAAAGGGTGGCAAGCAGGATAGGGGAGAGAAGAGGACGAGTAAGAAGCGGGGAAGACTTCGTGAAAAGACATTGGGGGAAATTTTGGGGGTAGATGGAGGGGGAAAAGAGGGAGGTGAGAAGGAATGGGAAGAAGACTTTCAGAAAAGATTGGGGAAATGTTTTTGGGTGGTTGGAGAAGTGAAAGAGAATAGCAAGGAGGAGCCGAGGGAAGATCATGAGGAAAAGTTTTTGGGTAGACGGAGGAAAAGAGGGTAGTGAGCAGTAGGAGTGGGGAGAAGTTTTTGGGAAAAGACGGGGAAAAAGTGTTTGCTTAGATGAAGAAGCAAAAGGGGGTGATGAGAGCGGGAGGGGGAAAAAGAGGGTGGCCAGGGAGAAGGAGAAAATACGGTGGGAAAAAACAGTGGTGAAAGTGTTGGGTAGATGGATGGGGAATAGCACGGTGAGCAGGAGACTAGAGAAAGCTTTGCGACGGTAGGGAAAAAATGATGGTGAAAAAGTTTGCGGGTGGTTGGGGGAAGAAAAAGGGTGGCGAGAGGGAGGGGGCCAAATGCGGTCGGGAAAAGAAGGTGGGGAAATAATGGTGGGGAACGAAAGTTTTGGGTAGATTTATAAAAATAAGATTATTTGTATTTTTGCTTTTGAGTAGTTTGAGTTATGTGTTTTGTGTATTAACCCCTTGCCTGAGGAATAGTTTGCAAATACTTCCATTCTCTGGTTCCTTCATTCCACTGATTGCTTCCTCTGCTTTGCAGAAACTTTTAATTTAATGTAATTACATTTCTGCTTTTGTTGCTTGTGCTTTTGATGTTTACTTGAAAATTCGTCGTCCTAACCAATTTCATGAAGTATTTATCCTATGTTTTCTTCTTTGGTAGTTTCATAGTTTCGGGTCCTACATTTAAATCTTCATTTTGAGTAGATTTTTGTATATGGTAAGATAACAGCCTAGATGTATTTTTGTTCATGTGGGTGTTGGGCTTTCCTAGCACAGTTTATTGAAGCCATTATCCTTCCCCAATGTGTGTTCTTGGTGCCTTTGTTAAAAGTGAGTTGACTGTAAATGTGTGAGTTGATTTCCGATTTCTCTATTCCGTTTCACTTGTCTGTATCTGTGATTTGTTTCTTTCTCACCCCAACCCCTTTTATTGATAGTACCATGCTTACTATAGATTTGTAGTATATTTTGAATCAGGTAGTGTGATGCCTCCAGCTTTTCTTTTTATTTCAGATACTTTTGTCTATCTGAGGCATTTTGAATTTCCATGTGAATTTTAAGATTGTTTTTTCCTATTTCAATGAAGAAAGTGTTTTGTAATTGAACACAGATTGCATTGATTCTGTAGATCACATTGGGTGATACAGATATTTTAACATTATTCCAGTGCATGGACATGGATATCTTTCCATTTACTTGTGTTGTCTGCTTTAATCTCTTTCATCTATGTTTTATAGTTTTCATTTTGGGATTTCTTGCCTTTTTGGGTAACTTTATCCCTAGATATCTTTTTTCTAATAAAATAGCTTTCTTGATTTTTTTCTTAGACATTTCACTACTGGTGCATGGGCGTGCTACTCATTTTTATATATTGATATTGTATCTTGGAACTTGACTAAATTTCTCATTTCTAGTAGGTTTTTTGTGGAATCTTTAGGGTCCTCTCTATATATGTTCATATCACCTGGAAACAGACACAATTTGACTCCCCTTTTTTCCAATTTGGATGCCTTTTATTGCATTCTCCTAATTGCTCTAGCTAGGACTTCCAGTACTATGATGAATAAAAGTGGTGTAAAAGTAGCCACGCTTGTTCCAGAGCTTAGAGGAAGAGCTTTTAATTTTTCCCTATTGATTATGTTAGTTGTGGGTTTCTCATATATGGCTTATATGGTGCTGAGATATGTTCCGTTACTCATGTTGTTTTTATCATGAAGGAATGTTGATTTTTATTTTTTTCAGCATCTACTGAAATGATTATATGGTTTTCGTTCTTGATTTACTGAATGTGATGTCGCACATTTATTTGTGTTTAGTGAATCGTCCTCATATTCCTGGGATGAAACCCACTTGATCATGGCAGGTTATCTGTTTATTGTGTTGTCAAATGCAATTTCCAACTATTTTGTTGAGAATTTCTTGCACCTATGTGTATCAGGGATATTTGCCTGTGGTTTTCTTTTTGTGTTGTGTCCCGGTCTGGTTTTTGTACCAGGGTCACGCTGTCCTAATAGAACAAGTTTCGAAGCCATCCTTCCTCTTTATTTTAGGGGGAATATTTTGAGTCAAATTGGTATTATCTCTTTTTAAAATGTTTGGTAATTTAGCAGAGAAACCATGATTCTAGCGTTTTTCTTTGCCGGGAGGCTTTTTATGACCGCTTTAATTGCATTACTCATTATTGGTCTATTCAGATTTTTTTATTTTTATTTTTTTATCATTCTATCTTGGGAATTCGTTGTGTCTAGAAATTTATTCACTTCTAAATCTCACAGTCCTTCATACTTTTGCGTTATCAATTGCAATGTCTCCTTTTTTATCTACGATTTTGTTTTCTTCTTTATATCTTTAGTCTAGTCAAAGCTTGTCAATTTTGAATTTATTTTTTCTAAAACACTCCAGCTCTTTGTTCCATTGACTTTTTGTATTTTTTGTTTCTATTTTTAAAATTTTTTCTCTAATCTTTATGGCATTTTTTCCACTAATTCTAGCATTTGACTGTTCTTGTTTTTTTCATTACTGGAGGTGTACTGTCAGGATGGCTATTTGTGATCCTTCTATTTTTCTGATGTGGGCATTTATAGCTATGCACTTTTCCTCTTAGAATTGCCTTTGCTGCATCCCACAGGATTTATTGTGTTTCTATTGTTATGTTTCAATAAATACTTAATTTCCTTTTTTTAAATTTATTGGCTCATGAGCATGTATTTCAATTTCCATGTATTTGTACAGTTTTTAAAGTTTCTTCCTGTTACTGATTTCTAATACGATTCCACTCAGGTCAGAAAAGATACTTGATATGAATTCAGTTTTTAAAAATGTGTTGGGACTTGTTTTTTGGCCTGACACATAATCTGTCCTGTGGAATACTCCACGTGCTACTCAGTAGAATGTGCTTTGTGCAGTTGTGGAGTGGAAAACTGTGAAAATGTCTGTTAGGTCCATTCTGTATAGAGTACAGTTTAGCTGATGACGTTTTGTTGTCTGGATGATCTGTCCATTGACGGTAGTGGGGTGCTGATGATAGTGGAGTGTTGAGGTACTCTATTGTCTTGCAGTCCATCTGTCCTTTAAGGCCTGTTAATATTTGCATCTGTATTTAGGTGCTTGAGTGTTGGTTGCACATGCACTTATAATTGTTAGGCAGCTGTTTACTTCTTTCTCATTATATAATTTTTATTTTCTATTTTTTGACTTAAAGTTTATTTTATCTAAGTATAGCTACTCCTGCTTTTTTTGTTTCCATTTGTATGGGGTATCTTTTATCATCCCTTCACTTTCAGTCTGTGTATGTCTTTAAAGGTGAACTGAGTTTCTCGTAGGCAGTATAAAACTGGGTCTTTTAATCCATTCAGCCACTGTGTCTTAATTTAATTCATTCATATTCAGGATTATCACAGGTAAAAACAGACTACTGCCATTTTTTACTTGTTTTATGGTGGTTTTGCTACTCTTTTTTCTTTTATTTCTCCCTTCCCTGTTTCCCTTCTTTCTGATCTCTTTTTCTTCCTTTCTTTTCTTTCCTCCTTGCCTGCCTTCCTGTCTTTATTTGTAGTGAAGTAGTATTTTTCTGGTAGTGTGTGTTTTAATTCCTTACTTTTTATGTTTAGGGTGTTTATTGATTTTTGTTTTCTGGTTACCATGAGGCTAAACAACATAAGTATAACAAGTTACTTTAAACCGAGGAAAACTTAACTTTGGTCTCAGCTACTCAGGAGGCTCAGGTGGGAGGATTGTTTGAGCCTGGGAGGCTGAGGTTGCAGTGAGCTGAGAGCGCAGCTGCACTCTCTATCCTGGCTGACAGAGTAAGACAACGTATCCTTAAATAAAGAGATGAATACATAAATAAAAATACAATAGCTTATAATGAATTCTGATTGTAAATTTTGAGATGATGATATATTAAGGGTGTAAAGAAGAAAGTCAAAATCATTCATAATCTCATTACCCAAATATTTCTAATGTTTTGGTACATATGCTTCCTAATTCATAACCCCCTCTCTCACACACACAGATGTACACATAAAATCTATACACTTTACACACAGATATAGTTTTATTGTAACATTTTTGGAAACATGGTTTGTAATTTTTTGTTTAAAAATACTGCAATAACTTGAGATGAATATATAAAATACTAATTTTAAGATTTTGTTTTCTGCCCTTTGGGGTGGCAGGTTCACTTCTTGCTGAATTGAATGGTCTAAGTGTCTTTGATTTTTCTTCTCTCCTCCAAGCTGTTGCTTTTGGAAGGGGCGTCTGGATCTCCCTCCTGTTTACTTGGAAAACACATAGTATTGTGGGGTTATGAAGACATGTTGCCTGCACAAGATAGCAACACTGGCTATAGTTCTGAAAGTAAAGGTAATGTAAGAGTTTTCATCTTGTGATTAATACTAGGATGTAACTGAAGTGGTTTTAGATCATAGTTACAAAAGATTTAGATGTAACTGTGTTTTAGATCATTGTAGCCAATGATTTAGATATAACTCTGGTGTACCTTTCAATTAAGAGCTCAAGATTTCTATGCAGTATGTTGATTGCTTTATCTGTAGATGCATAAAACCTGATACTGGGTAAGGTGAGAAAATAGGTAGGTTTTACTATCAAAAAGAAAAGGTATTATCCATACACCCTTGCCAAGGAGGCATGGATTACTTAAATTGGCTTCTGGATATTTGAGTTCGGGTATGATAGCCTTAAGTTGAATTTTTTGGTTACTGTTGATAATATTTATTTTAGTAATTGATTGTGTTTAGTAACTGATTGTGTTACTGAGCTCTACTGTCCTAAAAGCAAAAATGAAGAGGTTCAAGGGAGCACAAATTGCTTAACATCTCCTTTAAAGAAATAGGCTAGTTTAAAATTTTTTTACAGAGCTTTACAGTATTACAAGTGAGTTTTATTACAGTGTTACATGTCAACAAAAATGGTAGAAGCTCTCTTAACTGACTTGCCAGATGGATTAGATCTCTCCATTCACTCAATAAAATGTCCAGGCCAGTGCCATGGCCCACTGAACCCACGGGGCTGGTCGGCTCTGCTTGATACATCTGTGCACTGCTGCTCTCACCAGGGGAGAGCTGCAGGCTCACCAGGAGTCAGCCTTGCTCCCAAACCGGTTTGTTAATTATAACTGGTACTTACCATTGTGATAATACCATTAAATCTTCCATAACTGATGAAATAGGAATTAAAAAAAAAACAAGAAATAGTGCCATTAAGAAGTTGAATGTTTTAGAAACAGTCAATGAAGTGAGTGTCTAAGAAACTGGTGTTCATCAGTGTGGGATTGAGAGTCTGCTCCTCCCACCCCTTCCTTTCCCAACTTCAATGGGGGAGCCTTCCTGAGCACTGTACTGCCTCCCATGGGTGACCTTGGGGGTTACATTGTTATGTATGTGTCAGTGCATAGAGCAATTCCTGGCATGGAGTAAATGCCATGTGTGTGTGACCTGTTACAGTTTTTGAGAAACAGCACAGCATAGCTTAATGATTAGGAACACGGACTCTGGAACTGCATTGTCTGAACTCAACCCCCAACACTCTTCCTCCATTGGTAACTTGTGTGGCCTTGGACAAGTTACTTAACATCTCTGTGGTCATCATAAGTGAAGAGGAAAATAGTCTACCTTGCAGGGTTATTGTTTAGATCAAATAAGATAATATTTCTAAAGCACTTAAGGCACTTCCTTTTTTGGAGGGGGGTTTTTATTTTTTAACTTTTGGGTTCAGGGGTACATGTGCAGGTTTGTTAATATAGGTAAACTGCATGTTATGAGGGTTTGGCATACAGACTATTTTGTCACCCAGATAATAAGGATAGTACCCAATTGGTGGTTTTTTAATCCTCTCCTTCCTCCCATCCTCCACCCTCAAGTAGGCCCCAGTGTCTGTTGCTGCCTTCTTTGTGACCATGTGTTCTCAGTGTTTAACTCTCACTAATAAGTGAGAATGTACAGTATTTGATTTTCTGTTCCTATGACTGTTCGCTTAGGATAATGGCCTCCAGATTTATCCATGTTGCTGCAAAGGACAGGATCTTGTTCTTTTTTTATGGCTGCATTGGTGTATGTGTACCACTTTTTGTTTATCTAGTCTACTGTCGATGGGCATTTCGGTTGATTCCATGTCTTTGCCAATGTGAATAGTGCTGTGATTAACACACATATATGTGTATCTGAATCACGCATTAATCATGTAGAAAGATTTATTTTCCTTTGGGTATACAGCCAAAAATGGGATTTCTAGGTCAAATGGTACTTCTTTTGTAAGATCTTTGAGAAATTCCTACACTGTTTTCCACACTGACTGAACAAATTCACATCTTTAGCACTGTGTAAGTATTCCATCTTCTCCACGACCTTTCCAGAATCTGTTATTTTTTCTGCTTAATTATAGCCATTCTGATAGGTGTGAGATGGTATCTATTAATAGCTTGTCCATTAATAGCTTTCTGCTCTTTCCCTCTTCATCAGTGGCAGAAGGTGGGAAATTGTGGGCTGAATTACTATTGCTGAAAGTGCTTAACTAGTTGAAGGAGATGTAGTTTAAGAGAATTTGTCAGATAAAGATGACATTAGTTGCTTCTCATGTGGTGGTTGGGCATTGCTTAGGCTGAGTGTTTTTCTTGAACTTTCTGTAGGTTAAAAGGCTTGGAAGAAGTTACTAAGGCTACTATGCTCGGTCACCTTCTTCCAGTTTTGCTGACCTCCGTGACGCATTGAAAGTTGCAGACTCAGATCATGGTCGATACCCTGATGCCTCAGTTAATGCAGCTGGGACTTTATACCAGCCAGGTACAATCCTTGGTGTGCCAAAGTGAACTGCTTTTTTGCCAACCCGCTTCACAGGGCAACTGTTTGCTTTCACTGAAGTAAACTGGATTTGCAGACTAACTGCAGTCGTTTAGCAGGGGTTCATTTTCAATCAGCTGTAAAAATGCTGATACGTAATGCTACTAAAATCCTACCATTTTAGTTTGTCTCCTCAATCCTTGCCAGCTAATAGTAACTAATATAAATGGTGTATTCCATTCCAGCATGAAGTAAAATAATGTTGCGTCTTAAGTAGCATAGCATTTTTTAGTGAAGGAGGGCAGACTAGGATTATAAAAAGATGATTTCAGAGAGAATTTTATGTTTGGCTCTCATACCATTCAGATAATACCATTCAGATAATTGACAGTACCATTCAATTATCATACCATTCAGATAATTGAAGGCATGATGATGGTTTCGTGTTTCAGACAGCTTGTGGCTTGAAATCCAGTGTCCATTTTCTGCTGAGGTGGGCTATTCCCCATGTGGTGCACCAGACCGGAAGTGCAGGCTGTTCCCTGATGAGAGGCAATGAATGCTGCTTCCTTTCAGGAACCCTCTTCTTGTTTTCTTCTGGTGAGAGCCTAGTACTCCTTTTTTTTTTTTTTTTTTTTTTTTTAATACTTTAAGTTCTAGGGTACGTGTGCACAACATGCAGGTTTATTACATATGTATACATGAGCCATGTTGGTGTGCTGCACCCATTAACTCATCATTTATGTTGATATATCTCCTAATGCTATCCCTCCCCCTCCCCCATCCCCACAGTAGGACCCGGTGTGTGATGTTCCCCTTCCTGTGTCCAAGTGATCTCATTGTTCAGTTCTCACCTATGAGTGAGAACATGCAGTATTTGGTTTTCTTTCTTGCGACAGTTTGCTGAGAATGATGGTTTCCAGCTGCATCCATGTTCCTACAAAGGACACGAACTCATCCTTTTTTATGGCTGCATAGTATTCCATGGTGTATAGGTGCCACATTTTCTTAATGTAGTCTGTCACTGATGGACGTTCGGGTCGACCCAAGTCTTTGCTGTTGTGAATAGTGCCGCCATAAACATACGTGTGCATGTGTCTTTATAGCAGCATGACTTACAATCCTTTGGGTATATCCCCAGTAATAGGATGGCTGGGTCGAATGGTATTTCTAGTTCTAGATCCTTGAGGAATCGCCACACTGTTTTCCTAGTACTCCTTTTATGACAATGATTTTTGGCGAGAATTATGTAACTGTGAAAAGAGAAAGACTTGGGAGTCAAAATTTTAGATAGCTGTAGAATTGCTTTGTAGATTTATAGGAACTGGTTAGAGTAAATTTCCCCGTGGGTCAAGAGCTCAGTTCAAAATTGGTCTGAAATTCTCATACGCTGATAGTTGGGATGTGAAATACTATGACATTGGCAGACAGTTTGGTTGTTTTTTAAAAAGTTAAACGTAGACCTACTATATGATCCAGCTATTTCTGTTTTAGGTATTTGCACAAGAGAAAAGAAAGCATAGGTCTTAGAAAGGCTTTTATATTAATGTTCATAACAGTTTGGGTTAGAAGAGCCCCAAACTGGAAACAAACTAAATCTTCATCAATAAGAGAATGGATAAACAAATTGTGATATAGTCAAAGGAAAGACTCTAATCAGCAATGAAAAGGAATGAACTATTGTTACATAGAGCAGCGTGTATATAATCTCAAAATACTTAATGCTGAGTGAAAGAAGCCGCTTCCCCTTAGGTCACATACTATGTTATTTTGTTTATATAAAACTAATCTCTAGTGGCAGGCAGCAAATAAATGATCACCTGGGGAAGAAACTGAGAGATGACAAAGAAGAAGAAAAAGGAAACTTAATGAGTGTACACAAATGTCCAAATTTATCAAGTTGTATGCTTTAAATATGTGTAATTTATCATATCAATAATGTTGCACTAAAGCTGTCTTTTTAAAAAATCGGTCAAAAGGGAAGATTTCCTGGGTTTCTCTAGAGCAGTGTGCTGTGGAATTGAACTTTTTGCAGTGAGGAGAAAACTGTGCTGCCTAGTGCCAGAGCCACAGGTTGTTTTTGAGCACCTGCCATGTATATAGCTAATGTGATTGAGAAGGCATTTTAAATTTTACTTCGTTTAAATTCAATCTGATTGAAATGGCCACATGTGACTAGTAGCTACTGTATTGGATAGTGGGGCTGTGAAAGCATAAAAGAATTCCACGGCAGCTAGATTTAAGTCTTAAAAGAGTTTGTGTTCCACAGTCTCAAGCTCCATGAGAGTTCAATTACAGCAGGTTAGAGAACCTTTAAAGGCACCTTTGTTTAGTAAAAATTACAGGAAAAGTAGATATGTCGAATCCTGGAGTTTTCACGTACCTATCAACAAAAGCAAATTTTTACAGGATACTTATCCTGTGGGATTTGGGAAGTGGCCAGTCTTAAAGTCCCTTCATGGTATCTTTTTTTTTTTTTTTTTTTGAGACAGAGTCTCTCTGTCATGCCCAGGGTGGAGTGCAATGGCATGCTCTCAGCTTGCTGCAACCTCCGCCTCCCGGGTTCAAGTGATTCTCCTGCCTCAGTCTCCGAAGTAGTTGGGGTTACAGGTATGTGCCATCATGCCCAGCTAATTTTTGTGTTTTTAGTAGAGATGAGGTTTCACCATGTTGGCCAGGCTGGTCTCAAACTCCTGACCTTGGGTGATCTGCCTGCCTTGACCTCTCAAAGTGCTGGGATTACAGGCACAAGCCACTGTTTTGCGTAACTTTAAATGAGAATTGGTCAGGTCTTTTCCTGAATATCAGTTGGGCTTCTCCCTTGAAAAAATAGGGAAAAATGAAAATATATCTCTGCTTCATGTCCAAGAAAAAGGCGAAAACGAAACAAAAGCAAATATATCTAACAACAAAGAAGAAAAAACCCTTAAATAGAGGAATTTTAAAATGTTTGTGATCACCACTGATATGAAGCATTTAAAAGCCCCAGTAGTGTTACCATACTGCAAGCAAGCTGTAGAAAATTAAAGGGCCGGCCGGGCGCGGTGGCTCAAGCCTATAATCCCAGCACTTTGGGAGGCCGAGACGGGCGGATCACGAGGTCAGGAGATCGAGACCATCCTGGCTAACACGGTGAAACCCCGTTTCTACTAAAAAATACAAAAAACTAGCCGGGCGCGGTGGCGGGCGCCTGTAGTCCCAGCTACTCGGGAGGCTGAGGCAGGAGAATGGCGTGAACCCAAGAGGCGGAGCTTGCAGTGAGCTGAGATCCGGCCACTGCACTCCAGCCTGGGCGGCAGAGCGAGACTCCGTCTCAAAAAAAAAAAAAAAAAAAAGAAAGAAAGAAAATTAAAGGGCCCAGAACTAGAAGTACCATATGACCCAGCCATCCCATTACTGGGTATATACCCAAAGGATTATAAATCATGCTGCTATAAAGACACATGCACACGTATGTTTATTGCGGCACTATTTACAATAGCAAAGACTTGGAATCAACCCAAATGTCCATCAGTGACAGACTGGATTAAGAAAATGTGGCACATATACACCATGGAATACTATGCAGCCATAAAAAAGGATGAGTTTGTGTCCTTTGTAGGGACATGGATGCAGCTGGAAACCATTATTCTCAGCAAACTATCGGAAGAACAGAAAACCAAACACCGCATGTTCTCACTCATAGGTGGGAACTGAACAATGAGATCACTTGGACTTGGGAAGGGGGGAACATCACACACCAGGTCCTATCACAGGGAGGGGGGAGGGGGGAGGGATTGCATTGGGAGTTATACCTGATGTAAATGACGAGTTGATGGGTGCTGACGAGTTGATGGGTGCAGCACAGCAACATGGCACAAGTATACATATGTAATAAACCTGCACGTTATGCGCATGTACCCTAGAACTTAAAGTACAATAAAAAAAAAAAGAAAAAAAAATTAAAGGGCAATTTAATGTATACGTTGTTTTTTCTTTCCTTGGCTGCTAAGCTAAATCGCTTTCTCTTTTTCTCTTTAGAATGTTAGAAGAGGCCAGGTGCAGTGGCTCACGCCTATAATGCCAGCACTGTGGGGAGGCCAAGGTGGCAGGGATTACCTGAAGTCAGGAGTTCAAGGCTAGCCTTCCCATCATGGTAAAATCCTGTCTCCACTAAAAATACAAAGATTAACTGAGCGTGGTGGTGGGTTCCTGTAATCCCAGCTACTTGGGAGGCTAAGGCAGGAGAATCGCTTGAGCCTGAGAGGCAGAGGTTGCAGTGAGCCGAGATTGCACCGTTGCAGCCAGATTTGGTGACAAAAATGAGACTTAGTCTTAAAAAAAAAAAAAAAAAAAAAAAGGAATGTTAGAAGAGGAGGGAAGAGCCAGGCTTTCTCATGGGTTTAAAGATTCCTGCCTCATGGACTGCTGGAAAGTCTGGAAACAGTCCAGCTACGCAGAGACAACTGTAAATTTAAAGAAAATGGTTCATATCCCAGGAGCTCGCTGCCTGTATATTAGATTTGATAGCAGATGCTCTTCACAAGTTGCTGGGACTACAGGCATATGCCACTATGAGTGGCTAATTTTTTGTATTTTTTATAAAGATGGAGTTTCAATATATTGCCCAGGTTGGTCCTGCATTCCTGGGCTTAAGCATGAGTCATCACATTCGACCTCATTTAATTTTTAATTTTTTAATTTAAATTTTATCAAAGTAGTATATGTACACAACTGTAAAGGCAAGAAACTACAGTGGTTCCTACTCTGTCCGTTCTCCCCAGAGGCAGCACTTGCCTTTGCATGTCAGCTTTTTTCCAGCCTATGCCCTGATTCCAGGTAATAGGCACATGCTCTGAGCTTCTTTCCAGCGTGTACCTGATTCTAGGTCATAGGCATCTTCTCTGAGCCAAGGCGGGTATATTACTGGAGGTCAGGAGTCCAAGACCAGCCCAGCCAACATGGTGAAACCACGTCTCTACTAAAAATACAAAATTATCTGGGTGTGGTGGTGTGTGCTTTTAATCCCAGCTACTTGGGAGAGGCTGAGGCGGGAGAATCGCTTGAACCTGGGAAGGGGAGATTGTAGTGAGCAGAGATCATGCCATTGACTCCAGCCTGGGCGAAAAGAGTAAAGCTGCATCTCAAAAAAAAATTATTTCTAGGCCTCATTTACTGCCTTACTTTGTACAGTATTTGATATAATAAAATTTTAATATTACAAAACAATTTGGTTACTTCCTCGGAATTCGTTTTAGTGGTGTGCTTTCTGTGCATAGTCAGATGTGGGTATCTAGCAGTAATGACTTCTTTCATTGTGAAATTAGTGCTTTGTTAAGATTTGTTTTAGTTATGTCAAAGCTACTTGATTATGGCATGCCAATTGTAATTTCCTAGATATTTTCCAAGAACTATAATAATCAGGTATTAGCTTCTCTTTTGGTCGTATCTCCTTGATGTGTAAATCAAGGATGAATAAACTTTGAGTCCTGAGTATGCTACCAGTGAGAATAAGCTCTACAATGCTAGTAAGTATGACTGTTAAGCCTAAGGTACAGGAAGAGGAGAGAAAATATGAGAAAGGAAGTAAAGTCAGTAATGGTAGTAAGAGAGAAGATCACAGTTTGGAGAGAATTGTTTTATGGTGGTTGACTTAAATGTCTGGTTACTCCCTTGATTTTTGATAGCATCTTCCTATAGCTATATCTCATAGTGAAATTATGGTCTGAATATACTTACTTTCTTCTTATTGGTATTTGTTTCCTCAGTTTCTTAGTAGCCACAGAATTGAAAATGGAAAACCTATTTTATTTCGGGGAATGCAGCTTCATCTTCAGGCTTTGTTGTCGCTGTATAGGTTCTTTGCTTCTGCTCTGATTTCTGTATCTTTGCCTGTTAGGAAAAAGGTAAGGGATTAAGGAGAGAGAAATCATATTGAGATTGAAACATGTTATTTTTGTTAAAGTTAACTTATAGATTTCAACTAAAATGCTTACAGCCTACTGTTTTACTATCTAGTATTGTGGTACTGCTTTGGGGAAGTTTTTTTTAGGGATTGGCACTTCGTGTTGGTCCCGTTTGGTGCATTTAATAGATTGCGGATCAGAAAAATAAATGCATTTGTATGTAAAGGAATTCATAATATATATTCAATTAATGAGCAGTTTTAGACTTCACGTCGCTCCAGTATAGGTACCTACTCTTTTGTACTTTATATCCAAATTTATAGATCTATTTTAAGAATTCAGAGAATGTATGGAAGATGGCTCTGCTTGCCATGAAGCGAAGAAACCAGGAACCTTCTCCAGAACCTCTGAAGTTGATGTTGGGTCCAGCTAGTGTTCGTCCTCTAAAAGTAGTATCTAAAGCCCAAACAAGTTGCATGGCTTTCTTTTGTTAAATCCAAATAATAACCATTCAGATCTTAGAGGAGATTATAGATATTTAAATACATGTCAGTTACCCAGGATTCTGTGTAAACCATATTCCCATTTAATTGAAACACATTAACAGCTGCTTTTATATTTGTGCTTTGTAGTTTGTTTTGTCCATTGATAGATTGTTTTATCTTTCTTTAGAAATTGAATTCTCTCTCAGTTATACCAGTGCTCAATTCCAGTAGTTACACTAAAGAATATGGAAAAAAAGAGGTGAGTCTTTCTGATTGTCTGAATAGAAGTGGATCATTTCCACTAGAACAGCCTCGAAGCTTTCCACAACTTTTACAGAATATCCATTGCCTAGAGGTGTGTGACTGGACCATGTGCTTCTTTGCATTTTCTGTTTGAACTTGTATGGCCTTTGTTTTTGTTTTTTTGAGACAGGGTCTTACTCTGTCACCCAGGCAGTAACACAGTCATGGTTCACTGCTGCCTTGAACTCCTGGGCTTATGTAATCCTTCCACCTCAGCCTTCCAAGTACCTGGGACTATAGATGTGCATCACCATGCCTGGCTAATTTTTCAAAAAAAATTGTATCAGGCCAGTCTCGGTGGCTTACGCTGGTAATCCCAACACTTTGGGAAGCCAAGGCGGGCAGATCACTTGAGGTGTCAGGAGTTCAAGACCACGACCACCAGCCTGGCCAACATGGTGAAATCCTATTTCTACCAAAAAATACAGAAATTGAGCATGGTGGTGCACACCTGTACTTCCAGCTACTCAGGAGGCTGAGGCATGAGAATTGTTTGAACCTGGGAGGCAGAAGTTGGAGTGAGCCGAGATCCCACCACTGTTCTCCAGCCTGGTTGACAGAGTGAGACTCTGTCTCAAAAAAAAAAAAAAAAAACACACACACACACAAAAAAAAATTTTTTTAAATATGTTACCCAGGCTGGTCTCAAACTCCTGGGCTCAAGTGATCCTCCTGCTTCAGCCTCCCACAGTGTTGCAATTATAGGCATGAGCCACCATGCCTATCCTATTTTTGTTACATATTTTCTTTATTTTCAGATGTTGATCGGTGGTTCTGTTACTGCAGCTGCCTTCTCAGATAGGCTCAGTGCTAAACAACTCTCTGCTGCTTCAGTATATTGACTGTGTCATAGATGGGTCGGTCTTGCTGAGGTCTTACTACGGGTTGAGTCAAACATTACAAGAAGGTAAGAATTGAGGGAGGATGGGACAAGATAGTTTACAAATGGATTTCTTTTATAAGGGTGTGCCAAATTCTAGACAAGAGGAGCCTTCGTATGCTGTAATTATGTCTGTGGTAATCATATATTTAGAGCATGAATGTTTCTGTTGTAAGTTTAAGGTAGTAAGAAGGGAAAGGGATTATGTTAAGGAAACACTACTGGATAGCCACCAAAACTCACTGGGTGGCTCTACTTTGATGACTATCACAATCCAAGGATTTTTCATCTGTGTATGTCCGGAAACTTGCTGTTAGGCCCCCAGAGTATCCCGTTAATGGTAATGAAACTCAGAGGAGACTAATGTATAAGCCAGAATATCAGTTTATTATAAAATGAATTATTTCTGGTAAGCAAAATGCTCATATCTGCCAACTAGAATATCCCCTCTGTGCTATCTGCATATATGGAACAAGATTTCTCAGTAGAAGGTTTCTTAATTATAGAATTAAAGGAAACGGCAGTGAGAAGTCTTTCATCCAGGCCATAGTAAAGCCTGGGCATTTCATTCCTCCAGTGGTGTGGGGCGGTGGGAAGATAGCATTTCTTTTGACCAAATTGAGTATTTCTTTACTGGATAAGCAACTCCTGATTCTTCTGGTGGTTAAAGTTGCTTTTGGTTGGTTCCAGGCCAATTCTTCTTCTACTCTGAATCTTTTAAATGGAATATGATACGGTTTATTAGATTTCCCCTTACTAAATTTCAATCTTTCTTACGTTATACCCAGCCTACCCTAATTGAAGTCTAGAGTGTTCTAAAACTTTCAATTCAGGTGTTTATACTTGCTTGGATGACTATGTGATATAAAGTTTATCTTATTCATTATATGTGAATTCCCTCCGTTTGTTCTTTCACTATAAGCTTTTCCCTGTATTACCAAGTTTTTGAGGGACATCTCACTGTCACCTCCATCTATCTGTTCTCGTCTACATTATGAGTTAGGATGTATGAGACTAATGGCTTTTTTACTTTGTCACTTATTTGTAACTTTGGTGATAATTTTGTTTTGTGAACTTTTTTATTGTGGTATAGCTAGATGCTTATATTTAGTGTTCCTGCTCTAGAATGTATTTGGTACAAGGTGAATAATTATGAACATGGAAAAGAGTTTACCAACTTCCTGGATACTTCATGAGGGCAGAGTCCTTCTTACAAGATTTCACTTGCTGCTTCCACACTCCACCACTCTTTACTAAAATTTATTTAGATATCCATTGACAGTCTTTTTCTTGGCCGAGTGTGGTAGCTCACACCTGTAATCTCTGCAGTTTCAGTTTGGAGGCTGAGGCGGGTTGGACAACATGGCAAAATCCCATGTCTACAAAGAATACAAAAATTTGTCAGGCATGGTGGCATACATCTGTTGTCCCAGCTACTCAGGAAGATGAGGTAGGAGGATCACTTGAGCTCAGGAGGTCGAGGGTGCAGTGACCTGTAGTTGTGCCACTGCACTGCAACCTGGGTGACAGAGTGAGATCCTGTCTCAAAAACAACAAAAACATTTTTTAAGTACCTGACATCATTTGTAAATAATATTTGTTCAATTTGAAACTCTTTATAAAGAAAGCTGAGGTGGACTTTTATCTTTATACTGTTGGATTTGAAGAAAGAATATGTTATATTGGGCAAATAAAAGGGAAAAACCTGTAGTTTAGGAGGACAAACTGAAGATACAATTAAATGTATTCAGTTAATTGAATTAGTAATGTAAATTTCATAAGGTCACTACTTATATTCTTATAATCAACAAACATTTTTTGAGCATCAAATAAATTCCAGCCAATGGACTCTTTGGTCTGGGTAACCCTCAGTTGTATTTTAAGCTGCAGCTTAGGTATCAGCGCCGTCAAGGAGCCTTCAGTTATTGCCCAGTATGGGTTAGCTCCTTGTTCTATGTGCTTCCATGGCTGCCTGTGCTTACATCTATCGTGACACTTTTAGCATCCTTTTTTCCACTCGTTATGAGCTCCCAGCAGGCAGAAACCATGTCTAACTCTTCTTCATGTATAAATGTTCAGCTTAATTGATAAATGTTTGTGGAGTAATTCTTTGACTTTTTTTTTTAATGAGACAAGGTCTCACTTTGTTACCCAGGCTAGAGTTCACTGGCACAATCAGGGCTTAACTGCAGCCTTGATGTCATGGCCTCAATTGATCCTCCCCGCTCAGTCTAGTAGCTAGGACTACAGATGTGCACCACCATTCCTGGCTAGTCTTTTCTGTTGTTGTTTTGTGGGGTTTTTTTTTTTTTGTATTTTTTTTGTAAAAACGGGGTTTTGCTGTATTGCCCGGTCTGGTCTCCAACTCCTGAGCTTAAGCATTCCTTCTGCCTTGGTCTCCCAAAGTGCCGAGATTACAGGCATGAACCGCCACACCCAGCCCAAGTTTTAGGGATGTGTTGTGAAACCATTTAATTGGAAGCTGGGTTCAGACGATGGTAGTGAGGATATCGATTTAGGCTGACGTTTACGTTTCCTACTTGGGAAGATGGATGGCTTTCACTGAGGAAAGGAATATAAGAGGAGCAGGCTGGGAAGGAAAGATGTTTCACTTAAGAGATGCCAGTGGGACATCAAAGCAGTCATATCCAGTACCCAGTAAAATAATGAGTCTAAAGCTCAGGAATGAGATTTGGGCTGGAGAAACAGGTTTAGGACCCCTCATGTTAAAAGTGGTAGTTTTAGCTATGATGTGGATGAGACTGTCCAGAGAATTCATGTCATGAAAGGAAGGTCTTAGAGTCCTGGTGCATGTCGCTATGTAAGGCTTAGGTGACAAAAGGAAAATGAGAATTCCCAGATTCTCACTCTGGTGGAAATACAAGCAACCTAGACATTTGAGCCTCTAAAGAAGGATCTGCTCAGAGTTGGGATTTGGTCTGTGGCCTCCAATGGCATTCTAGCCCTATAACATAACATTGTATACATTTTACTGACCGTTCAAATTACTGCATGTACTGTACCCAAGGTAATAAATTTTTAAAAATGGATAACTTTTAGCCTTCTTTCCAATTGATGAAGCTTTATGGTATTTGAGAGCTATATTAATAAAAATAGTATTGCAAGTAAATACTAATCATTTTACCTTTTTCTGAGGAAGTCTGGCATCTAACCTAAGGCTTTCATTATATTGATGCCAAAAAATTAGTCTAAGAGTGAAGCAACTATAGCCCAAAATAAACTTGTTATATAGAGCATAATTTTGTGACTGAAACTTTCTACATAAGGATTTACTGTTCATTTGTGTTACAGGAGGGGTTTTATTGCTGTGAAGCATTCCTATATAAGAGCCTTTCTCTCTGGGATGACCTCTGTTGTCAGTCACAGTTCCTTCCGCTTGTGAGCTGGATTATTTTCTGTAGCTTCTCTGGTATGTATCATGAACATTTGGAGTCATTTAATTCAGTGTGCTATAATTGAATGGATTTTGATAAATTTTTTTTTTAATTCCTGGAGGTGAAACTGCTTCTTTTTGACCATCTAGCACAGCTCTTTACATCAACCATTTATTCAAGGGTAACAAAAACTTGCCTTGCTTAGATTTAACAGGATGTATTATTCTATTGCTAGTGGTACACAATTCCAAACTGACATTACGGCAATGGTTTTATAACAGGATTTTCTTGCACCTGGGCTTTGAGGTGCTGCATCACTCAACTCAAAGTTAATGCATAGAATGTTCCTTTTTTATGGCTGTGTTGCATAGTTTTCCTGACCTGTTTCTGCTTGTAGCAAATGACATAGTGAATGAACAAGTGGCAAATGCATATTAATAAAAACAAATTGAGAAATAGTTTGATTGTTGTGGTTTATATTTTTGTAGATACATTTATTCATTTCAGAAATATTTTTTGAGCACCTACTATATACGCTTTTTGACACTGGGAATACAGTAGTAACCAAAGCAAACAAAACTCCCCATGACATTCATGTTCTATATTTATTATAATGGTGGTTTTCTGCTAATAAAATTGTTCCAACCTTATTTATAATATGTTAGTATTTTGGGGTGGTCACCAAGAAGATCAGTATGGCTTCCAGAAGTTCTACCTGAATGAGTTTGAGAACCACTTTCTTACAGAGTGGTTACTCCTATTCTAAAAGAGGTGCAATTAAGTAATTTTTTTGTAACTTTCTTTTTAACATTTCAGAGACTTCAGTTTGAATTTTTTTTGCAATTCTCTCTCAGTCTTCTAATTGGGTTATTCTTTGTTGTTGTTGTTGTTGTTTTTTCTTATTCTTCCATGCTAAAGAGCTGTTTAAACATTAGGCTGGACCATAGAAAATTACCATTTTTTGGTAGGTCAAAGATGGTTAATGATTGGCAATTTGAGGTTCAACCTAATATACATATACACTTTCATACACGTGTATATTTGAGAGTGAAAGGGGTGGGGAGAGGAAGGAAGGAAGGAAAGGAGCAGACAGTAGGCTAAGTGTAGAACTCGGGAATACACAGTATTTAATTCTCAGGCCAAGGAGGAGGACAGTCGGAAGAAACCTTAAAAAGAAATTGGTGTATAAAAAGAACCAGAATGATAGTTCCAAGACAATAAATAGACTATAGGATGTCAAAATGAATGAAGGAATAATGTTGCCAAGTATCCTAGGAAAGTCCAGAAAGATAAGGACAAAAATTTTCTTTAAGTATTGGCAGTATAAAGGTTTTGGCTTCCTTTTTGAGTAGTTCCAGTGGAGTGTGGAGGTAGAAGTCAGATTGTGTGGGTGGGGGAGTGAGTGAAAAGTCAAGTGAAGACAGTATGTATAGAATATGTTTCAAAATGTTTGACCAAAAAAAAGTGTAGAGAAAGAACTATAGGGGGACTGTGAACCAGGGGAAGTTGGTTTTTTTTTTTGTTTTTTGCCTCTAAAATGAGAGAAATGTGATTGTGTTTATACATAGAGTCACAGGAGCCAGTGGAGAAGAGGGAGAAGTTGAAAATGGAGAAAAGATTGGGGATAAGTGAAGGTACAGGGCTCCAGAAGAAATATGAAGGTATTGGGTTAAAAGTAGGTCGCGAGATTTACTTGAATGGGTGGTTAGGAATTCGGAGGCACCATTTATCATCTATGACTGGGGAGAGGCTGCATGGATGGGTGGATATATATTTGTAAAGTTAGAAGAAAGGGTAAGACATTGAAGTACTTTGTGCCTAAGAATGTTAAATTACTCAAAATGAGAAACATGTTTTACAGAATATCTAAGTAGGACACTCCAGGAGGGCATTAACTGCTTAGGACAGCCAGCAAGAACAAGCTGGTTAAAGACAAGTAAAAGGATTATTGAGTGTCATTAAGGGCCCAGCAAAAGTTGGCGATCATCAATTTGGAATGGCGCGAATCTTTGCAGTTGTGTGTGTTTTTCTTCCACTTACATATTGGAGAAGAGAAAGCAATTTATTAGACTGAATCAGTTTGGGTTTTGCAGGTTGAATGGAGTACAAGAGAGTTGTGATCGGCTGTGTGGTCTAGTCCAGATAGGAAAATAAGGCCAGGAGAAGGCTGATAAACCTGAAAAAGGACATTAAAAATTAAGGTATTGACTGGGTGTGGTGGCTCATGCCTGTAATCTCAGCACTTTGGAAGGCCAAGATGGGCAGATCACTTGAGGTCAGGAGTTTGAGACCAGCCTGGCCAACATAGTGAAACCTCATCTCTACTAAAAATACAAAAATTAGCTGGGTGTGGTGATGTGTGCCTGTAATCCCAGCTTCTTGGGAGGCTGAGGGAGGAGAATCACTTGAACCTGGGAGGTGGAGGTTGCAGTGATGTGATGTAAGGGATTGAGTATCTCTGATGTTGAGAAACGAGTAACTATAGTTGGAGTTGAGTCTGCGATAAAGCTGGAATAGAAAGTTACAACAACAAAATAATATATTTTGGTGTGGTTCAGTTCAGGTTATGACAGAATCTAGTGTGTATCTGTGGGACTGGGTAACTAAGGTGGAGTGAAGGTTATTTGATTCAAAGTCAAGAAACAAACTGAAATGTTGGGATCATTTGCATGGACACTGGTGTAACTGAGATGTTGATGGCAGGACATGATGCAGAGTTCTAAGCTCCTCAATGAATCTGGATGAGCTTCCAAGTGATAGACAGCAGAGATATGAGAAGATAAAAAAAAAAAATACAGAGTAGGGTAGCTGGATAGTATGTTCCTATGCTGTATTTTGGTTATATGCATTAAATTATCTTAACTTTGGAGTTTAAAATAAGAACCTTAAATTTTTGTTAAATGTGTGCTTTACCTTCAAAGTAAAAGTCTAAATTTCAAGGAACTGCATAGTCAGATTGTTTTGACTCTTTCTACTTAGTTTTTTGCCTTCTCTTACACTCTTTTTTTTTTTTTTTGTATTAAGACTGAGTCTCGCTGTGTTGCCCAGGCTGAAGTGCAGTGGTGCAATGTTGGCTCACTGCAGCCTCCACCTCCCAGCTTCAGATGATTCTCCTGCCTCAGCTTCCCAAGTAGCTGGGATTACAGGCATGTGCCACCACACCCAGCTACATTTTTGTTTTGTTTTGTTTTGTTTTTTGTATTTTTAGTAGAGATGGGGATTTGCCATTTTTGCCAGGCTGGTCTCAAGCTCCTGACCTCAGGTGATCTGCTCGCCTTGGCCTCCCAAAGTGCTGGAATTACCAGTGTGAGCCACTGTGCCTGGCTGCTTCTCGTAAATTCTATTATCAGTCACATAATTTTTTGGCGTTTGAAAAACTATATTATAGAAAATTACAAATACAATCAAAAGTAGAGAAAATACTGCAGTGTTCCCCGTCTGTGCCCATTACCCATCTTCAACAGTTAGCAACTCTTGGTTAACCTTTTTTCATCTATAGTATCTTTCACCTTTCCTTTCCATTATTTTAAAGCAAAACTCAGGTCCCGTTTCAACTGTAAAATATGGTACTATTATGACACCTAAAAAATTGGTAGTTTTTTATTTTTTTAAAGACAGTCTCACCCTTGCCCAGGCTGGAGTGCAGTGGGTTGATGAAAGTTCACTGCAACTTCCATCTCCTGGGTTCACATAATTCTCGTATTTCAGCCTTCGAGTAGCTGGGACTACAGGCATGTGCCACCACACCCAGCTAATTTTTGTGTTTTTAGTAGAGAGAGGGTTTCACAGTGTTGGCCGGGGCTGGTCTTGAACTTGTGACTTCAAATTATGCACCCGCCTTGGCCTCCCAAAGTGCTGGTATTACAGGCATGAGCCACCGTGCCCAGCCAATAGTTCTTAGTATCTTTAAATATCTAACCAATGTTCAAATTCCCCTTAGCTTCAGTTGTAAATAGCTGGTGGTTAGCTTGGTTAACAGATGAGCCCAGACTCATTTTTCTGTATGTTCTTATCCCTATAGTGGTTTCCTACTTTGGTAGAATAGAGAATAGAAGCTACTTAGGCCTGGAAAATTGTTTATAATTCTTCATATTCATTATTAAATTGTTTCCAGATACACCTGATCACTTTTAGAAGGAAATGGAGCGTTAGTGGGTAGTAAACATCTTGTAAAGCTATGCTTCTCAAAATATGGTCCTTGGATCATCAGCATAACCTGGAAACTTGTTAGAGATGCAAATCTTAGGTCTTGGCCTAGACCTACTGAATTAAACTCTAGAGTTGGGGCTCTGTAATTAAACACTACCATAATTCTGGTGCATGCTGAAGTTTGAGAACCACTATTTAAAAGAAACTCCACTTAAATGTTTAACCTCTTCTACCTAAATTACATCCAGAACTGTACCTTTGAAATTACCTCTCTCCGCTTTTGTGTGAGACAGGGTCTTTCTCTGTCTCCCAGGAGTGCAGTGACGCAGTCTCAGCTCACTGCAGCCTCGACCACCCAGGCTCAAGCGATCCACCTCAGCCCCCGAGTAGCTGTGACCAAGAGCATGCACCAGTATAACATGCCAGGCTAATTTTTGTTGTAGAGACAAGGTCTCACTGTGTTGTCTGGGTTGGTCTTGAACTCCTAGGCTCAAACTATCCTCTTGCGTTGGCCTCCCAAAGTATTGGGATCACAGGCATAAGCCACCACATCCAGCCTGAAATTCTTCTCTTTTACTTGTGGTTCTCCCTAACCTGCATTCCTCTCTTTGAGCTGCTGTGCCTGGACCCATGTTTATTCATTCTCTATTCCCCAGATGAGCAAAAGATTGAGCAAAACAGTATGTTTGCATCTACAATATTTGGCCAACTTGCAGTGTAAGTCTCCAGTACCCTTGAAATAGCTGCCTTACAGTTTCTGTATTATCTTTCCTTTTATTAGTATCATAAGGGAGACAATTTGAAAAGGAATTCTGCTTTCTAAAATTTAATGGACATACATGTGGATAACTTTGCTTGTCATAACAATACTTGGCATTATATAGTATAGCTCAAGTTTTCAATAATTGAGTAAATATAGGTGTAATGCCATATTTCTGTCATGTGACCATATGCCATATCACTGTCAAAAAGGGAGTAAATTGTAGTTATATATCACAAGAAGAGAAGGGTAGAAAACTTCTCAGCAGTGGTTCTTGAAGGGAGGGGGCATTTCTGGTGTCATGGTGACCGGGAAGAGGTTGCGACTGTAATTTAGTATGTGGGAGGTGGGGATGCTCAGTGTGCTTCAGGGGCTGCGTGGGTAGTAAGAGCCAGTCCTGAACAGTGAATTATTTGATCCAAAATGCTAATAGTGTCATGTGGAAAAACACTTCAAAAGAGGCTGTTTGAAGCAATGGTCATTGTTTCAAATTGTTTGACACAGTTGCCAAGTGCTACCAAAAATCATAGTTAAGATACGGTTACGCCTGTAATTCCAGCACATTGGGAGACTGAGACCAGCAGATCACTTGAGGTCTGGAGTTTCATATGAGCCTGGCCAACATGGTGAAACCTTGTCTCTAATAAAAATAGAACAATTAGTTGGATGTGGTGGCACACGCCTGTAATCCCAGCTACTCAGGAGCCTGAGGCATGAAAACTGGTTGACCCCAGAGAAGGAGGTTGCAGTGATTTGAGATCGCACCTGTGTACTCCAGCCTGGGCGACAGAGCAAGACTCCATCTCGGGAAAAAAAAAAAAAAAAAAAAAAAAAAAAAAAAAAAAAAAAAAAAAAAAAAAACCACTTAGTTTTGCAAGTAGCCAACTGGCTATGTGTAGATGCTTGCATATTTGAATGGTCTCCTGATCATCATTGATTGTCCTAACACTGAACTATCATGGTGGTGGGCAGTAGTAGAGTCGTCATCATCTCTGAAATTCTAAGATTATACATGTTCTTTTCCTTGTGCATAACTGTGCATCCTTGTGCATAATTGTTGACTGCCTAGATAGGAGAGTAAAGCTGTGAATTCACATTTGTAAGTCTTTTCCTAATCCATTTAACAGTGGCATGATCTTGGCTAACTGCCAGCCCCACCTCCTGGGTTCAAGGGATTCTTCTGCCTCAGCCTCCCCAGTAGCTGGGATTACAGGCTTGCACCACCATACCAGGCTAATTTTTGTATTTTTAATAGAGGTGGGGTTTCACCATGTTGACCAGGCTGGTATTCAACTCCCAACCTGAAGTGATCCACCTGCCTTAGCGTCCCAAAGTGCTGGGATTACAGGCATGAGTCACTGTGCCATACCAAATTCAAGTGAAAATATGTTTAACAGCATTTTATAAAGCTAGGGAATTCAGGCAAAACAGAGTTTTGATTTGTGTAGCGTAGGTTTCCATGCGTTTGTGTTACAATGTTACTGACAGTATAGGAAACGATTCCTAAAGTCATTTTAATGTTTATTCCTTTAAACCACATTTGATTTGGTTGGAATAAATTAGTTGTCATTGTTTCCTAGTTTACTGTATCATTTTGTCCATTTTCACATTTCATTCTGATTTTTTTTTTTTAAATAGAGTCTTGCTATATTGCCCAGGCTGGAGTGCAGTGTCATGATCTTGGCTCACTGCAAACTCCACCTCCTGGGTTCAAGGTATTCTCCTGCCTCAACCTCCCAAGTAGCTGGGATTACAGGGACCCACCATCACGCCTGGCTAATTTTTTTATTTTTAGTAGAGACGGGGTTTCACCATGTTGGCTACGCTGGTCTCAAACTCAACCTCAAGTGATCTGCCCTCCTCAGCCTCCCAGAGTGCTGGGATTACAGGCATGAGCCACTGCACATGGCCTGAATTTTTTTTTTTTAAACAGTCTTGCTCTGTCACTCAGGCTAGAGTGTGGTGGTGGAATCTTGCTCACTGCAACCTTTGCCTCTGGGCCTCAAGCAATCCTCCCACCTCAGCCTCTTGAGTAGCTGGAACTAGAAGTGTGTGCCACCACCTCAGCTAATTTTTGTATTTTTTGTGAAGAACTTTTGCCATGTTGCCCAGGCTGGTCTCAAATTCCTGGATTCAAGAACTCTGCCTGCCTTGGCCTCCCTAAGTGCTGGAATTACAGGTGTGAGCCACTGTGCTTGGCCATGAATTTTTCATGTCACTTTTATGTGAACCTTTTTCTCCCCTTAACTGTTAATGAAATACCTATATTTCTAGTGGTTTTTATATCTCCCACTTGAGAATTTTCATAACTGCTTGGAGCTTAATACTTTATTTATCTGTTACTTACTAGTAGAGTCTGGTTGTTTAGAATGTTCTATGAATTCATCTTAATGATTCCCTGGAAGGCTAAGTGTAGTTTTATGATTAATCACTGATTTTTTTAAAAGTAAATTATACATTGGAGCACTGATAGTTTTAAAATCTTCACCAACTTTTTCCTTTATATTATTCACCTTTAGCTTGGAAATTGTGAACACTTTTGCTACTCTGTATCTGAATGTTATGGTTTCTTATTGCAGAGAGAGAACTGGGCAGATCCATGAACTCTGTGTCTAAACTGCTCCACTATGTAGGGTGGCTGTCCACTACTGCAGTGCACGTGGAGAGCAACAGAACTTTCTTACTGCACTTTATTTTGGATTTCTGTGAGAAGGTAATACACGTTACGTTTTCCCCATTGGCATTTTTGTGAAAGCTATTCACTTTATTGGCATATTATCTAAATTTTATGCACAAATATTAAGGTAGGCCATGATCTCATTAACATCATTAAAATAATCTTACATTTTGAAGTTCATGATTATTTTCTCGCCAGAACAATTGACTTTCATAAACCACGTGGAAAAACAAATGCTTTTTTTTTTTTTAAGGTCCAGGCACCACAACATTACCCTGTGTTAACACTGGTCCTAGACAGAAGTCTGTTGTTAGCATTATTTTTTGTTCTTTTCATTCCTAACTCCTGGTGGAAACCAAAAATTTCTTGTTGTTTCTTCAGATCTCCATGTCTACCTTTCAACTGCCTTACGTCTCTTGGTACCTAGTACCCTTTTATTGTGTTATAGTATATAACCTGGCAGAACTATAGGCTGATGCAAAAGTAATTGTGGTTTTTGTTATTGTTTTCAATGGCAAAAACTGCAATTACTTTTGCAGCAACTTAATAGCCATGAAGTATCCATGATAGTCTCACTTTTCCCAGCTTCCTCTACTAATACCTATTTGTCTTGTGTTACGCATTTGCTTAGAAACATGCTCGTTTGTTTTCTAGGTTGAAGGCTAACTCATGTGATAAATAAGTATTATGGGACTTAAGGGGAAAGAAATCCTTCCTTCCTTTACCCTGTCCCCCTAACTGTAAGACCTTTCCCTAGAAGAAATGAAAGATTTAAGTAATGGTCTTTTAGAAATTATCCTCTGTAGTGTGACTGATATTTGGCGAAGTCTATGTTAAGCAAGCTTACAGTTATCTATTTGTTTAGGAGTCAGGCATGGCCAAAGCTAACGTTACATTATTATCTTATACTGATGATTCTTCGGGTGAACTTGGTTGAGAAGTTCTGGGGAATAGTCTATATACTGATGTTATCTTTCCTTCTCAAAGGTGTGTGACATATATATAAATTATAACCTTCCATTAGGGGTGGTGTCTCTTCCTGGGATCTTATATTCTGCACTCTTCAGCCTGGATGCCAACATCCTGAACCAGAGGTGTTTCATTATATGCAGGTACAAAGCCTTTTTACCATTTTATGATATGGTATATTATAATTTTCTCTTCGTCTTTCAGCTGTAATACAAAAAATATTCCTACTTGTCTTTGGCCAAAGCCTCTGGAAATCAGGCTTGCTATTGGACATGAGATTCCAATATGGGGCCATGACAGCTGTGTTGTATTTAAATTCTCCACTGGTGTGGCTACGGAATAAAAAAAAATCATAGTTAAGGACCTGTTGTGCAGTGGTACTATTGCACTCAGCATTGTTCATTCTAATTGCCGTGTCTTCAGGAAAAATTAGTCATTTGCTGACAACTGCTTTAAGTATTTGTAGCTTCTCTGATAAAAATATTTTCTGGGAGATAAGGGGAGCTGTTGCCAATTATGTGGAACTGTAAGTATTATTTCTGGTCTCCTCTAATTCTGTAACTTGTGGACTGAAATTACTTTTCTCAGTCCATAAATGTAAACTTTTTTTTTTTTTTTGAGACAGAGTTTTGCTCCTGTCAACCTGGAGTGCAACAGCACCTTCTCGGCTCACTGCACCCTCTGCCTCCCGGGTTAAAGCGATTCTCCTGCTTCAGTCTCCGGAGTAGCTGGGATTAAAGGTGCCTGCCACCACGCCCAGCTAATTTTTTTGTGTTTTTTCATAGAGATGGGGTTTCACCATTTTGGCCAGGCTGGTCTCGAACTCCTGACCTCAGGTGATCCGCCCACCTTGGCCTCCCAAATTGCTGGGATTATAGGCATGAGTCACCATGCATGGCTAAGTGCAGACCTTGTTGGCATAACTTGTAGGACTATGTCAAGTTTAAAATGTTTAAAAACTAATTAGTTGTTAATAGTTCTCAGATAAGAAAAACATATTTGTAGGTTTCCCTTTTGTGCTTTTTGCTGCATCATTTTCTTTCCATTGAGAAAATACGTTTTATATCAGTGACTGACTTTTTGAGCCTCTGTTAATTTTTTTGCATTTTACTTTTAAGTTTTGGGATAAATATGCAGAAGGTGCACGTTTGTTACATGGTTATGCATGTGGCATGGGGTGGTTTGCTGCACCTATCAACCCGTCGTCTAGGTTTTAAGCCCCATATGCATTAGGTATTTGTCCTAATGCCCTCCCTCCCCTTTCCCCTCACCCCCGACAGGCCCCAGTGTGTGATGTTCTCCTCTCTTGTGTCCATGTGTTCTCATCATTCAACCCCTACTTATGAGTGAGAACTCTATTAATTTTTTTTTTTTTTTGAGATGGAATCTAGGTCTTGTTGCCTAGGCTAGAGTGCAGTGGTGCAATCTTGGCTCACTGCAACCTCTGCCTCCCAGGTTCAAGTGATTCTCCTTCCTCAGCCTCTCGAGTATCTGGGATTACAGGCACCCACGCCACCACGTCCAGCTAATTTTTGTATTTTTAGTAGAGACGGGATTTCACCATGTTTCTCAGGCTGGTCTCAAACTCCTGACCTGGTGATTCACTTACCTTGGCCTCCCAAAGTGCTGGGATTACAAGCCTGAGCCACCGCACCCAGCCAGAACTTTATTAATTTTTTAATAGTGAAACATTGAAAGCATTTATTTGTTTATTTTTTATTTAGTGAAGTAAGCATCATAAGTGTATAACTTATTGAGCCTCTATTTATTTTTACTTGAGGAGAATATACTACAAAAGGATAAAATCCTTAACTAGACAACTGGATATTTGTTTATGCATATTTGCATATATTTACATTTATAGTGTATTTTTATATTTTACTATGTCAAAGGCATTGTATTCAAAGGTATGTTAAATGTTTCATTCTGTTTGTTTTTTTCTGGTAGGTATCGTAAAAATCTGACTGCCGCAAAGAAAAATGTTTGGTACAAAAGGTATGAATGAGAAAGCTCTGTGTTAAATCACTGTTACTCAAAAACTAAGTCTAGGTATACGTGACCTGATGGGAAGGAGGAGGAAAGGGAAAATAGGTGATAGTGACCATTTTTTTTATTTCTTTCCCATTAGACAAAATCAGGTTTTGATTTCAGCAGCAAGATTTATCAAGAATTTAATCACTATTTGACATCCATGGTTGGTTGCCTGTGGACATCCAAACCCTTTGGGAAAGGAATATGTATTGACCGCAAAATCCTAGAAAAAAACTGGAGTGGCTGAATATAAAAACAGTTTAAATGTAGTCATTCACCTTTCTTGAGTTGTGCTGTTTCTGTTTTGCTACAGCTAAAGGTATTTAAAGAATGTTTAGATTTTGTATTGTAATACTGTGACAGCAGAAATAGGAACTGCTGTACATTTAATGTGTCTGAACTGTAAGACATGTGTTTAGTAGTTTTTTTTTTTTTTTAAGTAACAACTAAATTTTGGGCATTTTGCTAGGGTCTGGGATTCCAGTTAATTTAAGTAAGTTTCTGTCCTCTGAGAGAGCTTGGGCTTGTAGCAGAGACAGACTTGTAAACAAATCACTGTAATACAACGTGGCAAAATGAAGAAAAGCGTCAGTTGTGAGAAAGATGGGGGAGTGATCAGTTCAGTCCTGCCTCGGTAGAGGTGGCTCCATGTAAGGAAAAGTTTCATAGACATGGAAGCTCTCAGAAAATCCTTCTAGAAAAGATAGAAAATTTAGGCTAGATAATATTACAATTAGAGTTACAACCTTAGTCAGACTGCTGATTTAATGGAATGATACCAATATGCAGGCAGGTGGAGGAGGGTGTATGTTTGTGTGTATCCTTTCAGGACTTCACTCTCAGCCCTGTCTCTTTCTTTCCTGTCTTTATTTTTTTTTAATTTTTATGTATTTATTTATTTTGAGAGGGAATCTCAGTGTCACCTGGGCTGGAGTGCAGTGGTGCAATCTCAGCTCACTGCAACCTGCGCCTCCTGGGTTCAAGCGATTCTCTTGCCTCAGCCTCTTGAATAGCTGGGATTACAGGCACCTGCCACTACACCCAGCTAATTTTTGTATTTTTAGTAGAGATGGGGTTTAACCATGTTGGCCAGGCTGGTCTCAAACTCCTGACATTAAGTGATCCACCTGCCTCGGCCTCCCAAAGTGTTGGGATTACAGGCATGAGCCACCGTGTCTGACTGGGCTAATTTTTTGCATTTTTAGTAGAGAGAGGATTTCACCATGTTGGCCAGGCTGGTCTGTAACTCCTGACCTCAGATAATCCACCCACCTTGGCCTCTCATACTGCTGGGATTATAGGCATGAGCCACAGTGCCCAGCCTGGCTTCTTTGACTTAGCATAATGTTTTCAGTGTTCAGCTGTCTTATAGCATGTATTAGTACTTTTACTTCTAAATACTATTCCTTTGTATAGATAGGACATTTTACTCATTTATCAGTTGATAGAAATTTTGGTTATTTTCACTTGGTGATTATGAGTAAGTATTCTTGTAAAAGGTTTTGTGTGGACATATGTTTTCATTTCTCTTGGGTGTATGTACTTAAGAGTGGGAATGCTAGATCATATGGTAACTCTTTTGAACAACTGGAAGAACTTCCAGACTTTTCCAAAGTAACAGCACCATTTCACATTCCTATCAGCAGTATGTGATGGTTCCATTCTCTCCACCTCTTTCCTAACACTTGTTATCTGATCTGTGTGTTTTTTGTTTGTTTGTTTGTTTGTTTGTTTGTTTTGGTCGTGGTCATCCTGGAGATGTGAAGTGGTATTTCATTGTGGTGTTGATTTGCATTTCCATGGTAGCTGTTGATTTTTAGCATCTTTTCATGTACTTATTGATCATGTATATATTTTCTTTGGAGAAATGCCTATTCAGACTCTTTGCTCATTTTTAAGATTTTATAAATTTCTTTACTGTGTATCTACACTAAATACACTATATATGTATTTCGATATATGTATGTCTATATATATATAGTTTTTTTTTTTTTGATATGGTCGTTCTGTAGCTCAGGCTGGAGGGCAGTAGTGCAATCACAGCTTACTGCAGCCACGAACTCCAAAGCTTAATTGATTCTCCCACCTAAGCCTCCTGAGTAGCTGAGACTAAAAGCACACGCCACTACTCCTGGCTCATTTTTTTGGTAGAAAGGGTTTCACCATGTTGCCCAGGCTGGTCTGGAAATCCTGAGCTCAAACAGTCTTATCTGGGTTGGCCTCCCAGAGTGCTGGGATTACGGGTGTAAGCCACCATGCCTGGCCCTTTGCATATTTTTAAATGAGTTTGTGATTTTATTATTCAGTTGTAATAGTTTTTATATGCTAGATACAAATCCTTTATCAAAGAAGTAATTTGCAAAGTTTTTTCCAATTTTATGGATTGTCAATTTTTTGTTAGTGTCTTTTGATTTACTAAGGTTTTTAATTTTGATGAAATGAAATTTCACCTTTTTTTTTCCTACCGCTTATGCTTTTGTTAGGGCTTAAGAAATCACTGCCTAATTCAAGGTTACAAAGATTTATTCCTCTGAGAATTTTACAGTTTTAAATTCTTACATTTGGGTTTTTAAAATCAATTTTATCTCTTGTATATGTTGTGGTGTAAGTATACAACTTCATTTGTGTGTGTGTGAGGACACAAATGCACCCACACCATTTGTTGAAAAGGCTACTCTTTCCCATTAAAATGTTTTAACCCTTGTCTAACGTCAATGGGCCATAAATGTATGGACTCTGAGTTCTATTTTATGGAACTAGATGTCTATCCTCTTGCCAGTAAATGCTGTCTTGATTAGTATAGCTTTGTAGCAAGCTTTGAAATCAGAAAATGTGAGTTCTCAAACTTGTTCTTCTTTTTCAAGATTGTTTTGGCTATTCCTGGTTCTTTGAAATTCCGTATGAATTTTAGAAACAGCTTATCAATTTCCATAAAGAATCCAAGCTGGGCACGGTGGCTCATACCTGTAATCCTGTTACTTTGGGAGGCCGAGGCAGCTGAATCAACTGAGGTCAAGTGTTCGGGACCAGCCTGGCAAACATGGTGAAACTCCATTTCCACTAAAAATAAAAAAATTAGCCCGGTGTGGTGGCACACACCTGTAATCGCAGATACTCAAGATGCTGAGGAAGGAGAATCGCTTGAACCCAGGAGGTGGAGGTTGCAGTGAGTCAAGATCGCACCACTGCACTCCAGCCTGGGCGACAGAGCGAGACTCCATGCACAGCTAATTTTTGTATTTTTAGTAGAGACGGGATTTCACCATGTTGCCCAGGCTGGTCTCGAACCCCTGACCTCAAGAGATCCACCTGCCTTGGCCTCCCAGAGGGCTGGGATTACAGGTGTGAGCCACTGCGCCCTGCCCAAATCTTCAATATCAGAAAATCTTCCTTTATGGTGTCTGTTTCTGGTGACATGCTTAGGAAACATTTTTCATCCTGAGACTGTATAATTCTCTTTCTGTTGTCTTCTGGTCCTCTATGATTTAGGTTTGTAAACACACAGGGTAAAGGTTCCCATGTACAAGCTGTGGACTCCTGTCCCAGGTGGGCAAACAGACCGCACACACAGGCAGCAATTTACCAGGAGGCTTCTTGGGTGGGGCAAAGTAGAGCTGCTGAAAATTCCTTCTGCCCCATCAGAGTTCATTTGATCGGTGGGTGTTGTGCTTCTCAAAATTAGAAGAAACCCACAGAAGTTTCCTTTGAGCAGAACATAAATCTGTCCCATAAATAGCTGGGAGGTATCATCCTGTCCCCCTGCGGTCAGGAGGATGAGTCTGTGAACCAGGGAGGAAAGCAGCTCCCCTTCTTTAGGACACCAGCAGGACGACAGAGGAGTTGACTGTCCTGGGAATTCATGCCTTCATTCAGCGAAGGGAAAACAGTTAGACCAGGGAATGGGCCTGGCAGTGTGGTGGGGGTACAGTGGTGAAGAGGGTGGGGCCAGGGAGAGCCCTCACTGAGAGGAGAGAGGATCCTCAGTGGGAACCAGGGTGTTTGTGGAAGGAAGAGTCAGGGCATGGAGCAGGAGTGGGAGCGGGGAGGCCAGCTCAGGCCGCCTCCACGTTTGTGTGAACGTCCTTCCTGCGGGCTGTGGAGCTGGCCTCGGTACACTGCAGGGGACTCAGAGCTCCAGTGGAAGGGTGGCTCTGCCTGAGGAAGCTGCTCATGCTCACCACTGCATCATCTGCTGACGGTAACTTCAATGCGTGGCAGAGGTGTTTTGGGACGCTGTCCTACTGCACAGTTCAGCAGGCTGTTACCTGACTTATTTCTTTAATGCATCCCTTGCACTTCGTGTGTGTCCAGTGCCTTAAAATATTAACTGATAATTAACCTCAGAGCCCCGCGTGAGGTCAGCATTGTCCCCACCCTGTGTGCAAAGGGAGGACGGGGAGGCACTGCCAGGTGGGTGAGGGCAGACTGGGCAGCTTGCCTCGGGCCTCGCTGACCTTAGCAGGCTTTGCGTTTGATGCCCTGTGTTCCTTCCCTAGGATACTCAGTTTGCCAGGTTTTTGGTTTATCCTAGTCTCATTCAGATTGTAAAGACTGAGACTGGACTTCTGTTGATAGAGTTTCCCAATTTGGGCACAGGAAGGAGATGAGGAACCAAAAGCCCCTGCTGGACAGTAGCCCTGTAGACCCAGCCACCGCTGGCTCCGTCCTCACTGCCTGGTCCTCTCTGTGAAGCTTCATCCTGGCCACAGTCCCTCAGAGTCCTCCTTTATGAAGGGGCCATGCATTGGGGGAGGGAGTGCCGCTCCCAGGACCCAGAGTTGGTGAGTGGCCACTTTGGAATTTGAGCCCGCAGGCCCTTCTTCCCCTCTCTGCTTCCTGCCGGGCCCAGCTGCCTGCCTCAGCACACACATTCCCTGCACACCCTAGTCTTCACTGAGAGGCGCCTGTTTGAGGCCTGGTTTGCTCCTATGGCTGCCACGCTGATTCTCCATTCTGCATGTCATGTCTCATCAAACTGCATGGTGGTTCCATTCCTTGTGCTAAAGAGAGCCAGTAGTTTTGTCTGCTAGTGATGCTTGTCTGCTGCCCACAAAGGTGAACAGCCAGCCATTGTCTCTACTCACAGGGTATTCAGAGTATAGTGGGACTGGTACACAAGAACAGATCTCTCCAGGAGGTGCCACAGACATGGGTGAGGTGGCTACAGGGTTACTATGTAGCAGACAGCAGGGGTGCCTGGGTGGGAGCAGGGTGGGAGGGCCTAGCAGTCCTGATGGGATGGTCAGGCAATATGCGAGGCAGCGGGTCACCATCCCCAGGGTCCTGGGGACAGTGTGCGGGCAGGCATAGGAGCAGCCTCGGTAGGGTCCAGGACAGGCTGCCTGCCCTCCTGGCAAGAAGTGAGGATCAAGGACCTCGAGGCAGGCAGGGATATGGCCCAGGTTGCTTCCCACGCTCACTGGCCGTCCTGTGACTTGGGGTGCTGGTAAGGGTGTGGGGGTAGGAAGGGGAACTGGAGACAGAGGACCAGTGGGAAGAATTGCCACAGTTTCAGTGGGAGTTGTGGCAGAGATGTGAACTTGGAGAATTGGAGGTGGCAGTTAGAAAGGAAAGGGGGTTTGCAGATTTCTGGCATAGGCACTTGGTGCTGGGCAATGAAAATACCAACAGCTTTTCTTAGTGTGTCCTTGCTGGCTGCTCAGAAAGGGTCAGGCAATGCGTTTGAGATATACCAGGTTCTGGGGACAGTTCTGGACAGTAAGGTCCCTGGAGAGGCTTCACTTTAAACCAGATACCAGTTGAATCCTGATTGGGTGCACAGACATGCCCATGGCAGCCAGCTAGAGCATGGCCCTAGGCAGAGCACTGGAGCCCAGGTCACGGCAAGGGGTTGTGTGCTCTGAGCAGGTGACAGTCCTTGTGTTCAGAGGTCTGGTTGGTCGCAAGTAGGGAGTGACCCGCCAGCCCCCTTCCTCAGCTAGTGTGAGCACTACCCAGGCATCCTTGGGTTCTTTGGTGGCTGCCTCATAGGCCCCTACTGTTTGCGAGCCTGTTGCTTATGTTGGATGGGACTATGGCAGGACAGCCATTGAGCTGACACCAGTCTGCTCGCTGCCCGCCCCTGGCTGGGCAGGCCCTCGTTTTCCAGGCTTGCTTAGGTGGAGGCAAAGCTCACCATGACAGGTTGGTTCTCTGTTCTTTGTCTGAAGCTATACTCTTTGCTCCATGTTTGGAGCTGTCTCCTCGTACAATTGTTTTCCTTCATTTCATGACAGTGAATCAAAGTAATTTTGTCTTCACAAGACCGAGGCTGAGGAGTGGCCAGTCGGGTCTGACTGTTCAGGAAGGCATTCTAGGGTTGGCAGCAGAGCCCAGCTCAGGGAGATCAGAAGGGGGCTTTGGGAGCAGTTGGTGCTGTTCTGAAAGTGGGCCCCTGCAGCAGGCATGTTAGGTCTGAGGAAGGAAGGAGGGGGGAGTGGACCTCAGCAGGAATGTGAAATGAGTGCCCTGGTGGAGTCAGTGTCCAGGCAAGGGATGCCTCTGAAAAGCGCTGGGCTGGCTGGAGAGGAGAGGGCAGCATCCACGGGGAAGTGTGGGGGTTTCGCTGCAGGGCATCTGAGTGCTTTTTTTTCACTGTGCCTGTTTTGTGGCACACGATCTTCAAAGTAGAAGCAAGAGCAAAGACATTTTCAAAAATATGATTCACATAATTGAAAATGGCGCAGGGTGTCTGTTTACCAGCCACCAAACCTGCAGGGCCTCCTTGGGTGGATGCTGCATAGAAGACATGGGAGTGACATGGCATGGTGTTGCTGTTCAGAGCCCCAACCTTGCAGGATGATCACCTATTGCTTCTCAGCCCCACTCTGAGCCGCTGAAGCTCAGCCGGGACTGGACGTTGACATAAGCTGGGTTTTCCTGGTGTTGGCCTGTCAAGACATGCCTGTTTCTGGCCTCCAGTTTGTTCCATGCTCCTCAGGCTCTCAGTTGCTGACAGTTAGTGCCCGGTGTCCACGTCATCTATGACGTTACCCAAGACAGGACAGGGCTCGTCCACCAGCACATCCCCTGGTGTCTGGTGCCAGCTTGTCTTCAGCTCACCAAATACATTTCTTCAACCTGGTCATTCCACCACCCCAAAGCTATCGCACTAAGCCGTGTTTCTGGATCTTGTCTCTGTGACTGTGCCAGGCGTCTGCTGCACCAAGACTGTCTGGGGACTGCTAGTGTGCGGACACACTCAAAAATAGCCAGTAGAAGCTTGAAAAGACTGCTTTTGTGTCAGGCCTGGCTTTGCCTTCCGTGATTGTTGCTGTAGGTCATAGAGCCAATCTGTGTAACTGGATGTCACCCTCAGACTCCTGTGCACCCCTCTTCCTCTCTGACTCCTGGCTGCATGTGCCCCACGGCCTCCCCACTCCTCACACAGACAACCTTTATGTTGTCCTGCTTTGCTGCTGTTTCTGCTGCTCTCTCCTGGGTCTTGCTGTTGATACCAGTGGTTTGGGAGGCCAAGTTGGGAGGATCACTGAAGGCCAGGAGTTCAAGACCAGCCTGGAAAACAAAACAAGATCTTGTCTCTACCAAAATAATAATAATAATAAAAAGTGTAAACTAAAAAACTTTGCCAGGCGTATGGTGGTGCATGCCTGTAGTCCCAACTATTTGGGAGGCTGAGGTGAGAGGATACTTGAGCCCAGGAGTTCAAAGCTGCAGTGAGCTGTTTGTGCCATTGTGCTGTACCTGTGACAGAGTGAGACCTTGTCTCAAAAAACAAAAGATAAAAGGAAGGTGGGAAGAAAGACAGGCATGCTCTTAAGGGGGAGGGGCACAGGTGAGGCATCCTTCAGAAAAGAGGCCTGTGCAGCCACTTCTATCAGAAGTGCTCAGTGACTCCTGGGGCCTAGCAGCTCCCTTCTCAGCCTCTGGATATGGAGACCCTGCCCCTTGCCAGCCCCAGACCATGTGCACAGGGTCCTCCCAGCCTACCCTGCCTGGCTTCACCAGGACTCTGACCCTGCACCGTGTGTGAGCTGGTTCTCATCCTCCCGAACTGATAACTCTCATCTCTTGTGGCCCTAGTGACCTTTCTCCTTATTTTTCTGTTTCACCTATGGATGCCTGGTGAGCAGGAACCTCTTGCTGCCTCGTCGCCTCAGTTGAGGCTTCAGAAAGCACCCAGGGAGGTGGGAGCTGCAAGCATGCTTTTTGAATTGAGCAGGGGTAGGACAGTGTCGCTTTGTTTTTCTTTTCACATGAAGACAGATGTGTGCGCGTCTCAGCATTGAGTCTCCTTTCTGTGATGTCTTGAGGAATCACAGTTGTGTTGCTGCAGCCCCGTGTGCACAGTCCTTCTGTTTCCTGGGGTTGGTTGATTACTGTTTGGAGTGATCAGAATTATTTCTAGCACCAGCTGGACTGGGCCTATTCAGTTCACTCCGAGACAAGGCCCCCGAGCCCTGGCACACTCACTTGTTTCTTTATCAGTAAGCCCAGTGTTGCAGACAGTTGGTGCCCACAGTGTGCATGTCATCTGTGATGTTACCCAGGAGAGGACAGCGCTTGTCCACCAGCAAATCCACTGGTGTCTGGTGCCGCCTTGCCTTCAGCTCACCAAGTACGTTTCTTCAACCTGGTCATCCCGCCACCTCAAAGCTGTTGCACGGAGACCAGGCAGGGAAGAGACCTCTCCTCCTGGGAAGAAGGCAGGCCATGAGCAGACCAGGGCAGCCAGTCCCTGGGAGCCACAGGCCAGGCCTTCCTAACAGATGCACGCCTGTTCCTGTCTTGCCCTGTGTGAATGTGAGGGGCAACGTGGGCTGCATTCAGGCTGGCTCCAGCTCAACTGACGCACATGGCTCTTTCTCTCTGCGGAGCAGTAGTGTGATGAAAAACCTTTCATAGGATTCCATCTCTTAGTACAGAATTGCTGGTAAATGTTATTAAAGATAACGTTTCACATTTCTGTGGTCTTTCTCCTCTTGTCCCCAGCTAGAAGGTGTTGAAGTTGGGGCTTCTCTCTGATCCCACCTACAGGACCTGCATTGTCCCACACAGGGTCAAACCCTTGCTTTGGGAGGGACTGAGTGATGACTTCACGTGGCCCCTTTATTTTACAGAGGAGAAGTCTGGGTCCTACCACACTGGCAGAGTTGGTGGGGACCCAGGCCACTCAAGAGAGCAGGAACTAGGAGCTAGAGACCAGCTGCTGCCCTAGTCTAATGCATATCTCCTTCATCATTCTTAGGGGCTAGCCCCCCACCCCTTCGTGCCATGGTTCCCTCTTTGCTCCATGGTGACCACCTTTCCAGTCCCTTCTGTCTCATCATCCTGCTCACTTTCTCCCTGGCTCAGCGGCCTGTCATTGCTCTTTGTTGAGTGCCCCTTTCTTCATGCCTCTTTTGGACCTCAGCCAGACTGGTGTCCTGAGGACAGCACCTTGTTACCAGGGATAGCTGCTCTGCAGGACCTGTTGGCCAGGGCCCGCAGCATTGGACTCACTGGTGTAACCAAACCTCTCTTCTCTGTTTGTGTTTCAGTGAGAATGCCATGAGGAAAGCTGGCGTGCTGCACAGTAAATCCAGCAACGATATGGAGAGCCATGTTCCCGAAGGCCAAGCCCCAAGTAAGACCTTAGCGGGTGGATCCCCTATGCCAGAGTGGCTTGGAAAGTAGAGTGTCACAGACTCTGGAACCCCTCTCTGGGGGGTCCTAGGGAGTGTGGGTGGGGTGGTTGCTCATTGATTGATCACAGGAAGTCGGGGTGGGGGCGTTGCACATTGATTGGTCACCAGGATTCGGAGTGGAGTGGTTGCTCATTGATCACAGGCACAGCTGGCTTTGCCTGCAGCACTCTGGGTGCTCCTGTGTGTCCATGGTACAGGGAGGACACTCTAGATGCAGGCCCAGCCTCTGGCCCCAGACCTCACAGCCAGCACCTTCCATCTGTGGTGAGCCCCTGTGAATCCTACAGAGAGCTCACTTAGACCCCCAGCTGCTCCTGCGGAAGGGATCAGTGTCGTGAGCAAGAATCTCGTTTGTTCTCAGCCCCTCCGAGGGGTCCTTACCGAAGCCCCACAGTGCCCTGAGGCATGAGCCAGAAGCATCCTTGTCCCCTTTTGCTAAGTTATCTAGAAGAATTCATCCCGGGTGGAGTAGAGGATAAGGGTTGCTACCACGTAGGCTCTCTCCCTGGGCCAGCACCACACTGAGGGCCTGATGTGACCACCTCCCTTCACCTGTTTGTGCTCCCTGGAACAGAATCATTTTACCAGAAATGAACGAAACATACAAGCAGTTGTGTGCCCGTGTGTGTGCAAGATAGAGTTGTAAGAGCACAGGGGCTGAGGTGGGTGGAGTGGGCTCTGTCTATGCATGCATGTGATAAGCTTTTTCTTTAAGAGCATTATGTAATTCACACTTCAAGGTTTACATGTCTGTGGTCTTTAGGAGATTCACATAGTTCTGCAGCTGTCATCAAAATCTAATTTTGGAATATTCATTAATAAATAAATATATAGAGGTGCAGCTTCACTGTGTTGCCCAGGCTGTCCTCAAACTGCTGGCCTCATGGCAGACCTTTTGCCTAGGCATCCCGAAGTGCTGGGGTCACAGGTGTGAGCCACACAGCCTAAGTTTACAACTTTTGTTGTTGTTGTTGTTGGTGATAGTGTCCCTGTAACCCAGGCTGGAGTGCAGTGGCATGATCCCAGGCCTGGGTCTACCAGCATGTACCCCCACACCAGGCTAATTTTTTTTTTTTTTTTTTGTAGATACAGAGTCCCACTGTGTTGCCAGGTTTCATCTATCCTCCTGCCTCCCAAAGTACTGAGATTACAAGTGTGAGCCACCATGACCAGTCAGCATTTGTTTTTTTTTTTTTTTTTTTTTTTTTGAGACTAAGTCTTGCTCTGTCACCCAGGCTGGAGTGCAGTGGCGCCATCTTGGCTCACTGCAGCCTCTGCCTCCAAAGTTCAAGCATTTCTTCTGCCTCAGCCTCCTGGTTAGCTGAGATTACAGGCACATGCCACCATGCCCGGCTAATTTTTGTATTTTTAGTAGAGATGGGGTTTCACCATGTTGGGCAGACTGGTTTCAAACTCCTGACCTCAGGTGATCTGACTGCCTCGGCCTCCCAAAGTGCTGGGTTTACAGGTGAGAGCCACTGCGTCTGGCCCAGTCTGCATTTTTTAAAGGAACTTTGTAACTGTTAGCAGTCACACACTCCCCTTTCCTTCAACTCTCAGCCACCACTTACACTTTTCACTGGCATGGATTTTCCTATTCTGAATTTTCCATGTAAATACAATTGTACAGTCCATGTTTTTATTTTACAACTGGCTTATTTCACTTAACATAATATTTTCAAGGTTCAAGGTCCGTGAAGCATGTTTGGTATGTACTTTATTCCTTTTTATTGTCAAAGATTCCATTTATGGATGTGTATATCACATTTATTATAGCCATTCATTAGTTGGTGGATAGATGGATTGTCTCTACTTTTTGCTTATTATGAATAAGCAGAATAACAGTTGATGTGTAAGTGTTTGTGGGGGCTGTGTTTTCACTTCTCTTGGGTATATACCTGGGGTAGTGTTGCCGGGTCATATGGTACCTCTGTGTTTAACCTTTTGAGGAATTGCTACGTGTTTCCCAAAGCAACTGCACTATTCTGAATTCTCACCAGCAGCTTAAATGAGGTTCCAGTTTCCCCTCATCCTCTGCAGTATTTGTTACCATTTATCTGTAGCCATTGAATTGGTGTCTCATTGCTTTGATTTGTATTTGACTAGTGACTAATGATGTTGAGCATCTTTTCATGTGCTTTTTGGTCATTCGTATATTTTCTTGGAAGTGTGTCTATTCAGATCCTTTGTCCATTTTTAAATTGGGTTGTTACTCTTTTCATTGTTGGGTTGTAATAGTTCTTTATGCATTTGGATGTAAGTCTCTTATTAGATATATAATTTGCAATTATTTGAGGGAATTTTTCTTTAAATTTAGGCAGAATTGCTCTGTTTCTCAGGCTGGAGTTTAGTGGTGTGATCTCAGTTTACTGCAACCTCTGTCTCCCAGGTTCAAGCGATTCTCCTGCCTCAGCCTCCCGAATGGGTGGGATTACAGGACTGCAGCACCACACCTGGCTAATTTTTGTATTTTTAGTAGAGATGAGGTTTTTCCATGTTGGCCAGGCTGGTGTTGACCTGGCCTCAAAGAACCCACCCTCTTCAACCTCCCCAAGTGCTGGGATTACAGGTGTGAGCCACTGTGCCTGGCCTATTTTGAGGGATTTTTTAATTTAAAAATTTAACAATTTTTGGCCAGGCGCAGTGGTTGACTCCTGTAATCCCAGAACTTTAGGAGACCAAGACTGGTGGATTGCTTGAGCCTATGAGTTCAAGACCAACCTGGGCAACACAGTGAGACTTTCACTCTTGACTTTTCTTTTTTTGAGACGGAGTCTTGCTCTGTTGCCTAGGCTGGAGGGCAGTGGTGAGACCTCAGCTCACTGCACCCTCCGCCTCCTGGGTTCAAGTGATTGTCCTGCCTCAGCCTCCCAAGTATCTGAGATTACAGGTGCCCGCCACCATGCCAGTCTAATTTTTGTATTTTTAGTAGAGAACTCCTGACCTCAATTGATCCACCTGCCTTGACCTCCCAAAGTGCTGGGATTACAGGCTTGAACCAGTATGCCTGGCAAACACTGACTCTGGTCTTTTTGTCTCTGTTTTTTTAAAAAATAACATTTTAAATTGTTTTTGTTAGTTGGTATTTTCTTACAATTAAATGAACTTTTATAAGGACTTATTAAACTATCTCAGATTTTTGAAAGGCACACTTACTCATTCAGCATTGTTACTTACTTCATAACAAACTACCCCACAACTTAGGGGCTTAAAGCAGTGAGTTACTATTTTTCCTGCATCTGTGGGTCAGGAGTTGGGGCAGCTGGGATTACATGGCTGGGCCGTTCCCCCGGTCTCACTTGTGACTTCCCATGTGGCTGTTTTCCCTCCAGCCAGGCGGGAAGGCCATATAGCCTTCACTCAAGTGGCTGCACGTCAACTTTCCTGACACGGCCTCCACGTGGTATCTTTAGCAGCATAGCTGGACTTTCCTACAACATGGCAGCTGGCTTCCAGGAGGAGGAAGAAATGGCAGCTGCCAGTCCTCACAGCTCCTAGAACAACACTTGGAAACAGTAAGTTCAAAGGCCAGTGCAGATTCAGGGGAGGGTAACTCACCTCCACATTTTGATAAGAGCAGCAGCCTGTAGGTACAGGCAGACCGTTGATCATCTTGGGAGCGTCATGGAGACTAGCTACCACAGAGACCTTCCCACCACCTGAGGATTAAGCTTTCTCTCCCAAAGGAGGCGTCCAGCAGAACTCCTGCCCCTCTCCATGACAGCTTGCTCTGCCTTGGCCCCCAAATTACTGCAGCCCACACACTGTGCCTTAATGATTTTAGTCAATTTTTATCAAGCTGGTTCTAAATTCCTAACTCCAGGAAGAAGCTCTGTCTAATTGGAAGACAAATATTTATAAGAGCTGTGTTGGAAATGTTCTACATCATTTTTGCAGAGGCAGACATCTTACTGGGATATTGTTGTCTGGTGGCCATCTTTATACTTACTGCTCAAGCTCCACGTGGAGGGAATGCCAGCTAGTGCTGTGAGGGTCAGCTCAGCAGGTGGACTGTGGTAGGACACGCTCTGGGTCAGATGCAGCCTGGGAACACTTGTTACGTGCCCCTGCTCCCTGAGACCCTGTTGTAACAACTGTGAATGAATGTAAAACGTGAAACCGTGAGCAGGGAAGAGGATAGGAAGGAGTAATTTCTCTGTGTTTCCAGATCCCAAGAAACTTTGGGAGGTTGTGGGTCATGGAGGAGGAGGATGACCCTCCATTGCAATCCTGGCAGGCTTCCGAGTCCAGAGGTGCCCATCACAAAAGAAACCAGGCCGCTAATGGGCACCTCAGGCTGTCTAGTGTATACCCCAAAGCAAGGAAAGCTTTGCGTGTACCTGTCTTAAAGGAATTAACCAAATTGTCTGGAGTGAGCTCATGCCTTCAGTGTGGGTGTTAGCACCCCAAGTTAAAGCCCTCCTTATCCTCTCATTGCCTGGCTCCAGTTCTCACAGCTGGACCCCATTTGTGCACTCTACAGTGATGTCTGCCTGCAAGGCCCTGTTCTGCATGCCTCATGCGTGTGAACTCATTTGATCCCTACTCAGCTGCAATACCATTCATTCCAGTTTACAGGCAAGAAAACTCAGGCATGAAGATACTAATTGTTTTGCTCAGGATGTCACTTTGCTGATGTCAGAGCCCACGCTCTTAGTCACATCTCTTACTGACTCCTGAATCTTTGAAAGCAAAAGATACCCAACACTCACCTTAATTTCTAAACACCTTAATTTCTATGGGTGGGACTACTCTCTGTCTAAGGGAGACTCAGGGATACAAAAATAGCTATGCCTGGGGGTGATAGGCGATACTGATAACGGCATCTCCAAACTTTCCAGCCAACTTCCTGAAGGGAAGGTTCAAGAAGATTTGGTACCTATTGAATGACACCTCTGTGTCAGCACCTAGAGGGACAGTGTGGAGATATATTTACTGGAACTGGATGTATTTCTGGACATTTGCTTACTTGGCCATTTAAAATTAAATACCTATCTATTTTGCACTTAACATAGCATTATGGAAAAGTAGTATGTGTTTCTGGTTTACAGTTTGGAAACTATTTGTACAGAATTGAACCCTGATTAGAGAACAAAGGTGAAACTCAGGGACTAGGGAGGCTGAGACGGCATCAGAACGGGGCAGCCACTTTGGAATTTATCAGAGAGGAAGGCCTGGGCTGAGCCACCAACCAGCTAGAATCAAGGGACAAAAAGGCCCAACTGTTCCCCAGGAGAGCAAGAGAGGACAGAGATGCTAACATGCCTCTGATGAATGGAGATATTTTTCTACCTTCAGCTTTTTATTTATCTATTTATTTTTTTTGTCAGGGAGTTGCTCTGTTGCCCAGGCTGGAGTACAGTGGTGTGATCATAGCTCACTACAGCCTCAAATTACTGGATTCAAGTGATCTTTCCACCCCAGCCTCCTGAGTAGCTGGGACTATAGGTGTGCACCACAATGCCTGGCTAATTATTTTCAACTTTTTTTCATAAAATTAACTCAAAATGGGTCAAAAATGTAAATTTACAAGCTAAAACTATATGTTAGAGGATAGCAAAGGCATACATCTTCATGACCTTGGATTAGGCAACAGCAGTTTCTTAGATGTGATGCCAAAAAAGCACATGCAACAAAAAACGTAGATAAATTTGACTTCATCAAAGTTAAAAATTTGTACGTCATAAGACATTGTCAAAATAAGGAAAACAAGAATATATTGGCAACTCATATATTAGGTAAGGGTTTAATATCCAGAATACATAAAGAACTTCTCCAACTCAACGCCAAAAAAAAAAAAAAATGCAGCTGAAAAATGGGCAACATATTTGAATAAGTATCTCCAAAAAGATGAGATAAAAATGGCCAAGAAGTACATGAAAAGACGCTCAGCATCATTAGGGGATTGCAAATAACCACAATGAGATGCCGCTTCGTACCCATTATAATGGCTGTGATTTAAAAAAAGATAGACAATAATAAGTATTGACAAAGATGTAGAGAAATTGGAATTCTCTTTTTTCTCGTGATGGAGCCCCTCTCTGTCACCCAGGCTGGAGTGCAGTGGCATAATCTTGGCTTACTGCAGCTTCCACCTCCCAGCTTCAAGTGAGTCTCCTGCCTCAGCCTCCCGAGTAGCTAGGACTACAGGCACACACCACCTAGCTAATTTTGTATTTTTCCTAGAGACATGGAGGGGGGGCCTCTTCGTGTTTGCCAGGCTGATCTCGAACTCTTGACCTCGGGTGATCCACCCATCTCGGCCTCCCAAAGTGTTGGGAGTACAGGTGTGAACCACCACACCTAGCAGAGAAACTGGAGTTCTCATACATTGCTGGAGAGAATGTGAAATGGTACAGCTGCTGTGGGAGACAGTATGACAATTCTTCAAGAAATTAAATGTAGAGTTACCGTATGACCCAGACGTTTTCTATTCTTAGGTATATACTCAAGAGAAAAGAAACCAAGTCCACACAAAAACATAACACAGACTGTTGTAGCATCATAACATCATTCCTAATAGCACAAAGTGGAAACAATCCAAATGTCTACTAGCTGTTGAATGGATGAACAGTGTGTGGAATTTCCACACAATGGAAAATCATATGGCCACACAAAGGAATGTATGACTGATAGATGCTACAACATGGATGAAGCTTTAAAGCATTACGTAAATGAAGCAGTCACAAAAGACCACGTTGCGTTTTTATAAAATTTCCAAAGAGGCCAGGTACAGTGGCTCACACCTGTAATCCCAGCACTTTGGGAGGCCAAGGCAGGCAGATGATGAGGTCAGGAGTTCGAGACCAGACTGGCCAATATGGTAAAACCCCATCTGTACTGAAAATACAAAAATTAGCCGGGCATGGTGGTGCACAGTTGTCATCCCAGCTACTCAGGAGGTTCAGGCAAAAGAACCACTGGAACTCAGAAGGTGGAGGTTGCAGTGAGCCAAGAGTGCACCACTGTACTCCAGCCTGGGCTTAGAGCAAGACTCCATTAAAAAAAAAAATGCCAAAGATGGATACTCTCTATAATAGCATGTTTGTTTCCCATGGCTGCCATAACAAGATACCATAAAGTTGGAGGCTTCTATCTCTGGGTCCATGGCTTTGGCCTCTGAGCCCCATGACTGCTCTCATGGTCATCTTTCCTTTTCTTAAAGAGTAGCACGTGTTTGAGACTGAGTAGTTTTATCAGCCTATTTTCTGCCTCTGAATTTTGGGAGTTCTTTGATTTTGTCTAGTCTCTAAACTTTCTATGATTTTGTCTAGTCTCTAAACTTTCTAGTCCAAGATGGCAGTGTTTCTTCTCATAGAACATTCTAAAATCCTTGTGGAATTTCTGCGTATATGATGGAATTCATGGCGTTAGATGAGGTTTCTCCACAGATCTTTCCTAGATAATTTAGTTTCTTTGCCTCACTTCTGTGAGATGATTGAGGGGATTCATGAGTCACATGTTTAATATCTTTGGCACTAGGAAAATTTGCAAGGCATGTCACACCGTTGGCATTCTCTACAGAACATGCTTTCCTAACTGGATCTCCTAGTTTTAGTATTCTGGTTTTTTCCAATGTGAATAGCCTGAGAATTTCCCAAATCATCAAGTCTAGGTTCTTTTTGGCATAACAGTTCTTCCCTCAGTTTATCTATTTTGTTGTACTTTTATTCTTTACAGTACCTCAATTTATCTCTTGCCTCTTACATTTACTATAAGTGGGAAAAAGAAACAAAGCTTGAGTCTTGAGTGCTTTGATTGCAAGTCTGCTCAGCTAAATGTGCAAGCTCATTGCTTGTGATTCTGCCTTCCACACAGCTGTAGGACACAATCCAACTAAATTTTTGCTATTCTATAGCAAAGAACATCTTTGCTCTAGTTTCCTGTAACATGTTCCTTGTTTCCTCTGTGCCCTTAGAATCACCTTTAATGTTCATGTGTTTACCAACATTCTGTTTGTGACAGTATATGTATTCTTGAAAATAACACAGGCTTTCTATTAAGTTCCTCAATTCGTTTAAGGAAGAGTGTGGGTGACAGAGTCTTTAACATCCACGTATCTACCAACAGCCTCTTCAAGGCCACCTAGGCCTTTTCTATCATGGTTTCTCACAATTCTACCATCACCACTTTATTATCCAATTTCAAAGCCACTGCCACATTTTAGGTACCCCACTCCTGGTAGGAAAAAAATGCATATGTTTCCTGTGACTGCTCTAACAAGTTCCTACAAACTTGATGGCTTAAAAGAACAGAAATTTAATCTCTCACAATTCTGAAGACCAGAAGTTCTCAAAGTCAGTACCATGGGCAAAAATCACAGTGGCAGCAGGGAGGCTATAGTAGAGGAACCTGTTTCTCACATCTCTCAGCTTCTGGTCACTGCTGGTACTCCTTGCCTTGTGGCTGTATCACTCCAGTCTTTCAAGGCCAGCATCACTGAGTAGATTCTTTCTATATTCCATCTTCACATCATTTTCTCCTGTGTGTGTGTGAATTTCTGCCTCCCTCTTATGTGGCAATTGCACTTAGGGTCCACCTCTATAACACTCTGTCTCAAGATCTTTAACTTCACCACACCTGCAAAGACCCTTTTCCCAAATGAGGTAACATTTACAGGTTTCAAGGAATAGGACCTGATCTCTCTAAGTACTGTTATTTAGCCTACTTCAGGTAGAAAGTTGATGAGTGATTGTCAAGGGCCAGAGATGCTGTGGGGGAAATGGAGTTTCCGTTTGGCGTGATGAAAATATTCTAAAATGGGACTGTACATAGTGGCTCACGTCTGTAATCCTGGCACTTTGGGAGGCCTGGGCGGGTGGATCCCTTGAGGTCAGGAGTTTGAGAGCAGCCTGGCCAATATAGTGAAACCCTGCCTCTACTAAAAATTCAAAAATTAGGAGCTGTGGTGCACATCTGTAGTCCCAGCTACTCAGGAGGCTGAGGTAGGAGAATCGCTTGAACCTGGGAGGTGGAAGTTGCAGTGAGCTGACATCATGCCACTGCACTCCAGCCTGGCTACACAGTGAGACTCCATCTCAAAAAAAAAAAAAAAAGGAAAAAGAAAAAAAAAGAAAATGTTCTAAAATTGATTTTGATAGTGCTGCACAATTCTGAATGTAATACCAAAAAACCAATGTATGGCATGCATTAAGTTGGTGAATTGTGTATTAGCAGACTTATTAATATATATGTTAATGGAACCAGTAAAGGTGATGGATGACAGGTCTGTCTGCTTGATGACCAGGTCAGGACAGCATGATTTTCTTGGGTAGAGGGCACTGCTGGGGCTGCCCAGTTCCTGCTTAACGAAATCCCACACTTGGACAGAACTGGAACAGAGGCAGTGGAGCAGGCTGTCTGGGAGGCATTGGCCATGTTCTTAGAGAAGGCTCTCCATGTAACTTCCTTCAGGGAGCCAGATCCTTGGGCCACTCGGCCTGTCCACGGTCCAGGTTCATCTCAGCTCTGTGAGGGTGCACTTGTTGGTGTTAGAGCATCTTGTGTGTGGTCAACACGCCCCTACTCAAATGTAGGAGAACACAGGGCATAGGAAACCCTTGAAACATGCATGTGATTTTCTCATCACAGTTCTGAGTCCAGGCAGAGCTGCTTTGGGTAAGTGGGGCACCCCCGCCCCGGGAAGCCCAAGTCCATAACACAAAGGCTGCCACTCAGAGGAAGGGCTGGCTTGTGGGCACTGCTGGCTTCCCACCACCAGCTGGGCCTCAGCCCTCGTGGCATTCCTGTTGAGCACTGCAGGGCACCCAGGGGGCCGTGGCATCAGGGATCCTGCTGCAAGCATACCTGTGCTGCTCACATGGGGCCCATGTCCCCGCTGTGAAGGATGAAGAGCAAGGTCCTCAGGACATGTGTCCTCAAAATACCTTGCACTGCACCACCCATCAAGAGTGGGCCTGGTGGCTGGCAGGGCCAGGCAGTGAGTGCTTCCCTGTGCTGCCCGCCACTCTGGGCATGGGAGGTACTTGAGGTACTGCAGCCTTCTGGTGATAAGAGGTCCCCCCTTTCTGTGCACTACCCCATCATCTGTGATTATTATAATTGTTTCTGTCGGTAGTTGTCACTGTGTATACTTCTCCATGAACCTGGGCCTGCTGTCGTCTGAATGCTGTCAGCCTTGGAGCTGGCACTGTCCAGTCTGGCCCTGGTCAGCCCAGACCTCAGTTATCCTTGTCTCACATACTGTCCTGGTTCATCCTTCAGCTTCCTGGCAAAGTTCCTGCTCCCTGAAGCAGGAAGAGGCTGAGATTAATGCCAAGGAAGTGGGGCCACGGGCCTGGGAGGACTGTGCTGTCGGGTGAGGGTAGCACTGACCTGGCTACTCCGAGACACAGCTGTGTTGTGGTGGGAGGGTTGGTGTGGGTGTGGCCACGGCACTCTAAAGATTGCTCTCTGAGGAGAAAGGTGAGCCTGGCCGGACCCCTGTCAAGGCTGCTATGTCAGGGCAAGAGGACAGTGTCTTGCCCCCAGGAGCATGCAGTCTGGGCAGGAGACCCAGAGTGATCTTGTGTTTCGAAGGCAACTCCAGCCCAGCCAGGGGACCAGGAGGCTCTCCCGCCGCCAGGGAGGTGTGTGCGGCTCTGCCAATGCCTCTCTTTCAGGGCAGTCCCAGGATGAGCAAGAGTCCTTGGCTGCCCAGGAAGGTCCCTGAAGCAGCAGGGGCTGGGCTAGGGGCCAGGGACTGGGAAGAAATGCCTGATAGCCGGTGAAGAACAAGGTGCACACATGTGACTTGGAAAGAAACAAGCTTTATTTTCAGTTTTCAACAGGTAGAGTGATACTTCATCATATGCTTTTGTGTGAATAGCAAATAGCAAAATATTAGAATGTAAACAGTTTTGTCAGTTTAGAGATCAAGTCCTTTTTTCTTCTTGAGTGTTACCTGTCTTGGAATTTAGCTGGGTTTAAAAGTAGTGGAATTATCAGGAAATTCTAGAGAGAGCCAGTCTCCAGTTGCAGGTAGGTGTGCCTGGCACTCACCAGCTGCGGGCACAGATGCAGGCGTCTCAAAGCACCAAGCATTACAAATGCCAGTTCTGCAGAACCTGCAGCCTCTTCTGCCACTTGGCAAAGTTGTTCTTCAGGGTCTGCTTCAGCGTGGGCAGAATGGCACATGCTGCCACAGGCTTGGGGCTCAGAAGCAGGCTGGGGGTGGATAGAGAGACTGTCACCTTCAGTGTCCCCAGGAGTGGAGCGTGCTGGGAGTAGGGTCTGTATGGCCCTCACTGGGACCCAGTGAGGCCACGGCCGCCTCTGCTTCTGCGCTGCCACCCCTCCACCACTCCCTGTCTGCGGCCCAGGTGGCAGGGTTGCCCCGCTGTTCCCACATCCATGGGACTTATCGTTTCTTGGAGAGGCTCTTGGTGGAGACCTTGGGGAACTGAATGGCTTTTTGGTCCCTGGATGAAGGAAGAGTCAGCAATGAGCCCCAAACAGGCCCCAGGGATGAGGCACGGGTGACTGGACACTCACCTGGAAGAACTAGATCCAGCCTCCTTTGGGGCCGCCTGGGGCCTCTGGCTCTTTTCCCTTGGGCTGCAGCTTTGGGTCCCCTGGTACTAATATTACTCGGACTTGAGGTACTGCCGCTGAAAGACGGGGACATCAGCACAGCCACCCCCACCACCCAGGGCCTCACCTCTTGGGCCTGCTGGATGTTGACATTCCACAGCTGGCAGATGAGAACTTCACACTGCTGAAGTGTGGTGGGCTTTCATAGGTGCGGCTGCAGTGTCACTGGAGGGTGTGCTCCCATCACCTCCCAAGCCCAAGGGTTGGGCTGTGTGGTAAGTACCCCCAGCCTGCTCTGAACACAGCGGCCAGTACCATCAGGGCTGCTGCAGCTTCCCCATTCAGTCAGCAGCCTCATGGCTGAGGCATAAAGGACATAGCCCAGGGCAAGGAGCAGTGCCAGGGAGGGCCGAACTCAGAACAGGGAGGCCTCAAAGGCGGCCAGCAGCAGCCAGAGCATCATCTGGTAGCTACCCAGGAGGTGCAGGCTGAACCTGGGGTCATGGGAGTGGCTGGTGGCCAGTCTCTACCCATGGGGCTTACCAGGTGCCTGCTGGCCAGCGCAAGCTCGTGAGATGGTAGAGAGAGAAACTGCTGAGGAAGTCGTCCCAGGAATGCAGAGTCACCCACCATCTGGCCTGCAAACTGATGCATCAAGGCAGGGAGGCCTGGGATGGTGGCATCACAGGACAACAGTGCCCCACCCCCACAGGCCACCCTGGGACTGCACCCTGGACAGGAGCATCCAGAATCCTCTGAAGAAGCCAGGTTCGTTCTGCCCAGTCATTGCAGTCGATGGCAGACGACCACCAGAAGAGTGCACAGACCAAGCTGGCAATCTCGTAGTCTAAGATGGACTGCAGCTCTGGGTTCCCCTGGTACTAAAATTTCAAACCTTGACAGCACGTTGATGATTTAGAAACCCAGGCTGCAGGGACAAGTCAGAAAACACAGCTCACACACAACTCAGAGGAGCGGAGCTGCCTCTGCTCACAGGGGAGGAGGGAGCTGGGGACAGGTCAGGGCCCAACCCATGCACCTCTGGGACAGGGACCTCTCAGCTGGTACTGACCCAGGTCTGGGAGAATGAGTCCATCCTCACCCGTGATGCCCTCGAGGAGCTGCTTATTTTCATTCTCATTCTGGGTGGTGCCCCAGGCGAGTGTGAAGTGTGTGGGCTGAACTTACTGAGTTGCCAGAGAGAAGCGCCTCTGCCCTCAGCATCAAAGTGAAGGGAGGGGAGTGGTCTTCACCCCACAGGCCTCTAACAGTGCCAACAAGGCGATGGGGGTGTGGCCCTGCCTCCCACAATACTGGCTCCATCTGAGTGGGGCCTGGGTCTGGCACTTGGCTGATCACAGGCTGAGGGGGAACGAATCCTTTGAGGAAGGGGACCCTGATGGCTCTTTGTACCGGAAAACAGCCATAGTTTGTACCTGAAATATCTGGCGCAGGTACTCCAGGGCCACTTCCAGGTGGTACTCTGTTTGCTGGACACCATCCTGCCCCATATTGTCCAGGTCATTGGCTGGGTAAGAGCCGTTGGGGTTCATGGGGCCAAAGCCCAGTCAGGACAGGAAGGAGCAGCTGTAGGGCGCTCTCCACACTGGTCCAAGATGGACTTGACCGTGTGCTTGGTCTGCATAATGAGCTGAGCAAGGCGCAGGGCCTATGTGGGAGGTGCAGGCAGGTCACTGACAGACTGGCCTGTGCTGCCACCCAGGTAGGCTGGCCGGGGGCCGCAAGACCAATCCGCAGCCAGACCGCTGAGTGCCAGGAGGAGCAGCTTCTGCCAGGGAACTTTTAAAGACTAAAGGATGATCTTCTAAATGTTAAATATTCCGAACAACACTGCCTTTGTTATCAGGAAAAACCAGACTTTACTGAAAAGGGGGAAGGAGATACAGCCTTAACCCTAAGCCCAGCCTTGACCCTTCCCACCAGAACACAGCACTCTGTGGGGACTGTTAAGTCCCATGGCTCCAGGGTCCCTGAGGATGGGCACTGGTGATAACTCACCAGGATGTGGGCCTCTGGCACAAATATCAGAGTGTACTAACAGTCCTGGACCTCCAGGCTGTAAACGTGGCTCTTCACCTCGAAGGACGCATCAGTGATTGCTGGCAGCCACAGTGACAGGGCTGTGAAAAGTCAGTGCTGGTAGTGGAGGGATGACAAGCTCTGGCTCCAGGAACAGCTGCTCACCTGGAAGGCAGGAGACGAACCTGGTGCCCACCCAGGGGCACCAAGTACCCAGCTGCTGCCTGCAAAACTTTGGGTGGTCCCTGAGGTGTCTGGGGAGCCATGACTCAGGGGTGTCATCCTGAGGCCCTGGGTTGTAGCGTCTCCCATGCAGTAGGTGGCTGACATAGGGAGGGCGGGTGGGGTAGCTGGTGGCTCACCGAGCCCCCAGCAGTGTTTACAGGTGGCAAACACCAGGAGGAGTGACAGAAGCCAATGTCCAACCCAGTCAGGATGAACACACAGCAGAGACCTGGCTCACCATCTGAGGCAGCTGCCACAAGTCACCAGCAAGAAAGTGGGGCCACAGCTTGGACTGTGCAGCTCCCCACTATGGGCACACCTGCAGTCCCTCGCTCAGTGCCTGGTGGTTGCAGGGCAGACGGGGGTGCAGCCAGTCTCACACTTCAGGGTGCAGATGTGTCCCAGGAGTCTCCACAGCACCCTTTGCTGGGGCCCACTCTGAGCACGTGGTTCCCTTCTGCAGACCTGCCACCCACCAGCTAAGGTCCTGGCCTGGTCTGGCTGGGTCAGGGTCTGCCAGACGGGTCCAGACTGAGGACTTACCTGGATTATCTCGGTCACTGTTGGGCTGGGCAAAGACTTTGACCACTGGGAACATCATGAGTGCATGTTTGGGGCTGACCAAGTCTGTGCAGAGCTCGCGGTTCAGGAAGACCACGAACGGCTTTGTGTACATCAGCAGATTCTCCTGGACAGAGAGTGCCCTGGGGACTGAGGTGGCAATTTGGGATCAGCCCTCTCGATGGGGGCAGGGGCTGCACCACTCCGTGCCCATAAGACCGCTGCTCGTCCCTGGACTTCCAGACTCTCTGGTCAAGGTGACAAGATGTCATAGATGGTAGCTTAGAGGGCTGTGGGTGGGCACAGAGAGCAGGCCAGATCTGGGCAGGTGACACCCAGGCCCTCTGAGGACACTGTATTTTTGGCAAGGCTGAGGCCCGTTTCCAAGAGGAATGAGGCCACCATGGCAGAGGCTGGCTCAGCCTGTGGGGGCCAATGGACAATCCCCCAGAGGATCCAAAGGGGAAGGGCTTGGGCAAGAAGAGAAGAGGTTAGTGGGCACCCCAGGTGCCATGTTAGCCTGGAGGTCTGCCATGAGGATCAAGCAGGGGATGAGGGCAAGACGGCCGCTGCTGTACTCTCCTCTGTGCGGGTGAGGGTCAAGGGATAGTTTGGGTGTTGCTGAATGTTTATCTGGACCAGAAGTGGGAGGGGACAGGGCAGGATGGGTCACTGGTGCACTGCTTCCATGAGAAAGCAGTTTCAGGACCCGGCAAAGTTGAGTCTAGGAAGGGCTGGTCTGTGCTTCACTAGGGAAGGCCTGGGAGAAGACCACAGGAGACCACTGGGGCCAGGGCCAGGCTGACCCCAAGATAGGCAGCTGGCTTGGTTTACTGGCCCACAGGAGCAACATCCATCCCCAGGAGCCAGTGGCATGACTGTGAGGAGAGAGGCTGAGGCTTATTTTTCCAACGCACCGGGAGTCAATGGAACTGTCACTGCCGGGAGCCTGCTTGTTGGAGTATGCTGCCATGGCTGCAGGTAGGTCAGCCACATCTCCAGGACCTGTGGGAGGGGGCGTGAGCTGAGGGCCCAGTGGCTGGGGGCCAAATCCTCTGGTGGCTTAGAGTCCCTGTCCCAGCTAGCAGCTGGGTGGGGCTGGCTCTTCCTCCATCTCCCAGAGGGTGCAGGAGAGATGTGCACAGCCCTGTGATGTTTGGCTCTGTTGGTGGCCGTTTAGAAGCCAGGGCCATGGGTGGGCTTTTCCCAGCCCAAGGGGCTCAGTGCTCCCTGGACAGGTAAGGGTAGGAACCTGCCTGGCACCAGAAAGCTGGGACAGGGCAGGGCTTTCCGGTACCTGAGGGTTTGCTTTGGAAACTAAAAGAACCATGTGGCCCTCCAACAGCCCCCTCTTCTCCACCTCCTCTATACTTGTTCTCATTTGCCACACGGGACCATTCTCATTAGGATACATAGAGAACACAGACATGTATGTAACACGGCAATACTCAAGAGTTTTGAACGATGTGTCCAGGGGCCAGTGGTCAAAGCAATGCTGCATGAAAAGGTCAAGTTTTTGCTGGACAAACGTTGGGATGGGGCCTTGCAGGAAATAGGGTCACCTGCTGCTTGCCCGGTAAGGAGGCCCTGCTCACAGATGATCCCAGGGCTCCCATCAAGGAGGGTCAGCTCTGCCAGGGGAGAGCACTGGGGATCTCCAGGAGGTCAGAGTTGGCTTCAGCCCCTGTTTCTCAGAGGAAGAAATCAAAGTTCAGAGAGGCCAGTGAACATCCCAAGGAGACACAGCACATAGGCGCCTGAGCCAGCGCAGCTCCCACATGCTCCTCATCTCAGTCCTACACAGACAGCCCACTTTGGTGGGCCTGGAGTCAGGGCCACACCAGCTCTTCTGATAGGAGTAGGGAGGAGCTAGAGATGGCAGCATGATGAGGCCTCTGGCCAGTCTGGCCAGAGAGAGGCTCTGGGAGCCCGCTGGTCAGGGTGATGAGGCACATGCCTAGCCCTCCAGAGGCCTCAAGTGCTCTGTGAGCAGGAGAGGACTTACCCTGTTCGCTATGCCCTGGGGTGAGATCCTTGTGGGCAATAGCTGAGGAGGGGAAAGCAGGGGAGACAAAAGTGGCGGGAAGCCACAAGGGTCACCCACCCTTTGAACTCCTCCAGGGACCTGGTGGCATGGGAGTGGGTGAGGTCTGCTCTGGCTTCAGGCTGTTTCTGAAAGCACGCAGGTGCTTCAGCAGCAGGCACACCAGCAGTGCTCCTCAGTGGGCCTGAACCACTGCTAGGTGGAGGAGGAAGGGTCAGGGTTGGGAAGGGCTGCTGATCCACAGCATTCATTCTCCAGGTCTGACCACATCCCGCCCCGGGCTGGTGGCTTTGCCTCCCCACGGGAGGCACGAGCCAGGCCAAGAGTGGGAGCACCCTCTGGGGTACCACTGTGCCTGGCACTCAGTGGACGTGCCTTGCACTGCTTGGTCTGAACTATGACCAACTTGTGATACGGAAGTACTTGGCCCAACACCCACAGAGCCCACCCTGCAGGGGGCTCACTAAGACACACATCTGCAGGGGATCTCCTAGCCCTGCTTCTACACCGCTGTGCACCCGCAGTGGGTGACACAGGCCACAACTCTCCAGGCTGTGCCCTTGGGCACTGCTTGATCCCCAGGGTAGGAGAAGGCCAGCATCATCCTCAATCTCTGGATCCAGGGTCTCCCACCGGCCTCCTGAATGTGTACAGAAAGCACAAGGAACCCAGGCACGGTGCCTCAGACATGTAATTCCAGCACTTTGGGAGGCAAAGGCAGGAAGATCACCAAGGCCCGCAGTTTGAAATTAGCCTGGGTAATACAGGGATACCTTGTCTCTACAACAAATTGTTAAAAGTGAGCTGGGTGTGGTGGTGCACACCTGTAGTCCTAGTGACTCAGGGGGCTAGGGTGAGAGGATCACTTGAACCCAGGAGTTCACAACTGCAGTGAGCCAGGATCGTGCCACTGCACTCCAGCCTGGGCGACATAGGAAGACCTTGTTCAAAAATAACCCAGTGGCTTCGCTTATCTCCCAAATTCTTTCCACCTCCTACTCTTCCTGGACACAGCCAGACAAAGGCTCAGTCCAGCCCTGGGCATCACTCCGTTGCCGATGGATTTGTGGTCAGGAAAACCCTCAGAGGAGCACAGTCAAGCATGTAGGCCAAACTTTTGATTTGCAACCTATAAGCAGGGTCCTGGAGAGCGAGGCTGAGAGGAAAGCCTTTTTGCTGGCCATGGACTTCTGGTTGCTCAGTATTGTAAGGGCAGGTGGGAGCATCCAGTGGATGAGAGCAGGGGAATGGGGTACTAAGGGCAGGATTGTGAGTCTGAGTGGACATGCTCACCTCTCCACGTTTGTCCCCCAGCCCTTTGGGCCTCAACACATCTGTGCTGCTGAGGCTGGTGCAGGGCGCGGCTTCTGGGTGTATCCTGGGATGATGCAGACCCCGCAAGGGACACTGCCCACATCACCATCCACTCAAGTCTCCCTGTCAGGAAAACGTCCCCACGGGTCCAGGAGGCGCCCCACAGATCAGTGGCTGAGTCTGAGGATGGAGCTATGGGGTGGGAGGCATTTTCCTTTTTGAGACAAGGTCTGTCACCCAGGCTGGAGTGCGGTGGTGTGATCTTGGCTCATCATAGCCTCTGCCTCCTGGTCTCAAGGGATCCTTGCACTTCAGCCTCTGGAGTAGCTGGGAACACAGGCACACACCACCACACCCGGATAATTTTTGTATTTTTTTTTTTGTAGAGACAGGTCTTGCCGTTGTTGCCCAGACTGGCCTCAAACTCCTGAGCTCAAGCAATCTGCCTACGTCAGCCTCCCAAAGCACTGGAATTACAGGCATGAGCCACGTGCCAGACTGTTTACTTCTAGTTATCTGTATCTTCAAGTCTTTGGGCAACAAATTTACGTTGTTTTGGAAGGAAGAGCTGGGCACGGTGGTTCACGCTGGTAACCCCCAGCACTTTGGGAGGCTGAAGCAGGCAGATCACTTGAGGTCAGGAGTTTGAGACCAGCCTGGCCAAAAAAGGTTGAAAACCTGTCTCTACTAAAAATACAAAAATTAGCCTGGTGTGGTGGCATGCGCATGTACTCTCAGATACTCAAGAGGTTGAAGCGGGAGAACTGCTTGAACCCAGGAGGTGGAGGTTGCAATAAGCCAAGATGTGTCACTGCACTCCAGCCTGGGCGACAGAGGGAGACCCCTCTAAAAGGAAAAAGAATAATAAAAAGGAGAAAAACATGGAATATAATAGCTGTACCTATACCGCCCGACTACAAGGGCACCAGCTGGGTAGGAAGTTAGACCGGGGTCCTTCTCCAGTTTCAGCCCTGGCCCTCCCTCTGATCCTGGACTGGGATCCTGAATCTCGACATTGTCCCTGAAGCTCAGGGGAGGGGACAGCCTCCACGTGGGAACTAGAAACTTGCCTTACCTTGCTGGCGCACTTGCCTTACCTCACCTGGTCCTTCCAAAGGGTCTGGCGGGCTCACTGTCTGCCCCTGAGCCTGCCTCTGCCCCTGGCAATCAGGTGGAACTCTCTCAGGCTATTTTCTTACAGGTTTGCAGAGCTAAACTCCCTCAGCTCTGCATCCGTCCTGGGCCATGTTCCCCATGGAGTCCCTGGCCACAGTCACACTTGGTTGGTTCTTAAGGATGTGTCCCCAAAGCCCCACCATTTCCCACTGGGCTGAGCCTCACAGCACCTCAGCAAACCTGCCTGGGCCTTGCTGGTCACCCTTCCCGCCATGGGGTTTGCCACCAGCTTCCTAGACACTCCTTTCTCTCCCTGGCCCAAACCCTCAGGTCCTTCCCTTTGCAGTGGTTCCTGCATAATGGGGGTGTCCCTGTGTGCTGTGGCCACCATCCCAGCCCGCCAGCACTTGGGGGCCGACACGTTTTCTCATCTTGTGCTCAAATTCTCATTCACTGGTGTGCTCCTTCCCAGGTGAACGGGACAGACGCGGGGCTGCAAGCACAACTCATCTCCAGCTCTCACAGACTGGTTAATTCTGCCATCCCTGAAGTCCCCTACAGGTCTGAACTCCGCTTCACTGACCTCAGATCCATCAATGCACTTGTCATTTCTGTCTCTGCAGTCCCAGTCCTATGAGGTTACCACGTGCTCTCATTTGCCCCTGGAGGTGTGTATGAATGGCCAGGGCTCCCCAGGTGAAGGCTGGCGTGCCCCAGCTGGGCTAAGTACTGACAGCCTCTGTGGGCTATAGGGTCAAGCCCCAGGTTCTTCCCACCCCACTGCCTCACATGCAGGCTGTGGGTCACAGCACCTCCAGGCTGGGTGACAGATACTTCTGAAAAAGGCAGAAACCACACCACCCAGAGGTCCCAGGCCTCTGTATCTTCCGAAGTGCCAAAGCCTGCAGAGCGGGGGTGAACGTGACCACTGCAGAGGTCTGATGACTCCAGCCCTTCAAACCAAGGCCAAGCACAGGGCCTCCAACGCCAGAGAGCTTGTGACACCTGCAGTGGCCAGCCAGGGCCCCGCACCGCCTTCTGCCTCACAGCCACATCCCCACCCAAACCAGGCTAGTCTGCAGAATCTACATTGAATGGATGGTGTCCCTGGCTGCCCATGTCTTTCTCATTATGGACTTTCACTTTTCATTTGCCACATGAAAGACCACTGAGATAGGCTACATCTCATTTTTCTCTTGAGGATCTCTCTTACTGAGAAATTTTTGTATTCTGGGCTATGCTGGGTTCACAATCTGACTATATCATGTGTGTATTTGTTCCTTTCCTAAAATGCTCAGCTGCAGTTCTAGAGGTAAATACTACTAGGCTTCCATTGTAGAGAGTTGAAGATCTGAGGTCTGGAGAGGTTAGTGTGTAGAAAGCTATGTTTAATAAGTGGTAAGACCATGTGGCCAGGTCAGATAAGCTGCCTTCAGATTTGACTCTTGAACTTTTACTGGATAATATCTTCTCATTATAGAAAATAAAAGAGTGAACTTAGATTTTTTTTTTCAAAATCATTGACTGTAGGAGTTCTTTCAAGATATGATGAAAAGCAGTAATTGTCTCATTTTACATTACCTCTAATTATTGCTCACTAGAAATTGATTATCTATGTGGCAACCTTTTGCATTCATCTCTGCTTTATTATGCATGAGTAGGCTTCCCTGTGAATAAGATGTGCAGGATTCAGAAATACCTTTAACTTGGTAATGCTTGTTCACAGGTATCCATCAGAAAAATATTTTGCTCATTAGCCATATGGACTCATAAGGTAAACTACAGGCAGAGACACAAAACGTGGAAAGAAGAAAGGGCTATCAGAAGTCCTGTGTCTCCTTACATTTAGCATTTCTATTCATTTGCATCTAGAATCATGAGGAATTTGAGCAAATGGGAAATGCAAAATCCTCATCAAAGCATACCCACATTTCAGTTATCTGCATTATTGCACATTTAAATTTGTAATGCTTACATAGGTTATACAATTCAATAGGTATAAAAATGGTAAGTAACCTTTTCTCTCTCACGCCCCATTCAGTAGCTCACTTTAAATGTTGTGCCTACTTTCATAAATTATTTTCTTTATCTTATTTTTTTTTTTTTTTTTTTTTTGGAGATGGAGTCTCAGCCTGTTGCCCAGGCTGGAGTGCAATGGCGAGATCTCAGCTCACTGCCACGTCCACCTCCTGGCCTTTTCTTTTTTTATGGAGATAGTGTCTCACTATGTCCCTCAGACTGTAGGCTGTCCTTGGACTCCTGGGCTCAAGCAATCCTCCTGCCTCCACCTTCCAAAGTGCTGGAAGTAGAGGTGTGAGCCCCCACTCCTGGCCAAAGTGTTTTCTTTTCTTTTTGTTTTTAGACTTGGGGTTTCACCGTGCTAGCCAGGCTGAATTTGAACTCCTGACCTCATGATCCTCCCGTCTTGGCCTCCCGAAGTGCTGAAATTACAGGCCTGACCCACTACTTCCAGCGGTGGATATCTGCCATCTTCTCCTTGCTTCTCTTTGTAATTTTATTATGTATTTTCTTTCTTTTCTTTTCTCTCGCTCTCTCTCTCTTTTTTTTTTTTTTTTTTTTTTTTTGAGATGGAGCCTCGCTGTTTCACCCAGGCTGGAGTGCAATGATGTGATCTTGGCTCACTGCAGCCTCAGTCTCCTGTGTAGCTGGGATTACAGGCACGGGCTACCTGCCACCACTCCTGGATAATTGTTGTATTTTTAGTAGAGACGGGGTTTTGCATGTTGGCCAGGCTGGTGTTGAACTCCTGACCTCAGTGTCCTTATTACATATTTTTAATATGCCTAAAGTCTGATTTTGCCTGGTGGTTCTTTTACATAATTGGAGTAATAGTCTGTATCCTGCTGCAGCTGCCTTCTTTTACTCAATATTAAGTTTTTAAGATTCACATTTAGCATTGTGTCTGCATTCTATTAGAACAGTATACCACCAGCCAGGCACGGTGGCTGACACCTATAATCCCAGCACTTTGGGAGGCCGAGGCAAGCAGATCACTTGATATCAGGAGTTCCAGGCCAGCCTAGCCAACATGGAGAAACCCCACCTCTACTAAAAATACAAAAATTAGCCAGGCGTGGCAGCATGCACCTGTAGTCCCAGCTACTCAGGAGGCTGAGGCAGGAGAATCCCTTGAACCCGCGAGGTGGAGGTTGCAATGAGCTGAGATTAGGCCACTGCACTCCAACATGGGTGACAAAGCAAGACTCTGTCTTAAAAAAAAAAAAAAATTAGGTGTGGTGATGTGTACCTGTAATCCCAGGTACTTGGGAGACTGAGGCAGGATTATCACTTGAACCTGGGAGGTGGAAGTTGTAGTGAACCCAGATTGTGCCCTCTACTCCAGCCTGGGCAACAGAGTGAGACTCAGTCTCAAAAAAAAAAAAAAAAAAAAAAAGCTAGGCGAAGTGGCTCACACCTGTAATCCCAGTACTTTGGGAGGCCAAGGCAGGTGGATCACCTGAGGTCAGGAGTTTCAGACCAGCCTCACCAACATGGTGAAACCACGTCTCCACTAAAAATACAAAACTTTGCCAGAAGTGGCAGCGTGCACCTGTAATCCCAGCTACTCAGGAGGCTAAGATAGGAGAAATACTTGAACTCGGGAGGCAGAGATTGCAGTCAGCTGAGATCACGCCACTGCACTCCAACCTGGGAGACTAAGCGAGACTCTGTCTCAAAAAATATATATTTAAAAATACAGTACACTAGTGTGTATCCCTTCATTGTTGATGGACATGTGGGTCGTATTCATTTTTGTCAGTTACAAGTGATGCTGTTGCGAACACTTTTGTATTTCTATTTGGCTACCATTAGTGTGTATTTATGTACACTATAAAGCAATAGATGAAACCATAGGTCACAGGATAAACATACCTTCAGTTTTACTTGGTATTATTGGTTTTATCCCAGTGTTAACACACCAAGCGACAGTCTTCCAAGGTCTGATAATTACCAAATCTTCGCATTCTTGTTGACACTTAATTTTGTCAAAATTTTAATTTGAGTCTTTTGGTGGGTATGTGCCAGTGATTGTGATATTAATTTACTGGGCATTTTCTTCTCTGTAACAGGCAAGATATATGTGTGGTGTGGCAGGGGTAGGAGCCCCTAGAGGTTGCATGGGCTCTGGAATCCTTCGTCATCCTATGTAAAAGGTTTGTGGGGCAGTAACTTTTTTTTTTTTTTTTTTTTTTTTTTTTTTTAGACAGAGTTTTGCTCTTGTTGCCCGGGCTGAAGTACAAAGGCATGACCTCATCTCACTGTAACATTTGCCTCATGGGTTCAAGTGATTCTCCTGCCGCAGCCTTACAAGTAGCTGGGATTGCAGGCATGCACCACCACACCTGGCTAATTTTTTGTATTTAGTAGAGATGGGGTTTCACCATGTTCATCAGACTGGTCTTGAACTCCTGACCTGGTGATCCACCCGCCTCAGCCTCCCGAAGTGCTGGGATTACAGGCATGCACCACTGCACCCTGATATTTCCTGTGTACAGTGGTGTAGCCAGGGTGCAAAGCCATTTCTTAATGATTTTGTCATCTAAATATTATGTTTTCTTGCTTCCCTTTGAGATATGCTCATTCTTCCATATAATTAAACAATCTCAATTACTCTTGAGGGAGCATAAAATCCTCACTGTCTAATCATGGGTCCTTTCAAATTATTTGTTGACTTGTGTTTAAAATATGAAAAAAAGAATGCAGATTTTGTTTTCTTCTTACTGTTTAACCTGAACAAAATGTCATAGATACCTCCTGGCCTGTTGCTAAACCAAGAAGAGTCACTTGGATAATGATCAAGACAGGAGGGAAACCACATTGATAATTTATCATTAAACTATCATTACACAGATGGAACTCATCAATGATGCTTACAAAAAATTGGGTCATTTGTGCAAAAGTGTAAAGAGAATATAGGAGATGTTTCAACTGAAGAGAAAATGCTACAGAAAATAATTACAAAAAATTAAGATGTGAACACAAATTCAGAGATTCAGGAGCACAAAGGGCTAAGTTAAGGGAAAAAGAGTTATCAATATTTTCTTATTCATTATGGAGAGCAGGATGAATTCTTAAAAGGTCAAGTAATTGTGAGTCTGATAAACTGATGATGATTTGTATTTCTAATGTAAATGGTTTTGAATTTATAGTCATTTCTATTTCCTTTAGACTAATGACCATGAGTTTGATTGACAAACTATGTGTGTTCATCATACTATGTGTTAAAATAAGTCAAACAATTTTTATCTTGTATTTGTTTTCATTTCATTTTAGTTTAGTTTCTTTGGGCCAGGGTCTCACTCTGTCATCTAGGCTGGAAGTGCAGTGGCATGATCACATGTCACTGCAGCCTCGACATCTCCAGGCTCAGGTGATCCTCCTGCCTCAGCCTCCCAAGTAGCGGGGACTACAGGTTAGAGCCACCATGCCTGGCTAATTTTTGTATTTTTTTTTTAGAGATGGGGTTTTGATGTGTTCTTCAGGCTGGTCTCAAACTCCTGGACTCAAGCGATCTGCCCATCTTGGTCTCACAAAGTGCTGAAATGACAGGCATGCACTACTGCCCCTGGCCTGTTTCCATTTTTTTATTTGGCTGATTCATTGAGACACATAATTATCAAGTCAAATCTCACTATTTCCTTAGCATTTCTCTTCAGTTTAGCTTAGAAAAATCTATTCCTAAGTTAATATTTTAAAATATATACAATTAGTCAGGTGTGGTGGCATGCACCTGTAATCCCAGCTACTTGGGAGGTTGAGGCAGGAGAGTCATTTGAACCCGGGAGACAGAGGTTGCAGTGAGTCGAGACTGTGCCACTGCACTCAAGCCTGGGCAACGAGTGAGATGCCATCTCAATAAACAAAAGCAAAAACCAAAACAAAAACCAAGGTTTTCTCCAGATCATTTTTAGATTTAATTATTCAGTCTGTTTTGACTATATGTCAAAACAGAATTCAGTAAATATAACTTCACTCCTACACACTATTAGTCAATGTACCTTACACAATTTATTGAATAAATCAGTTAATTCCCAACAGCATCAAAAGTAACATTTCCTATTGTAAATTAATGTAGGCATTATGGAAAATAATATGGAGATTCATCAGAGAAACAGAATAGAACTACTGTATGTTCCAGCAATCCTACCTGTGGGTATATAGCTAAAGGAATTGAAATCAGCATACAGAAGAGATAACTGCACTACCATATTCACTGCAGCATTCTTCATAATAGCTAAGGTATGGAAGCAACCTAGGAGGCCAGCATTGGGTGAATGGATAAAGAAAATGTGATACACACACACACACACGAGAATACTATTCACTCTTTTATTTTTATTTTTATTTTGATACATAGTTTCGCTCTTGTTGCCCAGGCTGGAGTGCAAAGGCACAATCTCAGCTCACCACAACCTCCATCTCCCTGGTTTGAGATTCTCCTACCTCAGTCTCCTGAGTAGCTGGAATTACAGACATGCATCACCACACCCGGCTAATTTTGTATTTTTAGTAGAGATGGGGTTTCTCCATGTTGGTCAGGCTGGTCTCCACCTCCCGACCTCAGGTGATCCTCTCACCTCAGCCTCCCTAAGTGCTAGGATTACAGGCATGAGCCACTGTGCCTGATCTTACGATTTACTTTTTTTTCTTTTTTTTTTTTTTCCTTTGAGATAGAATTTCCCTCTTGTTGCCCAGGCTGCAATGGTGTTATCTCCATCACTGCAACCTCTGCCTCCTAGGTTCAAACGATTCTCCTGCCTCAGCCTCCCAAGTAGCTGGGATTACAGGTGCCCGCCACCACGCCCAGCTAATTTTTGTATTTTTAGTAGAGAGAGGCCTTCGCAATATTGCCCGTACTGGTCTCGAACTCCTCCTGAGCTTGAGTGATCCACTTGTCTCAGCCTCTGAAAGTGCTGGGATTACAGGCGTGAGCCACAGCATCCAGCCAAAAACACAGAGAGGTGTATTAATAGTCTGAAGCATTGCAAAATACTGCTGAGAATACAGTTCACTAATATCATCATCATAGAGTACAAAATACATTCTGGTATTATTAAAAATATCATAGCTCTAACACACAGAACACTCATTCTATTAGAAATTAAATTATAGCAATATTATTGACAACCACTTTTATAGCTGTCATTGTAAACTCAAAGACAAGAAATAAATTCATCATCAGAAAACATAAAACAAGTACTTAGCCTTATTGTTGAGAAGCCTATAGTTGTCTTTTACTGAATGACACCTCAGTTCTTGGGATAAGGTTTGAAACAGCAACTGGAAGGACAGCTTTAACTTGAAAATGGTTTTATTTTTAGAGTTGTCGTGTTATAAAAGCTATTCTCACATAGCCAAGCTGTTGGACAGAGACCAGGTTTCATGAAAGATTTTCATCAAGTGTTTCACATTTTCCTCACTGCAACCCCAAACAATGGCAAATGCTTCATAAGCCCCTGTAAATGCTGATTCAGCTGATAAATTAATAAAATTCTCTTTCTTTAGGCCGGGTGTGGTGGCTCACACCTGTAATCCCAGCACTTTGGGAGGCCGAGGCAAGCGGATCATGAGGTCAGGAGGTCGAGACCATCCTGGCTAACACGGTGAAATCCCGTCTCTACTAAAAAAGCAAAAAATTAGCCAGGCGTGGTGGCACGCACCTGTAATCCCAGATACTTTGGAGGCTGAGACAGGAGAATTGCTTGAACCAGGGAGGAGGAGGTTGCAGTGAGCCAAGATTGCACAACTGCACTGCAGCCTGGGTGACAGAGCAAGACTCCATCTCAAATAAATAAATAAAATAAAAATAAAAAATTAAATAAAATTCTCCTTTTTTAAAGTCCTAAGCCAGAAAATATTTAAAATTGTTAATAGGAACGAATGGACATGGCTGGACCACCCAAAGATTCTCCTATTCCAGGGTCACCTTCAAAGAGAAAATATCAATTTCATTGGGTTTCTTGCTTACCCAGGTCAAGAGTTACCAATACCAAGACAGCCAACTGCACAGAGATTGGACCTAGAGCAGCAGGAGGTGGTATATAAGTCACAGATACTAGAGAAAATTGAGAGAGGGAGCAGAAAAGTGATTCATCTGTATCAGGTGTGGTCTGCAAGTTGTAAGATGTAGAATGTAGCTGGTGGATAGAGTAACAATTAGAAAAATTTAATGTTCATTCAAGTTTATTTTATGAACTAACCAAACAGTCACACATGGATATTGACAGTAGGTGGAAAGATTAGAGCAGAAATAGCACCTTTGGCACATAGTTATTGGGATTGAGGGAGAATTCATTTTAGCTTTAATTTTAAAATAGATTTAATTACGTTTATTTTAATTAATTATTGTAAAGCTTTTAATTTTAAAAGTTTTAATTTTTATTGTGGCAAAATATACGTAACATAAAATTTGCCATTTTAACCATTTTTAAGTGCATAGTTCAATGTCACTAAATACAGTCACCTGATTGTACAATCATCACCACCATCCATCATCTCTAGAGCTTTTTCCTTTTTAATTTCTGAAACTGAAACTCTGTACCCATTAAACAATATCCCATCATTACTCTCTCCTCCAAGTACCTGGGAACCATCATTCTACTTTTGGTTTCTATGAATATGACACTCTAGATACCTCATATAAGTGGAGTCATGCAGTATTAGTTTTTTGTATCCAGTTTCTTTCACTTAGCATTATGTCAAGGTTCATCCATGTTGTAGCATGTGTCAGAATGTCCCTTTTTAAGGCTAAGTAATATCCCACTGTATGTCTGTACCACATTTTGTTCATCTATTTCCCTGTCAATGACTGCTTCCACCTTTTGGCTATCATGAATAATGTTGTTATGCACATAACTTTGCAAATATCTGTTGAAGTCCCTGCTTTCAAGTTTTGTGGGTTTAAACCCAGAAGTTGACTTGCTGACTCATACGGTAATTCTAGGTTCCATTTTTAATTTATTTTTGAGATGGAATCTCTCTCTGTTGCCCAGGCTAGAGTGAAGTGGCATGATCTCAGCTCACTGAGACCTGCGCCTCCCAGGTTCAAGTGATTCTGCTACCTCAGCCTCCTGAGTAGCTAGGATTACAGGCACACACCTCAACGCGTGGCTAATTTTTATATTTTGAGTAAAGACGGGATTTCACTTTGTTGGTAAGGCTGGTCTCGAACTCCTGACCTTGTGATCTCCCCACGTCAGCCTCCCAAAGTGCTGGGATTACAGGCATGAGCCACCGCACCCAGCCTAGGTTCCTTATTTTAAAAAAAAAATTTAGGAACCACTGTACTCTTTTCCATTATGACTATAGCAATGTAGAGTCCACTGGCAATGCACAAGAGTTCTGATTGGCTACATCCTCACCAACACTTACTATTTCCTGGATTTTTGATGATTGCCGTCTGAATGAGTATGAAGTGGTATCTTATTGTGGTGTTGATTTGCATTTCCTTAATCAGTGATGTTGAGCATCTTTCATGTGTTTCATGGCCATTTGTGTATCTTCTTTGGGAAAATGTCTATGTAAGTCCTTTGCCTATTTTTTAGTTGGGTTGTTTATTTATTGCTGAGCTGTAGGAATGTTTTATATATTCTGGATATTGATGCCTTATCAAAGATATCATTTGAAATTTTTTTTCCATTCTGCAAGTTGCCTTTGATTACACAAGTTTTAAATTTTGATGAAATCCAATTTACTTTCAAGTAAATTGTTGTTTGTTTGCTTTTTGTTGTAACCATACAGCCAACCTTCATGCTCTTCTCCCTTCCCATGCTTTATTATTGCCATCTCCAGAGGGCTTGACTCTGAGTAAAGAAAAACAGACACCAGTTGAATTTTTATGGAATAGAGGAACTGTGGGAAAGAAACAGGTGGAAGAGTCATGGGGTTAAAACCAGGGTCAGGAGAAGACAGGTCAGAGGGTGGGCTTTACTTTCAAGCCTCCTGAGTAGCTGGGACTGCACATATGTGCCTCCACACCAGCTTACATTTATCTTTAAACAAGGGTTTGACCCCTTTTTGAAATTTATTTGTGTTAAGGCATGTACTCTAAGTGATATGGCAGGCTCATTTTAGACCGTCGGACAATTTGATCTCTGGACCACCATTTGCCATTTTGTGATCTGCTCTCCTACGAAATTCAAGTGTTGCCCATGCTTTTGGTGTCAGAAAACTTTTAGTTTATAATTTTAAGTATATCATGTCTCCTGCCTCATATGTACCACTGGACAATGTCCCTTTTATGTGCTCAACTTCTGTCAGAGGTAAATGTATTTTGAAGCGGAGAACAAAGATAATTGCAAAATTGGCCTGGAGAACTAAGATAATTATGAAAGTTCCAGGTACAAAGAGAGAGGGTTCAATATGTCAGCAGTTCTTTACCAATCCATCCTAGAAGTCTTGTTTTAGGATTGCCTAAATAATGCAGGGAATGCGTGCAAGACACACAAGTGTTCCAGAAACATGTAAACAAGGTACAGAGAAGAGGATAAGATAAAATAATATGAATTAAGATTATTAGGAAAACCTTGTTCAGAAGATTGCCTACAGAGGCAAAAGGGACAGTTTCACTTTGCTGAGGGAAATAGGGTGGTAAGAACCCTCGTGGGGAAGACCCCCACTTACACTGACACAGAGAGAAGGTGTAAAATAACTTCATGGGAGAGCATTAGGCTGAGATAGCTCCCACGGCCTGGGTTCCTACATAGACAAAATGAACCAAGCTTCACCCGTCACAAGTGGCCAGCTGAGTATTAGCTTTGTGATGAGAGACCTTCCACCGGGATAGTTCAAATAATGCAATTGCACAAATTTTTCCCGATCAAATAATTTCTCTAGTTTGCTTCTACATTCACCCTATAAAACGTTCCCTACAAACACCTTTAGTATATCCTCCAATCACTTCCAGTTTGGAGCTGCCTGATCCAGGAAACTCTGTTTGTTCAAATGCCCTCTTTAAAATTTTAATATGCTTAAGTTTATCTATTTTTTTCTTTTTAAAAATTGAGATAGGATCTTCCTATGTTGCGCAGGCTGGTCTTGAACTCCTGAGCTCAAGGGATCCTGCCACTTCAGCCTCCTGAGTAGCTGGGACTATAGACATGTGCCTCCACACCAAGCTGACATTTATCTTTAAACAAGGGTTTGACCCTTTTTGAAATTTGTGTTAAGGCATGTACCCTAAGTAATATGGCAGGCTCATTTTAGACCGTCGGATACTCCAGTCTCTGGACCACCATTTGCCATTTGTGACCTGCTCTCCTAAGAAATTCAAGTGTAATTCAAGTTAGTTCACCCTCTGCTGATCAGGGGAGGTTGCTGTGGGTGCAAGTTCAAGACAGGGATTCACACTTTCCTACCAACTCCTCTGGAGACTCAACAGGACAAATCTGGCCCTCTGGGGACCTAGGACAGAGAAAGGCATCCACCTGGGGCTGAATCACTGAATTTCTTCCCAGGCCTATGCCCTCCGTATATGAAGACACTGATGCTGGGTAGACATTCATCCAAGACATGTGTCCCCTACCATCTGGTCCCTTCACTGCATATCTCCTGGTCATTTCTGCTGACCCTGTGCTGACCTTGGAGAAGCGAAGCCTGCTCCCAAGGCGCCTAGACTTTGTGCTGTTTCACAATCACACAGTTTCATCTGGGATAGGAGATGGGAGGAAAATCAGCAGTGATTACTGTTCCACTCTGAGGGTCTCTAGATAATTTGATCATTGCCTCCCAGGGCTTTATTACCTGGTCAGTCTCCTGGAGAGATGAGAAATATTTCCACTGAGGATAGGATGCACTGCCTGACATGAACTTATTGCAAGATAAATCTCCCACCTGGTGGAGAAGGGCCATCTGCCTTCTGCTCAGACCTGCTGCTTATGGCTTGAGTGCTCATGACAGGTACACAAGTCTTCCACTCCAAAGCCCAGGCCAGGGAAGAGGTGGCTTTACCAGTGGAGGGCGCCAGACTCTATGATGGGCCAGGAAGTGGAATGCAGCCTCCTGAGCAGATGTGGTAGTGACAGGGATACTGAGTGGCAGGGAGAGTGAGATTATTGTTATATAAAGCATTCATCATGGTATTTAACTGATGACACCTTGAAGCCATGAAATTCACTAAAATCAATCTGTTGTAGATCATCTGTGATTTGTAATTTTGTAATTTGCTTTTTGCTTTTTCTTTCTAGCAAAAATTCCTTGTAGCCAGCATGATGGGAACTGAGAGAGATGGTGCCAGCCTAGTAAATGATACAAGTTTCTAGTTGAGTGTTTCCATAAATTTCCATAAATTAGCCACACAAGCCTTTATAAAGGGTCAAAATCCCATCCTCTGACCTGTCTTCTCCTGACCCTCATTTTAACCCCATGACTCTTCCACCCATTTCTTTCCCACAGCTCCTCTATTCCATAAAAATTCAACAGGTGTCTGTTTTTCTTAAATCAGAGTCAAGCCTTGTGGAGAGGGCAATAATAAAGCATAAGAAGGGAGAAGAGCATGAAGGTTGGCTGTATGGTTACAACAAAAAGCAAACAAAACACAAAAACTAATCACATTGCATGCAAGTGAGTCTACCAGGAATTTTTGTTGAATTTATAATATTTTTAGGAAGAAAACAAGTAACTATGATTTTTATTTTACAGATAGAAAACCTAAGATGTATAAATTTTTTCCCAAAGTCACACTGTTAGAAACAAATTGAGCAGCATAATATTAGATATCTTTGGAAAGAATGGGGAGAATAAACAAACTGTTCATGGAACTTGAGTCTTCTGACTTCCAGATCAGATTCCCTTAAAAATGCTATTCCTTTTATAAAGTCCTCAGTCTTTATGTCAAAATGGAAATGCACCAGTCTGGGCAACTTAAGACTCCATCTCTACAAATATATATTTTTTTAATTAGCCAGGCCTGTTGGTGGCCAGGCTGGTCTTAAACTCCTGAGCTCAAGGGATCCTCCTGCCTCAGCCTCCTGAGTGGCTGGGACTACGGACATGTGCCTCCACACCCAGCTTACATTTATCTTTAAGGTTTGACCCCTTTCTGAAATTTCCTTGAATTAAGACATGAGCCGTAAGTGATATTGCAGCCTCATTTTAGGCCGTCAGACATTTTGGTCTCTGGACCTGTAGTCCCAGCTACTTAGGAGGCTAAGGCCAGACGATCACTAGAGCCTGGGAGGTTGAGGTTTTGTGAGCCATGATCATGCCACTGCACTCCTGCCTGGGCAACAGAGTGAGACCCTGTCTCAGAAGTAGATGCAGCTGGAGTCTGAATACACTAATTGCTAATCTGTGCTATAGGCACGTTAATGATTCATTCATCTTTGAAAATGTCATCTACTTCTTTAAGTCAGTTGGTGTCCCTGAAACATGATACTGGTTGCCTAATACCTACAGTTGCCATTCAATATCCTTCTTTCTTTTTTTTTTCCAAAGAAATAGCAGAGGCCGGGCGCGGTGGCTTAAGCCTGTAATCCCAGCACTTTGGAAGGCTGAGACAGGCGGATCACGAGGTCAGGAGATCGAGACCATCCTGGCTAACACGGTGAAACCCCGTCTCTACTAAAAAATACAAAAAACTAGCCGGGCGAGGTGGCGGGCGCCTGTAGTCCCAGGTACTCCAGAGGCTGAGGCAGGAGAATGGCGTAAACCCGGGAGGCGGAGCTTGCAGTGAGCCAAGATCGCGCCACTGCACTCCAGCCCGGGCGACAGAGCGAGACTCTGTCTCAAAAAAAAAAAAAAAGAAAGAAAAAAGAAATAGCAGAGATAATGACCTTATCATTTTAGTGAGGGTTTTATTTGCCATCTGTAAACATTTATATAATACATCATTTGATCTAAAAAAGGTTTGCTAAATGAAAAAGCATGCCACGCTCATGGAATGGAAGGATCCATATCGTTAAAATGGCCATACTGCCCAAAGCAATCTATGATTCAATGCTATTCCTATCAAATTACTACCATCATTTTTCACAGCAGAAACTATTCTAAAATTTGCATGGAATCAAAAAAGAGCCCAAATAGCCAAAGCAATCCTAAGCAAAAAGAACCAAGCTGGAAGCATTACATTACTTGACTTCAAACTATACTATAAGCCTACAGTACCCAAAACAGCATGACACTGATATTAGCAGAGACCAATGGAACAGAATAAAGAGCTCAGAAATAAATCCACACACCTACAGCCATCTGATCTTTGACAAAGTCAACAAAAATAAGCATTGAAGAAAGGACTCCCTAATCAGTAAATGGTGCTGGGAAAACTGGCCAGCCATAGGTGGAATGAAACAGGAACCTTTCCTTTCACTATATTAGAAAATTAAAACGGATTAAAGATTTAAATGTCAACCTCAAACTATAAGAATTCAAGAAAGTCTGGGAAATACCATTCTGGACATCCACCTTGTGAAAGAATTTATGACTAAGTCCTCAAAAGCAATTGCAACAAAAACAAAAATTGATAATGGGGACCTAACTAAAACTTTCTGTGGCAGGGTAGTGTGCCATGCTGTCTCCCAGGCTGAAGTGCAGTGGCACAATCTCGGCTCACTGCAACCTCCTCCTGGGCTCAAGTGATTCACCCCCCAGAGGTGCACACCACCATGCCTGGCTTATTATTTTTCCTTTCTTTTTTTTTTGTTTTTTAGAGATGAGTTTTCACCATGTTGCCTAGGCTGGTCTCAGACTCCTGGGACCAAGCGATCATCTTACCTCTGTCTTCCAAAATGCTGGGATTAGAGGCATGAGCCACCATGCCAGGCCAGGACCTAACTAAAGAGCTTCTGCACAGCAAGATAAACTATCAACAGAGTAAACAGACAACCTACAGAATGGGAGAAAATATTCACAAACTATGCATCTGATGAAAGTCTACTATCCAAATCTATAAGGAAATAAATTCAGCAAGCATAAAACAACCCCATTAAAAAGTAGGTAAAAGACATGTAGAGACACTTCTCAAAAGAAGACATAGAAGAAGGCAACAAGGCCAGGCGCAGTGGCTCATGCCTGTAATCCCAGAACTTTGGGAGGCCGAGGCAGGCAGATCACAAGGTTAGGAGTTAGAGACCAGCCTGGCCCACATGGTGAAACACTGCCTCTACTAAAAATACAAAACTTAGCCAGGCATGGTGGTGGGTGCCTGTAATCCCAGTTACTCAAGTGACTGAGGCAGGAGAATCATTTGAACCAGGCAGACGGAGGTTGTGGTGAGCTGAGATCATGCCATTGCTCTCCAGCCTGGGCAAGAGTGAGACTTCAGCTCAAAAAAAAGAAGCCAATGAACATAACTATCAGTAGCCATCAGAGATATGCAAATTACAGCTACAATGAGATACCGTCTCACAATAGTCACAGTGGCTACTATTAAAAAGTCAAAAAATAACAGAGGCTGGTGAGGCTGAGGAGAAAGGGGAATGTTTATACACTGTTGGTGGGAATGGGAAATTAGTTTAGCCACTGTGGAAAGCTTTTTTCAGACTTCACAAAGAACTCAAAACTGAACTCCCATTTGACTCAGCAATCCCATTACTGCACATATATCCAAAGGAAACTAAACTATTCTACCAAAAAGACACATGCGCTGGTATGTTCATTGAAGCACTATTCACAATAGCAAAGACATGAAATCAACCTAAGTGCCCATCAACAATGGACTAGGAAAAGAAAATATGGTACACATACAGCATGGAATGCTATGCAGCTGTAAAAAGAACAGAATCATGTCCTTTGTAGCAACATGGGTGCAGCTAGAGGACACCATAAGCAAACTTACACAGGAACAGAAAACCAAATACTGCATGCTCTCAGTCATGAGGGGGTACACATGGACATACAATTAGCAATAATAGACACCAGGGACTACTAGAGGGGGGAGGGAGGGTAAGAGGGCCAGGCCTTAACTAGCTATTGGGTGCTCTGCTCACCACCTGGGCAATGGGATCATTCATACCCCAAATCTCAGCATCACACAATACACCCATGTAATAAACCTGCACAGGTATCCTCCTGAATCAAAACTAAAAGTTGAAATTAATTAAAATGTTAATTTCATTTTGTTACAAAACAAAGGTAAATTTATTTCTTTCCAATTTTGATATACATGATACTAACATACATACTGTATTATATGGTCAATTACATTGATTGAATTTCACATTTTAAACTAACACTGAGTTACTGTGAAAAACTCTATTGGATCATATGTATTATGTGTTTAATATATTTTAATACAATTTGCAAAAATTCTGTTTTAAATTTGCATCTATGTTTCATAAATAAATATGTAAAAAATTAAAAATGTTGGTATTATTCAAGTAAAGATTTTAGCGATCTTTAAAAATACCTACTTAATATCAACTAGCTTTAAATTCAGAAGTAGCAACTCCATAGAAATTCAACTTATTTCTACTTTATTAATGATAGTGGTCGCCTTGAAGAAGCTTCATTGCTATCATTTAGTTTAGACTGGGATGTCACAAATCTCTAGACTGAGTAGTATAATATTCACTGTTCAAATAAAATCAAACTATTGTAATGTTTTCACACCTCCAAATACAAAGAGCAAGCCCATGGATGTTAGGTTAAGGTATAGAGACAAGTATTCCTACTTACTATCTTTTAGGGCAGACATATCCCAGCCAAGATGATTGAAAAATGAAATGGAAACCATACGGTAGAAGGGGACTTGGGACTCATAAAGCCTGGATTTTCATTCCAAGTCTTACACACACAAGCTGCATGTCTCTGGGTAGACTGTATATTCTCTTAGAGTTTCAGCTTCCTCATTTGTACAATGGAGGTTAACGCCTACGTGTTATGGCTGATGTGGGGACAAAAGAGAACCAACATGGATGAATGGGCAGGGCCTGATTCATAGAGAAGATGGCATCAACAAATGCAAGCCCCTTTCCCATCTTGTCTTTGCTTGCACTACAAAATTGGGAATATGTGGGTATAAAAAGTACTGTTTTGTTTGTTCGTTTGTTTGAGATGGAGTCTCGCTCTCTTGCCCAGTCTCGCTCTCTTGTTTGAGATGGAGTCTCGCTCTCTTGGAGTGCAGTGGCGCGATCTTGGCTCACTGCAAACTCCTCCTCCCAGGTTCATGCCATTCTGCTGCCTCAGGCTCCATTTTTTATTAGAGACAGGGTTTCACTGTGTTAGCCAGGATGGTCTTGATCTTCTGACCTCATGATCCGCCCACCTTGGCCTCCCAAAGTGCTGGGATTACAGGCATGAGCCACCGTGCCTGGCCTAAAAAGTACTCTTACAAGAGACAGAATTGGAAACTTTTTCCAAAAGAGGTTGGAAAAGTGTCACATCTTGTGGCATGAGGAATTGTGGGCATATATTTGAACTTTGTGCTGTGAGATATCCATAGACCTTCAATAGCTTTAAGAGAACAGTTTAGATGCCATCTTATTCATCTACCGTAAAACTTCCTCTTCTTTTCTGAGATTTCCGAATTGTACCTTTTACAGCTCTAATAATGCAGTTCTATCCCTATTGTTTGGACTATTCTAATAGATGCAAAGCAGTATTTCACCAGCAGATGCTACTGCAGTTTACATGATTTCAAACTGAGAATCTCTTTAAGGTTATGCAATAGGTTTTTATGGAAATAGGATGGAAAGTACTTTAAGTTTAAAATCCTATAAAATAGGTTTTCTGTAAATAATTACTTGTTGCAATGTCTATCATACTAGCTTATATTCACATATGTATTGGTTTCCTAATACATGAGAGTGAAAGTTACTTGAGAGGAGAGACTGTGCCATATGTTCCCTGCATTGCTGGTGCCTATCTCAGCACCTGATATACAGTAGATGATCAATAAATACTTTAACTTAAAATACTTTAACTTAAAATCGCTAAGAATAAATCTTAGTAGACATCAAAATATATATGAGTACAATCTACGGACATGGTCAGGAGCTCAAAATTCAGTTTTCAATGTTTATTTATTTATTTATTTTATTTAGAGACAAAGTCTTGCTCTGTCACCCAGGCTGAAGTGCAGTGGCACGATCTCGGCTCATTTCAACCTCCCTCTCCCAGGTTCAAGCAATTCTCCTGCCTCAGCCTCTAGAGTAGCTGGGACTACAGGTGCATGCCACTATGCCCAGTTAATCTTTTGTATTTTTAGTAGAGACAGGGTTTCGCCATGTTGGCCAGGCTGGTCTCAAACAGTCCCCTGTCCTCCTGCTCCTTGCTCCCTGAGAAAGATCCACCTATGACCCCTAGTCCTCAGACCAACCAGCCCAAGGAACATCTCACCAATTTTAAATCGGGTAAGTGGCCTCTTTTTGCTCTCTTCTGCAACCTCTCTCACTATCCCTCAACCTCTTTCTCCTTTCAATCTTGGCACCACCCTTCAATCTCTCCCTTCTCTTAATTTCAATTCCTTTCATTTTCTGGTAGAGACAAAGGAGACACGTTTTATCCGTGGAACCCAAAAAGCCCGCGCTGGTCACGGACTGGGGAAGGCAGCCTTCCCTTGGTGTTTAATCATTGCAAGGACGCCTCTCTGATTACTCACCCACGTTTCAGGTGTGTCTGACCATGCTGTGGAGACGCCTGCCTTGATCCTTCACCCTAAGCGGCAAGTCCCGCTTTTCTGGGGGAGGGGCAAGAACCCAAACCCCTACCCTCCCTGTCTCTACCCCTTCTCTGCTTTTCTGGGGGAGGGGCAAACACCCCGATCCCTTCTCTGTCTCTACCCCTTCTCTGCTTTTCTGGGGGAGGGGCAAGAATCCCGACCTCTTATTTTTGTGCCCGCTCTTATTTTTGCGCTCCGATCTCTTATTTTTGCACCTAATACTTTATTTCTGCTCCCCAACCCCTTTCCCGCTTTTCTGGAGGACGAGAACCCCCAAACTCCTTCTCTCCGTATCTCTACTCTCTCTTTTCTCTGGGCTTGCCTCCTTCACTATGGGCAATCTTCCACCCTCCTCCATTCCTCCTTCTTCTCCCTTAGCCTGTGTTCTCAAGATCTTAAAACCTCTTCAACTCACACCTGACCTAAAACCGAAACGTCTTATCTTCTTCTGCAACACCGTTTGGCCCCAATACAAACTTGACAATAGCTCCAAATAGCCAGAAAATGGCACTTTAGATTTTTCCATCCTACAAGATCTAAATAATTCGCGTCATAAAATGGGCAAATAGTCTGAGGTGCCTGACATCCAGGCATTCTTTTACACATCCAGTCCCTCCCTAGTCTCTGTTCCCAATGCAACTCCTCCCAAATCTTCCTTCTTTCCCTCCCACCTGTCCCCTCAGTCCCAACCCCAAGCGTTGCTGAGTCTTTCTAATCTTCCTTTTCTACAGACCGATCTGACCTCTTCCCTCCTCGCCAGGCCAAGTTACCTTCGCTCCACTACCCTGTAATCCTTTTATCACCTCCCCTCCTCACACCTGGTCTGGCTTACAGTTTCTGGCTTACAGTTTCCTTCGGAGGCTAGCCTTCTCCCACCTGCCCAGAAATTTTCTCTTAAAAAAGTGGCTAGAGGCCGGGCGCAGTGGCTCAAGCCTGTAATCCCAGCACTTTGGGAGGCCGAGACGGGCGGATCACGAGGTCAGGAGTTCGAGACCATCCTGGCTAACACGGTGAAACCCCGTCTCTACTAAAAAATACAAAAAACTAGCCAGGCGAGGTGGCGGGCGCCTGTAGTCCCGGCTACTCGGGAGGCTGAGGCAGGAGAATGGCGTAAAAACCCGGGAGGCAGAGCTTGCAGTGAGCTGAGATCCGGGCACTGCACTCCAGCCTGGGCGACACAGCGAGACTCCGTCTCAAAAAAAAAAAAAAAAAAAAAAAAAAAAAGTGGCTAGAGCTAAAGGCATAGTCAAGGTTAATGTTCCTTTTTCTTTATCTGACCTCTTCCAAATCAGTTAGCATTTAGGCTCTTTTTCATCAAATATGAAAAAGCCAGCCCAATTCATGGCCCATTTAGCAGCAACCCTGAGACACTTTTCAGCCCTAGACCCTGAAAAGTCAGAAGGCCGTCTTATTCTCAATATGCATTTCATTTTATTACCCAATCTGCTCCTGATGTTAAATAAAACCCCAAAAATTAAATTCCGGCCATCGAACCCCACAACAGGACTTAATGAACCTCACCTTCAAAGTGTACAATAATAGAGTAGAGGCAACCAAGTAACAACTTATTTTTGAGTTGCAATTCTTTGCCTCTACTGTGAGACAAACCCCAGCCACGCCTCCAGCACACAAGTCCAAATGCCTGAACCACAGCTGCCAGGGGTTCCTCCAGAACCTCCTCCCCAAGGAGCTTGCTACAAGTGCCAGAAATCTGGCCATTGGGCCAAGGAATGCCCACAGCCTGGGATTCCTCCTAAGCCGTGTCCCATCTGTATGGGACCCCACTGGAAATTGGACTGTCCTACTCACCCAGCAGCCACTCCCAGAGCCCCTGGAGCTCTGGCCCAGGGCTCTCTGACTCCTTCCCAGATATTCTCGGCTTAGCGGCTGAATATCGACACTGCTCCATCACCTCAGAAGCCTCCTGGACCATCACAGATGCTTTGGGTAACTCTTACAGTGGAGGGTTAAGTCCGTCCCCTTCTTAATCAATACGGAGACTACGCACTCCACATTACCTTCTTTTCAAGGGCCTGTTTCCCTTGCCTCCATAAATGTTGTGGGTATTGACGGCCAGGCTTCTAAACCTCTTAAAACTCCCCAACTCCAGTGCCAACTTGGACAACATTCTTTTATGCACTCCTTTTTAGTTATCTCCACCTGCCCAGTTCCCTATTAGGCTGAGACATTTTAACTAAATTATCTGCTTCCTTGACTATTCCTAGCCTACAGCCACACCTCATTGCTGCCTTTTCCCCCAGTTCAAAGCCTCCTTCATATCCTCCCCTCGTATCCCCCCACCTTAACCCACAAGTATAAGATACCTCTACTCCCTCCTTGGCAACTGATCATACACCCCTTACCATCTCATTAAAACCTAATCACCCTTACCCCACTCAACGCCAATATCCCATACCACGGCACACTTTAAAAGGATTAAAACCTGTTATCACTCGCCTGCTACAGCATGGGCTTTTAAAACGTATAAACTCTCCTTACAGTTTCCCCATTTTACCTGTCCAAAAACCGGACAAGTCTTACAGATTAGTTCAAGATCTGCGCCTTATCAACCAAATTGTCTTGCTTATCCACCCCGTGGTGCCAAACCCATATACTCTTCTATCCTCAATACCTCCCTCCACAACCCATTATTCTGTTCTGGATCTCAAACATACTTTCTTTACTATTCCTTTACACCCTTCATCCCAGCCTTTCTTCGCTTTCACTTGGGCTGACCCTGACACCCATCAGGCTCAGCAAATTACCTAGTCTGTACTGCTGCAAGGCCTCATGGACAGCCCCCATTACTTCAGTCAAGCCCAAATTTCTTCCTCATCTGTTATCTATCTCGACATAATTATCATAAATACACTTACTCTCCCTGCTGATCCTGTCTGGCTAATCTCCCAAACCCCCCTTCTACAAAATAACAACTCCTTTCCTTCTTAGGCGTGGTTAGTGCAGACAGAATTCTTACCCAAGAGCCGGGACCGCATCCTGTAGCCTTTCTGTCCAAACGACCTTACTGTTTTAGCCTAGCCTTCATGTCTGCATGCAGCGGCTGCCACCGCTTTAATACTGTTAGAGGCCCCAAAAATCACAAACTATGTTCAACTCTCTACAGTTCCCATAACTTCCAAAATCTATTTTCTTCCCCCAACCTTTGCTCAAGACAATGCTTATGCTGAGAAGGTAGCTAAAAAAGCAGCCATCAAAAAGCATCAGATCCCATCGCTCAGGACAATGCTTATGCTGATAAGTTAGATTAAAAAGGAGCTAGCTTCCAACTTCTGTCCCTCAGGGCAGTTTTCCTCCTTCACATCGGCCACTCCCACCTACTCCCCCTCTGAAACTTCCACCTATCAATCTCTTCACACACAAGGCAAATGGTTCTTAGACCAAGGAAAATTATCTCCTTCCAGCCTCACAGGCCCATTCTATTCTGTCATCATTTCATAACCTCTTCCATGTAGGTTACAACCCGCTAGCCTGTCTCTTAGAACCTCTCATTTCCTTTCCATCATGGAAATCTATCCTCAAGGAGATCACTTCTCAGTGTTCCATCTGCTACTCTACTACCCCTCAGGGATTGTTCAGGCCCCCTCCCTTTCCTACACATCAAGCTCGGGGATTTGCCCCTGGCCAGGACTGGCAAATTAACTTTACTCACATGTCAGAAAACTAAAATATCTCTTAGTCTGGGTAGACACTTTCACTGGCTGGGTAGAGGCCTTTCCCACAGGGTCTGAGAAGGCCACCACAGTCATTTCCTCCCTTCTGTCAGACATAATTCCTTGGTTTGGCCTTTCTATATCTCTACAGTCTGATAACGGACCAGCTTTTAATAGTCAAATCACCCAAGCAGTTTCTCAGGCTCCTGGTATTCAGTGAAACCTTTATATCCTTTACCGTCCTCAATCTTCAGAAAAGGTAGAACAGACTAATAGTCTTTTAAAAACACACCTCACCAAGCTCAGTCACCAACTTAAAAAGGACTAGACAATACTTTTACCACTTTTCCTTTCTCAGAATTCAGGCCTGTCCTCGGAATGCTACAGGTTACAGCCCATTTGAGCTCCTGTGTGGACACTCCTTTTTATTAGGTCCCAGTCTCATTCCAGACACCAGACCAACTTGGACTGCACCCCAAAAATCTTTCATCCCTTCTGTCTTCTGTCTAGGCATACTCCTATTCACCATTCTCAACTACTCATAAATGCCCTGCTTGTGTTTACACTGCCAGTTTACACCCTTTCTCCAAGCCATCACAGCTGATATCTCCTAGTGCTGTCCCAAACCACCACTCTAAACTCCCTCTTAAAGTAAATAAATAGTCTTTGCTGGCAAGGCTATGCTGAGCCGCCTTAAGCACTCTCTAATTAGATGTTCTAGGTCCTCCCAATTCTTAGTCCTTCAGTACCTGTTTTTTCTCCTTCTCTTACCTTGTGTCTTCAGTTTAGTTTTTAATTCATGCAAAACCGCATCCAGGCCATCACCAATCATTCAATACGACCAAAGTTTCTTCTAACGACCCCACAGTATCACCCCTTACCACAAAATCTTCCTTCAGCTTAATCTCTCCCACTCTAGCTTCCCACGCGGCCCCTAATCCCGCTTGAAGAAGCCCTGAGAAACATCGCCCATTCTCTCTCCATACCACCCCCCAAAAATTTTCGCCGCCCCAACACTTCACACTATTTTATTTTATTTTTCTTATTAATATAAGAAGGCAGGAATGTCAGGCCTCTGAGCCCAAGCCAAGCCATCGCATCCACTGTGACTTGCAGGTATATGCCCAGATGGCCTGAAGTAACTGAAGAATCACAAAAGAAGTGCAAATGTCCTGCCTCACCTTAACCGATGACATTCCACCACAAAGGAAGTGAAAATGGCCGGTCGTTGCCTTAAGCGATGATATTATCTTGTGAAATTCCTTTTCCTGGCTCATTCTGGCTCAAAAAGCTCCCCCACTGAGCACCTTGTAACCCCCACTCCTGCCCGCCAGAGAACAACCCCCCCTTTGACTGTAATTTTCCTTTACCTACCCAAATCCTAGAAAACAGCCCCACCCTTATGTCCCTTCGCTAACTCTATTTTCGGACTCAGCCCGCCTGCACCCAGGTGAAATAAACAGCCATGTTGCTCACACAAAGCCTGTTTGGTGGTCTCTTCACACGGATGCGCATGACAGCCACCTTCATCAATGATCTTAGCCAGATCTTCTGGATAACTTACTGCAGCTTCTACATCAGAACTTGCAGCTTCATCTTGCACTATTATATCATAGAGATGGCTTCCTTCCTTAAACCTCATGAACCAACTTATGCTGACTTCAGACTTTTCTTCTGCAGCTTCCTCGTCTCTCTCGGCCTTCATAAAATTGAAGAGAATTAAGGCCTTGCTAAGGGTTAGGCTTTGGCTTAAGGGAAAGTTGTGGTTGGCTTGATCTTCTATCCAGGCCACTTCAACTTTCTCCATACCAAGCAATAAGGCTTTGTTTTCCTTATTTAAATATTATAGAATTGGTTTGTTATAAAGGTGATTCAAGAATATCCAGTTAAAACCTTATCCCAATGCTACCCAATACAACCAAGAAGCAGTTAAGCACTTTCACATTAGGAACAAGTACATAAAACAAGAGACTACATCAAGCCTATGATTCAAACCTAAAAAGAGAAAGGACTCTTAGGTCTCCTACAGGTCAATATAGAGGTTATCACAAGATCAAAGCACTGTGCCAGGTGTCACAGTACTGTCACAACACTGAGGTATAACTGGGCAAATTACAGTTGAAGGGAAATGAAGATCTCCATATTCTTGTTTTGTGGGTGTACTTAAGTGTTTGAAATTTCAGGAACAGCTGCCTTTAATGACAGCAAGATGTAAGACAAGTGTTTATTAAAGAGAAAGAAGCTTATAAAGTTCTCTATCAAGATCCCCCTAAATCCTCACAGCCCCTCAATCTTCCCACCCTCCCCCTGGAAGCTAGAGCTACTCTTGAAAGGACACAAAGATAGATGTGTACCCGCCCCCCACCCGCTACACCCTTGTTCTGCTCTCTAATCTTTGCACATACCAGAGATTTCGTAAGTTCTGTGAGTACCTGGTTTTCTGCACGTACCAGAGATTTTGTTTTGCACATACCAGAGATTTTGTAAGTTCTGAGGCAAGGTCACAAGACGTGTTTAAGTAAGATAAACTCTTGCTGCCATAAACCTGCTCTCCCGCCTCAAAGTTTGAACCAAAATATCAGAAATGGCAGGAACCAATCATAGTTTGCCAAATCGCTTTGTTCAAACTCCAGCCAATCATACCTCTAATTTGTATAATGATTCTATGCCTACTTTCCTTAGACTATAAAACATTGTTCGGAGCTCAGTGGGGGAGCTCTCCTGCCCGTCTCGTTTCATGAGCAAGTGAGAGCTCCAGGTTCGAACCTGTAATAAAGATCCTTGCTGCTTAGCTTTGACTCTGGACTCTGGTGGTCTTCTTCGGGGAATAAACGGTCTGGGCATAACACTCTGCCGGTATATAAGATGCCATCTTAATTTTTGGCTTACTGGAAAATTATAGGCACTCCTTCCAAGCAGCTTTGATCTTCTGCACATTAAAAAAAAAAAAAAAAAAAATCCCAGCTGTGGGAGATGGCTAATACCTCCCAGCACTTTGTGAGGCTGAAGCAGGAGGGTCACCTGAGGTCAGGAGTTCGAGACCAGCCTGGCCAACATGGAAAACCCTGTCTCTACTAAAAATAGAAAAATTAGCTAGGCATAGTGGCTCAGGCCTGTAATCCCAGCTACTTGAGGATTCTTCTGAGGCAGGAGAATCACTTGAACCCAGGAGGTGGAGGTTGCAGTGAGATGAGATCATGCCACTGCACTCCAGCCTGGACGACAGCGTGAGACTGTGTCGCAAAATGAAAAAATCCCAACAACACGCTATAGAATTCATTTACACAGTTTTGCATTCCAGGTAGAATTTCATTATTACTCTAAAACTCCATCTGCACAGTAGCCATTTCCCCAATAAGACTTAATTCCAGATGTAATCTTTCTGCTGTTTTCTGAATAAAAGCCTTAGAGTCAATTATTATGAGTGATCAATCTATGAACTATTTTATATAACATAGTGACTGCATTGTTTTAGCACTGAAAGTACTTAAAATAAAACTTCTTACTTCCAACTTTTGCACTCCTCCAAAATAAAAGGCCAAAATGTGTAGATTTTATAATTCAGGGAAAAATTTAACTTCCCAAGTTGAGGCTTGTCAGAGTAGCTTTTGCCAGGAAAAGAGATTTTATGTCTATAAAAAACCGTTGAAAACAAGGGCTTTTTCTGGAAACATTGGAAGACCCTTAAAACATAAAGGTGCTAGATGGTACCATTTAGACTCACAACCAAATGTTACTTTAGAGCTTATATTTAAGAGGTAATGCATGCTTACATTTTTTTCCTTTAAAAAAATACTCTTTGGAAACCATTATTACTCCTGTAGACACATACTCTAGTTACATCATCTCTTCTTGTAAAAATAAAGGTATAATCATGATTATCTCTATTTCTTTGTGAAATTCAACTACCAATATACATTTATTAATCTGATCACTTTTCCACTAACTCACGATCTTATAGTATTCTCTCCAGAGTCAATTTTCTTTCCCTCTTTATTTATTTTTTCTTTTTTGAGATGGAGTGTCCCTCCATCACCTGGGCTGGAGCACAGTGGCACGATCTTGGCTCACTGCAACTCCGCCCTCCAGTTCATGCAATTCTCTGCCCCAGCCTATGGAGTACCTTGGACTACAGGCAGCTGCCAACACACCCGGCTAATTTTTGCATTTGTAGTAGAGATGGGGTTTCACCATCTTGGCCAGGCTGGTCTTGAACTCCTGACCTCATGATCCAGCCGCCTTGGCATCCTAAAGTACTGGGATTACAGGTGTGAGCCACCGCGCCTGGCCTCCAGGGTCAATTTTCAGCATATAGAAGTAGGAGTAAGTCTTATAGGTAAGAACAATCTTGAAGGCAATTTTTAAATCTAGTCTTTAACGTGTTCAATGCAAATGAAAACTTCAGAACTACAAACTAAGATTTACTTCCAACACTAAGGCAAAAGTAAACTTCCAGAGCTAAATGAAGATAAACTACTATAAGACTGATTTCTGTCATGCACATTATGAATGTACTCAGTGATTTCCAACCAAGACTTAAAAATTAGTCCAAAGGAGTCCAAGGGGGAGAATAAAGATGCTTCTGGTTTGCTCTTTTCCAATTCATTAGATAATATCTATTGTATGCCCAGAGGGCATGGAGTACTCCCCTAGGCACTAGCCATAGTGATTAGCGATTTGTTTTCTTATCATGTATGTTTTCACTGGAGTAACATTTCTAATTTCCTTCGAGAACTTTTTCTTTGCATTTACAACTTGGTTCACTCTGACACAAGAAATATAGTTTTCGGCCTGTCTCAGATTTCAACATGGCCTATTAAACCTGATCATTTCTTGGTTTGGACTGAAAGTGAAAGACATGTATCTTCCTTTTATTTGAACCCTGAGAGGCCATTGGAGGATTATTCATTGGCATAATTTTAATATTGCTGAGTCTCAAGAAATAGGGAGGGCCAAGGAGAGAGAGAGATGGAGAAACAGCTGGTCAGGGGAGCAGTCAGAACACACACAATGTTTATCAATTAATTTTGCCATCATATAAGGGCCTGGCTTGGTTCAACATACTTACAACAGTTACATCAAAGATCACCTATCACAGATCATTGTAACAGAGATAATAGTAACGGAAAAGTTTAATGTATTGTAAGAATTACCAAAATGTGACAGAGTCACAAAGTGAGCACATAATGATAGAAACGTGGCACAGATAGACACTCCACGCATGGTTGCCAAACCTTCAATTTGTGAAAAGCACAATATCAGCAGGTGTAATAACATGAGTTATGCCTGCACTCAAAAGAATAAAGGGACAAATCTGGGAAATGGAAGGGCCAGTCCATCCCCAGTACAGCAACATCATCAGCACAATCCTGCTGGAGTCCTTCATCAACAAAGGCAAAAAGTATCCTCCACACATTTATATTATAACCCAAACTCCTGTTAAAGAGTTTTAGGATATTTTTAAGGGGCTGGCCCCTTTGTTCTTTCCTCTATTTTAATTTTTAAATTCCTTCTTCTTTTTTTTTTTTTTTTTTTTTTTTTTTTTTTTTTTTTTTTGAGATGGAGTTTTGCTCTTGTTGCCCAGGCATGATCTCGGCTCACTGCAACCTCCACCTCCCAGGTTCAAGTGATTCTGCTGCCTCAGCCTCCTGAGTAGCGGGACTACAGGTGCCTCCTACCATGCCCGGCTAATTTGTATTTTTAGTAGAGACAGGGTTTCACCATGTTTCTCAGGCTGGTCTTTAACTCCTGATTTCAGGTGATCTGCCCACCTCGGCCTCCTGAAGTGCTGGGAATACAGACGTCAGCCACCGTGCCTGACCTCTAAATTCATGTTATGGAGACTCATCTTCATGGCTAAAATATCCTGAATTGACTGTGGCCTCTTGGGAGGCAGGAGGGAGGAAGCTACTTGTGGAAAATGAAGAAAGGGAACCACACCAGAAGCAAGAAAGTGTCATCAATTTTTACATCAAAGGCTCCATGAAAAAGGACAGTACAAATAGCCTGTTTTTGTAGCTGACCATTGGACTGTGGACAGCACCTGCATCTACCAGGTTCTTCTGGATAGTCCCAATTTTAAATTTTTGACCTGATCAATTCATGAACACAGTGCTACCGGTTAGATCTTTGTCCAGGTGTTTTTTTGTTTGTTTGTTTGTTTTCTTGTTTGTTTTTTTTTAGACAGATTCTCACTCTGCTGCCCAAGCTGGTGTGCAATAACACAATCTCGGCTCACTGCAAGCTCCGCCTCCTGGGTTCACACCATTCTGCTGACTCAGCCTCCTGTAATGCTGGGACTACAGGTGCCCGCCACCATGCCCGGCTAATTTTTTGTATTTTTAGTAGAGACGGGATTTCACAAAGTTAGCCAGGATGGTTTTGATCTCCTGACTTCATGATCCACCCACCTTGGCCTCCCAAAGTGCTGGGATTACAGGCATGAGCCACCGTGCCTGGCCACCCTTGTCTAGGTTTAAGCTTTAGAAAATAAGGTCTTCTTGCAGTGGGAGGCCTGATTAGGGTTATGATTCTGCCCTGGGGCATCTGCCACTTCTGACCTGGATGTAAACTTGGCATTTACTATTTACCTCCACACTTGAACAGCTAAGGATGGGCTGAGCACAGAGGCTCACATCTGTAACTCCAGCACTTTGGGAGGCCAAGGCACGAGGATCGCTTGAGGCCAGGAGTTCAAGACCACCCTGGTCAACATAGTGAGACCTTGTCTCTGTAGAAGCACACAAACAAAACCGAGGATGGGTGGGTGGCAGGTAGCAGATCAAACTGGAAAACCATTAATCTGAGAGCTGAAAGGACCCTTAGACCTGCCCCCAGTTATCAGATGAGACTCTGCCTTGAGATCATAGCCTAAGATAATGTATTGAGCTTTTCTAGAGATTTGAAAATAATCAATCCTAAAACCCCCAAGCATACTGCTACTGTTTGCTACTTCATAATGTTTTCTAGTCTGGGTGTGGTGGCTCATGCCTGTAATCCCAGCGCTTTGGGAGGTTGAGACAACTAGATCACGTGAGGTCAGGAGTTCAAGACCAGCCTGGCCAACATGGTGAAACCCTGTCTCTACTGAAAATACACACAATTAGCCAGCCATTGTAGTATGTGCCGGTAATCCCAGCTTCTTGGGAGGCTGAGGCAGGAGAATCGTTTGAACCCATGAGGCAGAGGTTACAGTGAGCCGAGATTGTGCCATTGCACTCCAGCTTGGGCCACAAGAGTCAAATTCTGTCTCAAAATAATAATGATAATAATAATGTTTTCTACAAGCAAGGGGTTACTTTGTACTGCAAACTGGTGTGAAGGAATCCACCATGTATCAACTTTTGGAAGGATGACACTTATTTCTAGTTTTTGGAGGTGGGAATGCTTGTGGATCATCTTCTTTGTTCTTTGTTATATTGATTGATTTTTTTTAAAACTAGCATTTTTATAACAATAAAGTCATAAAAATAAGTAACTAAAATAAAGTAAAATAATCTAAAAAGGCCAGGCACGGTGGCTCACGTCTGTAATCCCAGCACGTTGGGAGGCCGAGATGGGTGGATTACCTGAGGTCAGGAGTTTGAGACCAGCCTGGCAAACATGGCGAAACCCCATCTCTACTAAAAATACAAACATTAGCCGGGCGTGGTGGCAGGCTCCTGTAATCCCAGCTACTTGGGAGGTTGAGGCAGGAGAATCACTTGAACCCAGGACAAGGTGCTTGCAGTGAGCTGAAATCATGCCATTGTACTCCAGCCTGGGTAACAACAGCTAAACTCGGTCTCAAAACAAAACAAAACAAAATTTAATATAATTGAGTTGAATATTTAAACTTTTTACTGACATTTCAAATTAGATTATAATTCAATTTAAAAGAGACTCTCATAGAAGCAGATGTACTCAATTATGTTACCTCTATGGTTTCATTTAAGCAATTTGTTTTGTGAAGAGACACAAATCCAACCAGATTTTAACAGTGTATAAATATGTATTTATTAATTTAATTACAATGACAATACTCACAACTCCCCATTTGAATAAAGGAGAACATCTGATCTCTGTTCTGGGGCACTGTGCACTACAGGTGTGTGGAAATACCGATGCCCTCAGCTGTGTGGCAGGCTCAGTGGGACCTGGAGTGCTGGAAACCCTCGGCAATTCACCTGTAGCCACAAAAGTCTTTGTCCATTTATTCCCACTGCTATAGAAATATTATATTCAGTGGTTGTTATGATGCAAAAGAAAAGAAGGGAAATTTATTAAACCTTTACATATAAGTTATGTTAGTAAATAAAGTCAACTTTCTTCTGGCTTAACTAAAAAACTATACATATTTATGACTTCTGGAAATTTTAAATATTTTGAAGCAAAGCAACTCATTATTGGTAAGACAACCAATTAAAACTGCAGAGTTGTAGAGGTTATGGGTTACATGTATAAGAAAATTTCATAGCAATAATCTTTTAAGACTATGTGAAGAGACTCTACAGTGAAGCGGAAATCAGAAGAGGCTCCTAGACAGAAGAGACTTGCCTTGTCTCAGATGAGACTTTGGACAGCGGACATTTGGGTTAATGCTGAAATGAGTTAAGACTTTGGGGGACTGTTGGGAAGGCATGATAGGTTTTGAAATGTGAGGACATGAGATTTGAAGGGGCCAGGAGCAGAATAATATGGTTTGGCTATGTCCGTACCCACATCTCAACTTGAATTGTATAGCTCAGAATTCCCACGTGTTAGGGGAGGGATCCAGGGAGAGGTAGTTGAATCCCTAGGGTCTCTGAAATTAGAATAGAATTAAGAATACGGTGTATGCTCTCAGTTCACCAATTTATCAAAAGTAGCTTTATGATTCAGGAGGGTATCTGTTCTTTTGCAATTAGAAGAAAAGAAAGAATATTATATATTTCAACTCTTTGGATTTTCTTCACTAACAGTATTTCCAAGGCTAAGTAAGGGAGTTGCAAGTAGCACCAAGAGAAAAAAGCAGGCTTGAGCAGCTTTTTAAAAATGGTTTTAAAATATGCAAAATGGAGCCAGGTGTGGTGGCTCACTCTTGTGATCCCAGCAATTTGGGAGCCTGAGGTGGGAGGATTGTTTGAGGTCAAAAGTTTTGAGACCAGCTTGGGCAGCATAGCAAGATCCCCATCATTACAAAAAAATAATATATGTTTTTAAAATTAGCTGGATGTAGCGGTGCATGCCTTAGAGTCCTAGTTTCTTGGGAGACTGAGGTAGGAGGAGCTCTTGAGGCCAGGAGTTCAAGTCTGCAGTGAGCTACGATTGCACCACTGTCCTCAAGCCTGGGCAACAAAGTGAGACCCTGTCTCTCTCCATATATATATAAGTATATAAATAAATATATATAAATATATATATTTATAAATAAATATATAAATAAATATATATTTATAAATATGTAAGTAAATATACATTTATAAATAAATATATAAGTAAATATATATTTATAAATAAATACACATAAATATTTACTGATAAATACATATAAATATATATTTATTAATTTTATTATAAATTTATTAATTTTATAATATTTACTGATAAATACATATAAATATATATTTATTAATATTTATTAAACATATATTTATAAATAAATAAACATATATTTATAAACAAATATATATTTATAAATAAACAAACATATATTTATAAACAAATATATATTTATAAATAAACAAATATTTATAAACAAATATATATTTATAAATAAACATATATTTATAAACAAATATATATTTATAAATAAACATATATTTATAAACAAATATATATTTATAAATAAACATATTTATAAACAAATATATATTTATAAATAAACATATTTATAAACAAATATATGTTTATAAATAAATAAACATATTTATAAATAAATATATAGATAAAGAAATATATATTTATAAATAAATATTTATTATATATATAAATAAATATATATTTATAAATATATATTTCTTAATAAATATATAAATATATATTACATAAATATATAAAATACACATATATATACCATGGAAAAGGGAAGGGGCCAAATTATCAAAGACATTATTGAAGAAAAAGAAATATTTGTCCTGCCAAATATCAGAACTTTTATAAAGCTACAGCAATTAAGACGATGTGGTCTTCACTGATTAACTGACTAATGAAAGAGAATAGAGCGCTCCCAAATAAATCTCCACAAATTTTATCTTTGATATGTGATGTAGATCACATGGCAGATCAGCAAGAAAAGAAAGGACTTTTCAATAAATAGAATAGAAAAATAAGGTTATTGATATAGGAAACAAAATGAAATTATATTTCTACTTTGCTCTATATACAAATATTAAATTCCAGATGGACCAGACTTACAAGTCAGAAACAAAACTTTAAAACTTCTAGTAGAAAATGTAAGTGAATGAGACACAAAAAGCCACTTAACCATTAAAAAAGAATAGACATTTTGACTATCACAAAATTAAGAACTTTTCACATCAAAAAGTGGAAAGATGGGCTGGACATGGTATCTCAAGCCTGTAATCCCAAACACTTGAGGTCAGGAGTTTGAGACCAGGCTGGCCAACATGGTGAAACCCAGTCTCTACTAAAAATACAAGAAATTAGCGGGACATTGGTGGCAGACACCTGTAATCCCAGCTACTTGGGAAGCTGAGGCATGAGAATCATCCGAATCTGGGAGGTCTAGGTTGCAGTGAGCCACTGCACTCCAGCCTGAATGATAGAATGAGACTGTCTCAAAAAAAATTTAAAAATTAAAGTTAAAAATTGAAAAGATAAACTATAAACTAGAGAAAGATATTTGCAGTACCTAAAACCTATGAAAGATAAATATCATATTGATGAAGTATAAGGAGCTCCTATGAATTAATTTTGAAAATAGCAACCCAACAGAAAATTGAGAAAAGACATTAATAGGGATTTCACAAAAGAGAAAGTCCCCAAAACATAAAAATTTTCTCACCCTCATTAGTAATCAGGAAAATGCACAAGATACTACATATCTATTGTCTCCAACAATATTAAGAAGTTTGAAAATACCAAATGTACTAGTCCCCATTCACACTGCTGATAAAGACATACCTGAGATGGGGAAGAAAAAGAGGCTTAATTGGATTACGGGTTCCATGTGGCTGAGGAGGTCTCAGAGTTATGGTGGTGGATGAACAGCACTTCTTACATGGCAGTGGCAAGAGAATATGAGAAAGAAGCAAAAGAAGCAAAAGACAGAACCCTTGAAAAACCCATCAGACCTTGTGAGACTTATTCACTATCACAAGAATAGCATGGGAATCTCTGGCCCCAGGGATTCAACTACCTTACCCTGGGTCCCTCCTCCAACACGTGGGAATTCTGAGTGATACAACTCAAGTTGAGATGTGGGTAGGGACATGGGCAAACTATATTATTCTGCTCCTGGCCCCTCCAAATCTCATGTCCTCATATTTCAAAACCTATCATGCCTTCCCAACAGTGCCCCAAAGTCTTAATTCATTTCAGCATTAACCCAAATGTCTGCTTGTCCAAAGTCTCATCTGAGACAAGGCAATCTCTTCTGCCTGTGAGCCTGTAAAATCCAAAGCAAGCTAGTTACTTCCTGGATACAATGAGGGTACAGGTAATTGAGTACATACAGCTGTTCCAAATGGGAGTAATTGGCCAAAACAAAGGGGTTACAAGCCCCATGCAAGTCAGAAATCCAGCAAGGTAGTCAAATTTTAAAGATCCAAAATGATCTCCTTTCACTCTATGTTTCACATCAAGGTCATGCTGATGAAAGAGGTGGGCTCCCACGGTCTTGGGTTGTTCTGCCCCTGTGGCTTGGCAAGGTATATCCCACCTCCTGGCTGTTTTTATGGGCTGATGGTGAGTGTCTGCAGCTTCTCCAGTCTCACGGTGCAAGCTGTCAGTGAATCTACCATTCCGGGGTCTGAAGGACAGTGGCCCTCTTCTGAGAGCTCCACTAGGAAGTGCCCCAGTAGGGACTCTGTGTAGGGGCTCCGACCCCACATTTCCCTTCTGCACAGCCCTAGTAGAGGTTCTCCATCACAGCCGCACCCCTGCAGCAAACTTCACCTTGGACATCCAGGAGTTTTCATACATCCTCTGAAATCTAGGTGGCAGTTTCCAAACATCAATTCTTGACTTCTGTGCACATGCAGGCTCAACACCATGTGGAAGCTGCCAAGACTTGGTGCTTGTACTCTCAAAGCCATGGCCTGAGTTCTATGTTGGCCCCTTTCAGCCAGGCCTGGAGAGGCTGAAATGCACCGCACTAAGGCCCTAGGCTACATACAGCAGAATCAACTTGGGCCCAGCCCAGATAACAATTTTTTCCTCCTAGGCCTCCAGACTCATGATGGGCGGGACTGCTATGACAACCTGTGAAATGTCCTATAGACATTTTCCCCATTGTCTTGGGGATTAACATTCAGCTTCTCGTTACTCATGCAAATTTCTGCAGACAGCTTGAATTTATCCTCAGAAATGGGATTTTCTTCTCTATCACATTGTCAGGCTGCAAATTTCCAAACCTGTATGCTCTGCTTCCTTTATAAAACTGAAGGCCTTTAACATCACCCTAGTCACCTCTTGAATGCTTTACTGCTTAGAAATTTCTTCCAGCAGATACTGTAAACCATCTCTCTTAAGTTCAAAGTTTCACAAATCTCTAGGGCAGGGGCAAAGTGCTGCCACTCTCTTTGCTAAAACATAACAAGAGTCACCTTTGCTCCAGTTCCCAAGAAGTTCCTCATCTCCATCTGAGACCACCTTAACCTGGACCTTATTGTTCATAACACTATCAGTAATTTTGTCAAAGCCATTCAACAAGTCTCTAGGAGATTCCAAATTTTCCCACATTTTCCAGTCTTCTTCTGAGCCCTCCAAACTGTTCCAACCTCTGCCTGTTACCAAGTTTCAAAGTCGCTTCCACATTTTGGGGCAACTTTTCAGCAGCACTCCACTCCACTGGTACCAATTTACTGTATTAGTCTGCTTTCACACTGCTGATAAAGACATACCTCAGTCTGAGAACAAAAAGAGGTGTTAAGAAAAATAACTGTAATTGGATTTACAGTCCTACATGGTGGGGGAGGCCTCGGTCATGGCAGGATGTGAAAGGCACTTCTTACATGGCAGCAGCAAGAGAAAATGAGGAGGAAGCCAAAGTAGAAACCCCTGATAAACCCATCAGACCTCATAAGACTTACTCACTATCACAAGAATACTACAGGAAAGACTGGCCTCCGTGATTCAATTACCTCACCCTGGGTCCCTCCCACAACATGTGGGAATTCTGAGAGATAGAATTCAAGCTGAGATTTGGGTGGGGACACAGCCAAACCATATCACCAAATATGGAGACACTGTGGATCAACAAGATCGTCTCGAACTTATACAGAAGGTGAGAGTTTAAATTAGAACAACCACCTTGGAAAACAATTTAGATTATCTTATAAAGATGAGCACACTCATATGTTATGGCAAAGTAATTCTTCTACCATAGGCCCTGGAGAAACTCTCCTGCACATGTAACAGAAGTAGTAAAAAAAAAAAAAAGAAAAGAAAAGAAATGCTCATGTAATACCATCCATAATAGCAACAATCTGGAAATAAGCCAAATGCTCATTAATAAGAAAATGGATAAATTAATGGGAGAATGAGTAAATAAATTATACTCTTAAAAAACTAAATAATATGTCATTTAGGGCAATCATATATATGCAATAAAACAATGGTTTTTTAAAGGAAGGGAATCTTAAACATAAATTCAGGGTTGTAGTTACCCTGGGGCTGAAGGGTGTAAATCAGGAAAAAGGACAGAGGAGGAACAGATGTTAGGATCAGGACCTTAGTTCTTGGTTGTGTTGTGAGTTCACAAGTGATTACCATATAATTCAAATATATTCAAATATATTTACATAGATGTCTAGGCACAGACAAGGATTAAATAGGAACCAAGCTATGCTATGAGCCAAGGATTGTGATTAATCAAATTTTATGCACTTTAAGCCATTTGAAAAACAGAAAAGCAAAACAGCAAAATAATTTTTAAGAAATTGAATATAGGGTGCTATGTTCTGAATGTGTCCCCCTAAAATTAATCACCAATGTCACAGGATTAGGAATAGGGCCTTTAGGTAGTGATTCAGGCATGAAGGAAGAGTCTCCATAAATGGGTTTAGGGTCCTTACACAAGGACTGGAGGAAGTGGGCTTCCTCTGTTTTGCCCTTCTGCCTTCTGCCATGTGAGGGCACATTGCATCCCCTCCTGAAGATACAGTGCACAAGGTGCCATCTTGGATGTAGAGACCAGGCCCTCACCAGATACCAATCCTACTGGTACCTTGATGTTGGACTTCCAGCCTATGGAACTGTGAGAAATACATTTTTGTTCTTCAGAAATTACCCAGCCTTTTGTATTTTCTTATATAATAACACAAACTCATTAAGGCATAATGCCTCTTGTCATTTTCTTCTACAATTTTCTTTGTTGTCTCTTTACACTGGGTCACTTTATATTTGATGCTTCATAATATCTCTTACTTTTGGTTTTTCACATTTCTGTTCCAAGTGTATTCTTAGATACATGTTTTTCACTATTTGTTAGTATCCAGGTCAGAAAGTCCAGGATACATTATTTTAAGGGTTTAGTTTCTGCAACAATGTAAGTATTAATGCCTCCTGCAAACTAGGTATTTCCTATCCAATTGTAACTGCCATCCAGAAGCAAAGTGGAATTACAGTCTATGAGTGCAGGGTTGATTTTTAAGGTACCCAGGGTGTGGTTCAATGCTGGTTTTTAATCATGCAGATTCATTGATTGCTTGGCACACAACTGTGTCGGTTGCCAGTTATATCTGTATTTATCCATACTGTTACAAGGGGAAGGTACAGACTGTGAAGTTGGACCAGGTATCACACCCAGGTTAATAGCTGGTTAATTAGCTGCTTAACTGTTATGTGTAGTAGCTCAGCTGAAAGGCACTTTTATTATGGGGACTTTCCCTTAGTGCTCTGTGGCGCACAAGAGCAGATCTATGTAGAAGCATTTAAGTATTTTGTGCATCAATAGGAAAATTAAAGGAACAAATTCTTATTGTGTCTTTTAGTCCCTGAAGACAAAACCACAGTGACAATAACTAGGTCATGGCATTGTATTCAAAGAGGGTCAGCCTTGGCCTTTGAGAGTGAGTCCCCTTTAACCCACTGTCAAGACTCACTGAGCAGGCCGGGCGCTGTGGCTCATACCTGTAATCCCAGCACTTTGGGAGGCCAAGGCAGGCGGATCACAAGGTCAGGAGATCAAGACCATCCTGGGTAACAAGGTGAAACCCGGTCTCTACTAAAAATACAAAACATTAGCCGGGCATGGTGGCGGGTGCCTCTAGTCCCAGCTACTCAGGAGGCTGAGGCAGGAGAATGGCGTGAACCCGGGAGGCGGAGATTGCAGTGAGGTGAGATTGCACCACTGCACTCCATCCTGGGTGACAGAGTGAGACTCTGTCTCAAAAAAAATAAAAATAAAATAAACAATAAAAACTCACTGAGCAGTTGGGAAAGTTCAGGTGGAACAGGCAGGGAACAGCAAACACGGTGGGGGCGCTCACTGTCATGAGCGGCGATGCCAGATATAGTCAGTAGACCTGTCTTCTACTTGACAGCAGGCAGGTTGATAAACATTTTCTTGGAGAGTTTCTTGATTCTTCCCAGTTGTGGCAGGATGGACTGACTTTGAGGAGCTCAGGAAGGTTGTTAAAGGACACAGAAAAACAAGATGAATTGTACTCCTCAGCAGGCCTAGGTTACAGCAGCATGTCCTTGAAGCCTCAGCCTCTCCTGGGACACAGCATAATGCCCCTAATGATTTGAAATTTGGTGGAGACTGGGTTGCTAATCCCTGTGTTCAGGGAAAAAAGGGACATCAATAGCAAAAGGTTATAAAATAAGTGGGCCTAACATCAGCTTATTGCAGGAGGTAGGGATTTAAGATGTAAGAATTTACCTGCATGTGGAAGCTCACACCTGTAATCTCAGCACTTGGGGAGGCCAACGCAAGAGGACGGCTTGAGGCCAGGAGTTTGACATGAGCCAGGCAACATAGTAAGTCCCCATTTGCACAAAAATGTTTTTGAAGAAAAGTAGTTGAGTGTGGGGGCACAAGCCTATAGTTCCAGGTACCTGGGAGGCTGAGGCAAGAAAATCGCTTAAGCCTGGGAGATTGAGGCTGCAGTGAGCTATGATCACAATGCACACCAGCATGTGAGTCAGGAGACCCCAGTTGGTGCCCCGAAGCTCCCCTTCCACTGGTAGATGTCAGCTCGAGTAGGTCCTGAGGACAAGAGTCTCAGGGGTCCGGCCCTGGAGGCCCCGAAGCCCCCACTCACACAAAGACCCCTACTATATCCGCGCTCCAGCCGCCAACAGGACTGCCACAGAAGCTCCCGCCCAGGCGTCAATGAACCTATTTAAAAGGGCCGCAGCCGGAATTGGAACAGCAAAGGAGTCGACCTGGGCAATGCGCATGCACGTGGTGCTAGCCCGTTCTCCTGTCACAGTGACTCCAACGGTTGGCTGAGGACAAATCCCTGAGCCTTAACAAAACAGGAGCCCTCCGTGGCAGTGCCTCAGTGTCGAGGCACCAGCCTGACCAATCCAGGGAGTCGTAAAAACACAGGACACTACGCTACACGGAGGGCTGCCCAGGATGCAGAAACAGCAGACAGAGTACAGGGAAAGCAGAGCGGAATCCCAGACTCAGGCCTCCCGGACAGCATTCAGGTGAGACCCCCAAAAGCCGTGCCTTCGTGATCTCGAGACAGGTCTGCTTGTGTGCCTGTGGGCTGCTCTCTCATCTGAGGGTCGTGCTCCCGAAGAACAGAACCCCTCAGCCTCAGGTATTATCTGGGGGGGTGTGTTTCTTTGCCGCTGCTGTATGTCTGTGTGCGTGTGTCTCGTCTTCTCTCTCTCTCTGCCTCTCACTGTCTATCTGTTTCTCTCGCTTTCTTTGTTTGTCTCTCTGTGTTGTGTGCCTGTGTGCGTGTGTGTTGGGAAGAATGTGTTCAGTGCGCTACAAAGCAATTTCTTGCAGGAAGGCCGGTCTTCGGTGGGCCTCTTTCTGCGTCCCGGGCTGGGTCATGTGACAGTTGTCAATCACGTCCGTACCAGTTCCACTCTGGATTTGTGAAGGCCTCCATAATGTGAGGAGATGTGTCCGTCTCAGGTAAATTGAAATTTCGGACCGATCCTGGGTTGCTTCTTTTCCACGATCAAGATGACCACACTCCAGCCAAAAAAAAGAAAAGCCTCAAAGAACACATTGTCCTACAGAAGGGGAGCAGACCGAGGGGAAAGGAGATGGTTATATCCCTTCACGTCTCTTCTCAGAGAAATGAAGACACACCACGAAACAATCTTAAAGAAAAAGCTGAGAACGGAAACGACAAGGATGCCTGTCAAAGCAACAGAAGCCTCTCAGGACCAGCAAACTGATTTGGAATTCTCCCCTTACGCCTGCAGCAATGGTTTTCAGGAGTTCTTGAATGGTTTCTATCTGCTCTAGGGGGCGCCACTGCCATGCGTGGTCACATTGGAATTACCTCGGAAGCGCCACTGGACCTCTTTAAATGTGTGCTAGAAAGCAGGAACAGTTTGAAGGAGACGCAGGTCATTCAGAATCAACGAAGGCCACTGCTCTTTCAAAGGAGGGAGGCAGAGGGCTTACGGGTCAGTGAATTTTCAGCTGACACCACGCCTTGAGGCCCATGGGATGATTCTGGGCTGCAGCCAGGCCCCGCCTGCCTCAGTCGATGTGCTCAGCCCATCCATTTTCACCCGGAGGGGTCCGGAATCGGATCTGACGGGGGGTCGTGAGATGACCCCAGCAGGTGCCCTGAAGCTCCCCCTCCCCGGGGGAAATCGGCCCAAGGAGGTCCTGAAGACAGGACTCCTGGGGGTCTCGGCTTTGGACCTGGGACGCCGCCCGCGGCCCCCTCTCCCACGCGGCGCCCTACCGGACCCCGGATCCAGCCGCTGCCAAGGCTGCAGCAGGAGAGCCCCTGGCGACCAGCGGCCGCTATCATTTAAATGGGACGCAGCCTGACTGCCCGCAACCGAGCGCGGGGCGGCCAAGCCAATGCGCATGCGCAAGGCGCGAGCGGGCGGGGGTGGCTGCCATCAGAGTGGTTCCCACGGTTGTCACGGAAACCACGCCCCGACGCTTAGCAAACAGGAGCCCTCCGTAGCAGTGCTTGGGTGTCGGAGCTCCGAGGCTCCAGCCTGACCTCTCCACGGGGTGGACAGGACTGTCTCCGGACGCCAAGAGTCCTGGCAAAGGGTTGACAGGATTGTTGAAAGCACAGGCGGAGTCCCAGGGTAACAGCGCCGCATCCCAGCCTCAGGCCCGCCCGGACGCTGTTCCGGTGAGTCTCTCCAGAAGTCGTGCCACCGCAATCGCGAGGAAGGGTCAGCCTGCAGGCCTGTGGGCTGCTCTCTCGACCGAGGGTCGTTCTGGTCGAGAGTCGAACCCCGTAGCCACAGCGGCTGCCTGGGGGTGTTTGTTTCTGCGCCCCTGCTCTATGACAGTTTGTGTGTGTGTGAGTGTGTGTGTGTCTCCCATGTTCGATTCTGTCTGTCACTGTGAGTTTCCTGCCCCCTCTCTGTCGCTCTGTCGGTTGACGTGTAAGAGTGTGTGTGTGTGTGTGTGTGTGTGTGTGTGTTTACAGGAATGTGCCCTGTGCGTCAAAAAGCGATTTCTTGCCGGTCGGCATGTCTTTCGTAAGCGTCCTTCCCAGTCTCTGCCTGGGTCGTTTGTCCCCTTTTCCACCGTTTCCTCGGCGGTTCCACTTGGGATTCTGAAGGCCTCGACCACGTGAGGAGATGCGTCGCTCCCGGAGCAGTTGAAATCTCATCCCCATCCCATGCGGCCTCTTTTCTGGGATCAAGACGAACACACTCCAGCCACGGACAACAGCCGCACGGGAGCTCATTGGCCTGCAGGAGAGGAGCAGGCCCACATCACAGAAGAGGCTTGCATCTTTTCAGGGCTCTTCTCTGAGAAAAGAAGCCACACCACGACACAGGCTGAAAGAGGAAGCCGGAATGTGAGATGGCCACAATCCCAGTCACTGCAACGCTGGCCTCACTGGACAAGCCACCCCTTAGGCACCACTCCCCTTAAGCCTGTGGGGGTGGCACGGTGCTGTACCCTGCCTGGGCTCTGGCCCCTGCTCCGTCATCCCTCTGGCTGTGTATCCCCTGTTTCTCAGGGGCATCGATGCTTCTTGGACTGGCTGGATGTCTTCCATGAGGATCATTTCCCAGTCCATCAGGGAGACACTTCCTGGAGATCCCTGTCATGATCGTTTCTCTCTCCAAACCTGCTTCGGTTTGGGCCGATTTCCACCGGGGGAGGGGGAGCTTCAGGGCGCCTGCTGGGGTCTCAGGACAGCGCTTCAGATCCGATTCTGGACCCCTCCGTGTGAGAAAGCATGGGCTGAGCACACCTAGTGAGGCGGGTAGGGCCTCGCTGCAGCCCGCAATCATCCCATGGGCCTCAAGGCGTGCTGTCAACTGAAAGTTCACTGACCCATCTGAGCACTCTGCCTCCCTCCTTCTTCGAAAGACAAGTCCTTGTCTTCTGAGACAGGTGCTGTCGCCTTTCCTCTGCACATCCAGTCTCATTCCTGAGAGTGAGACTCCCATCTGCTCGTGGGTGGACTGAGCCCCTGAAACTTTTGGCCTGCTGCTAGATCCCAGGCATTCTTTGATTTTCCCTGGCATTCATGGAAAGATCACCTGTGCCCCCCTTCCACCGGGCACATGCCTGGACACCAGTGTTTCTTCCGCCATCGCCCCGTGTGCCCTCACTGACACACGTTCACCCCATCTGCCCTAGGGGACGCCAGTGCCCCGCCTTGGCTCCACCTCGGAATCGCCCCTGGACCTGTTTACACGTGTCCTGGAAAGCACAATCAGCTTGAAGGAGCCCCAGGCCCTTCAGAATCACGGCAGGCCACTGCTCTTTCAAAGGAGGGACGCAGAGGGCTCACGGGTCAGTGAATTTTCAGCTGACACCACGCCTTGAGGCCCATGGGATGTTTCTGGGCTGCAGCGAGACCCTGCCTGCCTCAGTCGATGTGCTCAGCGCATCCATTCTCCCCCGGAGGTGTCCAGAATCGGATCTGACGGGGGGTAGTGAGATGACCCCAGCAGGTGCCCTGAAGCTCCCCCTCCCCCGGTGGAAATCCGCCCAAGGAGTTCCTGAGGACAGGACTCCTGGGGATCTTGGCTTTGGACCTGGGACGCCGCCCGCGGCCCCCTCTCCCACGCGGCCCCCTACCGGACCCCGGATCCAGCCGCTGCCAAGGCTGCAGCAGGAGAGCCCCTGGCGCCCATCGGCCGCCATCGTTTAAAGGGGACGCAGCCTGTCTGCCTGCAGCGGAGCACGGGGCGGCCGAGTCAATGCGCATGCGTGAGGCGCGAGCGGACGGGGGGGCTGCCGTCACAGTGGTTCCCACGGTTGTCACGGAAACCACGCCCCGACGCTTGGCAAACAGGAGCCCTCCGTGGCGGTGCTTGGGTGTCGGGGCTCCGAGGCTTCAGCCTGACCTCTCCACGGGGTCGACAGGACTGTCTTCGGACGCCAGGAGTCGTGGCAAAGGGTTGACCAGATTGTTGATAGCACAGGCGGAGTCTGAGGGAAGCAGCGCCGCATCCCAGCCTCAGGCCCGCCTGGACGCTGTTCGGGTGAGTCTCCTCAGAAATCGTGCCCCCGGGATCGCGAGGACGGGTCGGACTGCAGGCCCGTGGGCTGCTCTCTCAACCGAGGGTCGTTCTGGTCGAGAGTCGAAGCCCGTAGCCACAGCGGCTGCCTGGGGGTGTTTCTTTCTGCGCCCTGCTCTATGACTGTCTGTGTGTGTGTGTGTGTGTGTGTGTGTGTGTGTGTGTGTGTGTGTGTGTTTGCAGCAATGTGCCCCGTGCGCCAAAAAGCGATTTCTTGCCGGTCGGCATGTCTTTGGTAAGCGTCCTTCCGAGTCTCTGCCTCGGTCGTGTGTCCCCTTTTCAACCGTTTCCTCGGCGGTTGCACTTGGGTTTCTGAAGGCCTCGACCACGTGAGGAGATGCGTCGCTCCCAGAGAAGTTGAAATCTCATCCCCATCCCGTGCGGACTCTTTTCTGGGATCAAGACGAACACACTCCAGCCACGGACAACAGCCGCACGGAAGCTCATTGTTCTGCAGGAGAGGAGCAGGCCCACATCACAGAAGAGGCTTGCATCTTTTCAGGGCTCTTCTGTGAGAAAAGAAGCCACACCACGACACAGGCTGAAAGAGGAAGCCGGGAATGGGAGATGGTCACAATCCCAGTCACTGCAACGCTGGCCTCACTGGACAAGCCACCCGTTAGGCACCACTCCCCTTAAGCCTGTGGGGGTGGCACGGTGCTGTACCCTCCCTGGGCTCTGGCCTCTGCTCCGTCGTCCCTCTGGCTGTGTATCCTCTGTTTCTCAGGGGCATCGATGCTTCTTGGTGTGGCTGGATGTCTTCCATGAGGATCATTTCCCAGTCCATCAGGGAGACACTTCCTGGAGATCCCTGTCATGATCGTTTCTCTCTCCAAACCTGCTTCGGTTTGGGCCGATTTCCACCGGGGGAGGGGGAGCTTCAGGGCGCCTGCTGGGGTCTCAGGACAGCGCTTCAGATCCGATTCTGGACCCCTCCGTGTGAGAAAGCATGGGCTGAGCACACCTAGTGAGGCGGGTAGGGCCTCGCTGCAGCCCGCAATCATCCCATGGGCCTCATGGCGTGCTGTCAACTGAAAGTTCCCTGACCCATCTGAGCCCTCTGCCTCCCTCCTCCTTCGAAAGACAAGTCCTTGTCTTCTGAGAGAGATGCTGTCACCTTTCCTCTGCACATCCAGTCTCATTCCTGAGAGTGAGACTCCCATCTGCTCGTGGGTGGACTGAGCCCCTGAAACTTTTGGCCTGCTGCTAGATCCCAGGCGTTCTTTGATTTTCCCTGGCATTCATGGAAAGATCACCTGTGCCCCCCTTCCACCGGGCACATGCCTGGACACCAGTGTTTCTTTCGCCATCGCCCCGTGTGCCCTCACTGACACACATTCACCCCATCTGCCCTAGGGGACGCCAGTGCCCCGCCTTGGCTCCACCTCGGAATCGCCCCTGGACCTTTTTACACGTGTCCTGGAAAGCACAATCAGCTTGAAGGAGCCCCAGGCCCTTCAGAATCACGGCAGGCCACTGCTCTTTCAAAGGAGGGACGCAGAGGGCTCACCGGTCAGTGAATTTTCAGCTGACACCACGCCTTGAGGCCCATGGGATGTTTCTGGGCTGCAGCGAGGCCCTGCCTGCCTCAGTCGATGTGCTCAGCGCATCCATTCTCCCCCGGAGGTGTCCAGAATCGGATCTGACGGGGGGTAGTGAGATGACCCCAGCAGGTTCCCTGAAGCTCCCCCTCCCCCGGTGGAAATCGGCCCAAGGAGGTCCTGAGGACAGGACTCCTGGGGATCTTGGTCTTGGACCTCGGACGCCGCCCGCAGTCCCCTCTCCCACGCGGCCCCCTACCGGACCCCGGATCCAGCCGCTGCCAAGGCTGCAGCAGGAGAGCCCCTGGCGCCCAGCGGCCGCCATCGTTTAAATGGGCTGCAGCCTGACTGCCCGCAGCGGATTGCGGGGTGGGCGGCCGAGCCAATGCGCATGCTCGAGACGCCAGCTGGCGGGGGGCCGCTGTCTGAGTGGTTCTGAAGGTTTTCACAGAAACCACGCCCCGACGCTTGGACAACAGTAGCCCTCCTTGGCAGTGCTTGGGTTTCGGGGCTCCCAGGCTCCAGCTTGACTTCTCCACAGGGTCCACAGGATTGTCTCCGGACGCCAGGAGTCGTGGCAACGGGCTGACCAGATTGTTGTAAGCACAGGCGGAGTCCAAGAGAAGCTGTGCCACATCCCAGCCTCTGGCCGGCCGGACACTGTTCGGGTGAGTCTCCCCAGTAGTGGTGTCCCCGGGATCTCGAGGTCGGATCGGCCTGCAGGCCCGTGGGCTGCTCTCTCAACCGAGGGTCATTGTGGTCGAGAGTCGAACCCCTTAGCCACAGCGGCTCTTGGGGGTGTTTGTTTCTGCGCCACTGCTGTATGACTGTGTGTGTGTGTGTGTGTGTGTGTGTGTGTGTGTTTGTGTGTCTCCCATTTTCGATTCTCTCTCTGTCTGTCACTCTCTGTGAGTTTCTTGCCCTCTCTCTGTCGGTGGACCTGTGTGTGTGTGTTTGCAGGAATGTGCCCCGTGCGCCAATAAGCGATTTCTTGCCGGTCGGCATGTCTTTAGTAAGCCTCCTTCCGAGTCTCTGCCTGGGTCGTGTGTCCCCTTTTCAACCGTTTCCTCGGCGGTTTCACTTGGGTTTCTGAAGGCATCTACCTCGTGAGGAGATGCGTCGCTCCCAGAGAAGTTGAAATCTCATCCCCATCCCGTTCGGGCTCTTTTCTGGGATTAAGACGAACACACTCCAGCCACGGACAACAGCCGCACGGGAGCTCATTGTCCTGCCCACATCACAGAAGAGGCTTGCATCTTTTCAGGGCTCTTCTCTGAGAAAAGAAGCCACACCACGACACAGGGTGAAAGAGGAAGCCAGGAATAGGAGATGGCTACACTGCTAGTCACTGAAACGCTGGCTTCTCTCTTCAATCCACCCGTTTGGCACCACTCCCCTTAAGCCCGTGGGGGTGGCACGGTGCTGTACCCTCCCTGGGCTCTGGCCTCTGCTCCGTCGTCCCTCTCGCTGTGTATCCCCTGTTTCTCTGGTCCATGGATCCTTCTTGGTCTGGCTGAATGTCTTCCATAAAGATCATTTCCCAATCCATCAGGGAGACACTTCCTAGAGATCCCTGTCATGATCGTTTCTCTCTCCAAACCTGCTTCGGTGTCAGCCGATTTCCACCGGTGGAGGGGGAGCTTCGGGGTGCCTGCTGGGGTCTCAGGACTCCGCTTCAGATCCGATTCTGGACCCCTTTGGGTGATACAGCATGGGCTGAGCACACCTAGTGAGGCAGGCAGGGCCTTGCTGCAGCCCACAATCATCCCATGGGCCTCAAAGCCTGCTGTCAACTGAAAGTTCACTGACCCATCTGAGCCCTCTGCCTCCCTCCTCCTTTGAAAGACAAGTCCTTGTCTTCTGGGACAGGTGCTGTCTCACTTCCTCTGCACATCTAGTCTCATTCTTGAGAGTGAGACTCCCCTCTGCTCCTCGGTGGAATGACCCCCTGAAACTTTTTGTCTGCTGCTAGATCCCAGGCGTTCTTTGATTTTCCCTGGCATTTATGAAAAAGTGCCTTTTGCCCCCCTGCTACTGAGCACATGAATGGACACCGTTATTTCTTTCGCCATTTCCCCATATGCCCTCAGTGACACGTTCTGACACTCTGCTCCAGGATACATCAGTGCCATGCGTGGTGGCATTGTTGCCACCTGGAAATCATCCCTGGAATTGTTTACAGGTGTACTGGAAAGTGCGTCAGCTTGAAGGGGCCCCAGACCCTTCAGAATCATGGCAGCCTACTGCTCTTTCAAAGGAGGGAGGCAGAGGGCTCACGGGTCAGTGAACTCTCAGCTGACACCACGTCTTGAAGCCCATGGGATAATTTTGGGCTGTAGCGAGGCCCAGCCTGCCTCCGTAGATGTGCTCTGGTGATCCTTTTTGTCCCAGAGTGGTCCAGAGTCGGGTCTGATGAGGGGTCCTGAGACGATCCCAGGGGCCCCCCTGAAGCTGCCCGTCCCCTGGTGACAATCGGCCCAAGGAGGTCCTGCAGATGGGACTCCCGGCGGTTGGGTCTGGGGACACCGTCCGTGGCCCGGTCTCCCACGTGGCCCCCTACTAGAGCCGGGATCCAGCCGATGGCAAGGCTGCAGCAGGAGGGCCCCTGGTGCCGAGCTGCTGTCATTGTTTACAGTGGACTCAGTATGTCTGCTGGGAGCGGAATTCCATGACGCTACCAGTGTCCTGGAATGTGGTATCAGCTTGCAGGAGCCCTATGGTAAAGAAGACTAGGCTAGCTGGAGACAAAAAATGCAAGGAAAGGCATAAACCAATGGGAGCCAGTGGTATTAATGGTGGCACTTGGTAACTTGCAGATGAGGAGCAGTTTTTGGACAGAAAAGAGGGTAACATATTTGTTGACTACCTGGTCTGTGTCACCTTTTTTTGTAATCTCCCAGCTACCCTGTGAGATAAACATTATTATTCCCATCTTATTGATGAAGAAACTGACTTTCAGAAAATGTTTAATTCCCCAAGGCTGCCATGTGGATGATCTGAGTCTTAGGGCCAGCTCTGTCTGGCTGTACATTCTTTTTCACACCATCACATTAACCTTTGGGAAATGAAGGAGGCAAGGCATAAGGTAGTGAGGCCCAGAGTTTCCCATAGGAACCCATCAGTGGATCTGTCAAAGTCAAAACATGAGCTGAAATATGTTATAATAATACTTAGCAGGGACCCGGGTATAGTGTCTCACACCTATAACCCCAACACTTTGGGAGGCCAATGCGCGTGGATCACTTGAGCTCAGGCCAGCATGGTGAAACCCCGTATACAAAAAATTCAAAAGATTAGCTGAGTGTGGTGGTACATGCCTGTAATCCCAGCTACTTGGGAGCCTGAGGCACGAGAATCACTTGAATCTGGGAGGCGGAAGTTGCAGTAAGCTCGGATCATGCCACTGCACTCCAGCCAAGGAGACAGAGCAAGACTCCATTTCAAAACAAACAAACAAAAACAAAACAAAACGAACAAAAAAACCTTAGAAGGGGAAGAAGTCATCTGAAGAGAGCTCTGACACAGCCCTTGGTTTCTTCTAAGGAGCAACAGTGGAGTTAGGAGCCGTGCCTTATTCCTCTGTGCTCCCTGGTGCCTTGTGCTTGTTTATTGAACAGTCTATGTCATTGTTTTCCTGGAATAGCATAGTGATTAAGAGCATGGGCTTTCAAATTTGACAGATCCAGATTTAAATCCTGTCTTCACTGGAAATGGTGGTTTTTTATTATACATGGAAATAATTGAAAATGGATCCCTAGCTCATACTAGCAAAAATCAATTCCAAATGGATTAAGAATCCGAATTGGACATCATTGTTTGTTTCACCATTGCCCTGTATGCCCTCAGTGACACACGCTCACACCGTCTGCTCTAGGATATGCCAGCGCCACGCGTGGTCGCATTGGCTCCATTGGTTGCATTGGTCGAACATCAGCAAAATTTAAAACATTCAGAAGATATACATATAAGCAAATATCTTTATGACCTGAGAAAGGGACCAAATTCTTAATCAAGACACAAAAATTACTAGCTATAAAATAAAAGATACATACATTTGATTGTATTAAAACTAAGAATTGAACAGATTTTTGGAGCGGGGCCAAGATGGCCAACTAGAAGCAGCCCTGATTGGAGGCTGCCAACAAAAATAAGCAAAAGAGCATACGCATTCAGCACTGGCAAACAAGGTATCCAAGTTCTCTCATCAGGACTGACTGGGCAGCTGGTGTGACCCACAGAGAGGAAGGAATAGTGGTGTGGTACAGTGGGCCACCTAAGAAGCACATGGAGCTGGGGACCCCCCAGCCACTAGCCAAGGGAAGTGGTGAGTGAGTATGCCACCCACGCTGGGAAACTGCTTTTTCCATGGAACTGTGTAACCCACAAATAGGAATATCCCACTTGTGAGTCTACACCTCTGGGGCCTAGAGTCCTAACCATGAGCCACACAGATTTTCAACATCCACTCAGCTAGAATCTGCTTAAACCTGCTGAGTTCCCTGTGGGGAGGGGTGGCCGCCTGCTGTCTAAGCCATCTGAGTTCCTTGGTGGAGGGGCGGCAGGCAACACTGGGCCTGCTAGCTGCCTAACACACTAAGCTCCCAGGGCAGGAGAAAGGATGGCAGCCATCTCTACAGCTCCAGGCTGGGCTTTTCCCCTGATGGAACCAGGGAGACCGGATGGCTTGGTCCCAAGAGGTATTCCCCACGGCCCAACACACCAGCTGTGGCAGACTGTGTCCAGAATGCCGCTTCAGGCCTGACCCTGACCCAGCCCTCCTCACTGGGTGGGGCCTCCCTGTAGGAACTCCAACAACTCCAGCCAGGGACTCAGGGACAAAACTCTGATTTCTCTGGGCCTGAGCTCCTAGGGATAGGGTGACCATAGTTTCCATGGAACAGCAGACTTAGTGATCCCTCCCACTATTTCTGAGGAATATGGGCAGCCCAGATGAGTGGGTTTCCCCCAGCATGGGTCACCCCCCTCCACCAAGGCACAAACACTTCATTAAATGGGTCCTGCTACCTATGCCACCCAATTGTGTGAGACCCTCCAACAGGGGTGTCAACACCCTAAACAAGAGTGTTCCTACTGGCATCAGGTTGGTGCCCCTTGAGGTCAAAGATCCCAGGGGAAGAAGGAGACACCCATCTTGGCTGTTCTCCAGCCTCCTCAAGTGACATCTCCAGGCATGGGAGCAAACCAGATGAATAAGGCCTGAGGTGAACCCACAGCAAACCGCAGCCACCCTACAGAAGAAGGACCTGAACATTGAAAGAAAAACAAACAAAGAAAGAGAATGCAACAACAACATTATCAACAAATATGTCCCCACAAAAACCTCATCCAAGGGTCAACATCTCAAAAACTGAAACTAGACAAACTCATGAAGACGAGAAAGAATCAACAAAAAAAAACTCTGAATTCCCAAAAGGTGAGAGTGCCTATTCTCCAAATGATCACAACACCTCTCCAGCAAGGGCACAAAACTGGAGGGAGGATGAAATGGACAAACCGACAGGAGTAGGCTTCAGAAGGTAGGTAATAACAAATTCTTCTGAGCTAAAGAAGCCTGTTCTAACCCAATGCAAAGAAACTGAGAACTTTGATAAAATGTCAGAGGAGCTGCTAACTAGAATAACCCGTTTAGAAAGGAACATAAATGACCTGGTGGAGGTGAAAAACACAGCACGAGAACTTCTTGAAGCATGCACAAGTGTGAATAGCTAAATCAATCAAGTGGAAGAAAGAATATCACAGTTCAAAGACCATCTTGCTGAAATAAGGGAGGCTGACAAAATTAGAGAAAAAAGAATGAAAAAGAATGAACAAAACTTCAGAGAAATATGGGACTATATAAAAAGACTGAACCTATGATTGATTGGAGTACCTGAAAGAGATGCGGAGAATGGAACCAAGTTGGAAAACACATTTCAGTGTATTATCTAGGAGAACTTCCCCAACCTAGCAAGACAGGCCAACATTCAAATTCAGGAAATACAGAGAACACTACTAAGATACTCCATGAGAAGATCATAATCCTCAGATACATAATCCTCACATAATCCTCAGATTCTCCAAGGTCAAAATGAAGGAAAAAATGTTAAGGGCAGCCTGGGACAAAGGCTAGATCACCTACAAAAGGAAGCCTATTAGACTAACAGTGGATCTCTGAGCAGAAACCCTATAAGCCAGAGAAGAGTGGGGGCCAATATTCAACATTCTTAAAGAAAAGAATTTTCAATCCACAATTTCGTATCTAGCCAAACTAAGCTTTATAAGTGAAGGAGAAATAAAATCCTTCTCAGATTAACAAATGCTGAGGGATTTTTGTCACCACCAGGCCTGCCTTGCAAGAACTCCTAAAGGAAGCACTAAATATGGAAAGGAAAAACCGGTACCAGCTACTGCAAAAGCACACCAAAATATAAAGACCAAAGACACTATGAAGAAACTGCATCAACTAGTGTGCAAAATAATGAGCTAGCATCATGATAACAGGATCAAATTCACATATAACAATATTAACCTTAAATATAAATGGACTAAATATCCCAGTTAAAAGACACAGACTGGCAAATTGGATAAAGAGTCAAGACCCATCAATGTGCTGTATTCAGGAAACTCATCTCACATGTAAAGACACATATAGGCTCAAAATAAAGGGATGGAGGAAAATTTACCAAGCAAATGGAAAGAGAAAAAAAAAGCAGGGGTTGCAATCCTAGTCTCTGACAAAACAGACTTTATATCAACAAAGATAAAAAAAGACACAGACGGGCATTACATGATGGTAAAGGGATTAATCCAACAAGAAATACTAACTATCCTAAATAAACATGCATCCATTACAGGAGCACCCAGATTCATAAAACAAGTTATTTTAGAGACTACAAAGAGGCTTAGACTCACACAATTTAACATCCAACTGTCAATATTAGACAGATCAATGAGACAGAAAATTACAAAGATATTCAGGACTTGAACTCAGCTCTGGATCAAGGGGACCCAAGAGATATCTACAGAAATCTCCACCCCAAATCAACAGAATATACGTTGTTCTCAGTGTCACATGGCACTTATTCTAAAATTGACCATGTAATTGGAAGTAAACACTCCTCAGCAAATACAAAAGTACTGAAATCATAATGAACAGTCTCTCAGACCACAGTGCAATCAAATTAGAACTCAGGATTAAGAAACTCATTCAAAACCACACAACTACGTGAAAATTGAACAACCTGCTTCTGAATGATTCCTGGCTAAATAATGAAATCAAAGCAGAAAGTAAGAAGTTCTTTGAAACTAATGAGAATAAAGAGACAACGTACCAGAATCTCTAGGACACAGCTAAAGCAGTGTTAAGAGGAAAATGTATAGCACTAAATACCCACATCAGAAAGCTAGAAAGATCTCAAATCAACACCCTAACAGCACAATTAAAAGAACTAGAGAAGCAAGAGCAAACAAATCTAAAAGCTAGCAGAGACAACAAATAACTAAGATTAGAGCAGACCTGAAGGAGTTAGAGACATGACAAACTCTTAAAAAAATCAATGAATCCAGGAGCTGATTTTCTGAAAAAAAAAAAAAAAATAGACTGCTAGCTAGACTAATAAAGAAGAAAAGAGAGAAGAATCAAATAGACACAATAAAAAATGATAAAGGGGATATCACCACTGACCCCACAGAAATAGAAACTACTCTCAGAGAATACTATAAACACCTCTATGCAAATGATCCAGAAAATCTAGAAGAAATTGTTAAATTCCTGGACACATACACCCTCCCAAGACTAAACCAAGAAGAAGTTGAATCCCTGAATAGGTCAAAAACTCTCAATAAACTAGATATTGATGGAACGTATTTCAAAATAATAAGAGCTATTTATGACAAACTCACAGCCAATATCATACTGAACAAAGCTGGAGACATCACGCTACTTGACTTCAAACTATACTACAAGGCTACAGTAATCAAAACAGCATGGTACTGGTACCAAAACAGACATATAAACAAACGGAACAGAACAGACACCTCAGAAATAATGCCATACATCTACAACCATCTGATCTTTGACAAACCTGACAAAAACAAGCAATGAGGAAAGGATTCACTATTTCATAAATGGTGCTGGGAAAACTGGCTAGCCATATGCAGAAAACTGAAACTGGGCCCCTTCCTTACACCTTATACAAAAAATAACTCAAGATGGATTACAGACTTAAATGTAAAACTGAAAACCATAAAAGTCCTTGAAGAAAACCTAGGCAATGCCATTCAGTATATAGGAATGGGCAAAAATCTCATGATGAAAACACCAAAAGCAATTGCAATGAAAGCTAAAATTGACAAATGGGATCTAATTAAGCTAAAGAGCTTCTGCACAACAAAATAAACTATCATCGGAGTGAACAGGCAACCTACAGAATGGGAGAAAAATTTTGTGAACCAGGCATCAAACAAAGGTCTAATATCCAGCATTCATAAGAAACTTAAACAAATTTACAAGAATATAACAACCCCATCAAAAAGTGGGCAAAGGATATGAACTAGCACCTCTCAAAAGAAGACATTTATGTGGCAAACAAACACACAAAAAAGCTCAACATCACTGATCATTAGAGAAATGCAAATCAAAACCACATTGAGATATCATCTCATGCCAGTCAGAATGGCAATTATTAAAATGTCAAGAAACAATAGATGCTGGTGAGGCTGTGGAGAAATAGGAATGCTTTTACACTGTTTTTGGGAGTGCAAATTAGTTCAAACACTGTGGAGGACAGTGTGACGATTCCTCAAGGATCTAGAACCAGAAATACCATTTGACCCAACAATCCCATTACTGGGTATATACCCAAAGGAATATAAATCATTCTACTATAAAGAAACATGCACATGTATGTTTATTGCAGCACTATTTACAATAGCAAAGACATGGAACCAACACAAATGCCCATCAATGACAGACTGGATAAAGAACATGTGGTACATATACACCATGGAATACTATGCAGCCATAGAAAGGAATGAGATCATGTCCTTTGCAGGGACATGGATGAAGCTGAAAGCCATCATCCTCAGCAAACTGACACAAAAACAGAAAATCAAACACCACAGGTTCTCACTCATAAGTGGGAGTTGAACAAAGAGAACACATGGATACAGGGAGGGGAACAACACACTCTGGGGTCTGTGGGGGGTTGGGGGTGAGGCATCAGGACAAACAGCCAATGTATGCGGGGCTAAAAACCTAGATAATGGGTTGATAGCAAACCACCATGGCACACCTACACCTATGTAACAAACCTGCATGTTCTGCATGTGTATCCTGGAACTTAAAGTAAAATAAAAAATAAAAAAATAAGAATTTCTGCACAAAAGTAAAAATACAAGCTACAAACTTGGAGAAAATATTTGAAACACAGCTAACAAAAGATTAGTTTTAAAAAAATACGTAAAGCACTTCTAAAATAAGAAAAAACTCAATAGGAAAATGGGCAAAAGCCGCAAAGAAGCATTTCATAGAACAAGAAACACCTTTAACTAATAAGTCTATAACTAGATACTCACCTCACCAATAATCATGAAGGGACATTTCATCACCATGAAATGCCAGTTTACACACATATGACTAACAAATCCAAGAGGTATGACAATACCAAACGTTGGATATCAACAGGGTCTCAAACACATTGCTGGGGGGAAACTGGAAAACAATTTGGCATTATCTGTTAAAGTTGAATTCTGGCATACCCAGCAAATCTATCTGATGTATTCCCTATTTCTCTAAGTATATACCCAAGAGGAAATTTAGTACATGTACGCCAGGAGGCACATATACAAAGACTAACCACGGTTGAACTTGCCAAAATAGCAAAAACCTGAAACCAACCTAACTACCTATTGAAAGGAGAATGCATAAACAAATAATAGTATACTCATAAAATGGAATATTCCACAGCATAAAGACAAAAGAGTTACAGCTGGACTCCTTCACATGGGTGAATCAAAGCAGCATCATGTTGAATGAAAAGAGGCAAATCACAGAAGACTGCATACACAACATGATATGCTTCTTATAAAATTTGAAAACTAAGCAAAATTAAAACAAAACTAAGCAAAACTGAATACTATACAACTTATGTACACACATTTCTGTTTTAAAAACCTTTTAAAAGAGGCAAGGAAATGCTAAGCATAATATTCAAGAAATATTTATCTCTGGGGAGAAGATAGAGGTTGGAAAGTAGAAAACACACAGGGAGCTACAAGTTGTTGAATATTCTGTTCTTGTTTTGGGAAGTGGGTTCCAAGTATTTATTATATTATTTAGTGTATATACATAAAGTAAAAGAAAAGATGGCTTTCAATGGATCAGTGCGGATAATTGCCATGAATGATTAATTCTGATTAATCCAATCCTGTGAACCAAAGAGCCAATCAGTCAATAAATAAGAAATCCTGGCTCCATCACATGCTAATTTTATGAAATTTTATTCACTAAGGGGAAAGAAAAACCATGGACTATTATAAGAATTAACTGAGAGATAATGGGAACTGTTTTATATCAGCTTTATTGGGATGTAATTCATATCCCATACAATTCACCCATTTAAAGTGTATATAATTCAGTGGTTTTTCATATGGAGTTGTGAAACCATTACCACAATCAATTTTAGAACTCTTTCATCACCCCACAAAGAAATCCTGTACCCATCAGGAGTCATTTCCTATACTCCCCCATCCCCCAACCACCAATCTATGTCTTTACAGATTTCCCTACTCTGAACACTTCATATAAATGGAATCATAGAATATGTGGTCTTTTGTGATGGGAGCTAATATTTTTATTATCTTTTCCTAGGGCAGAGTATGGTGGTGTGAATCTCTACTGGCCTACAAACATCTGCAGCTTAGCTGCCCACATAAATGTTAGCTGTAGTTATAACCATCAAAATCATTTTGTAAATGGTTAAGCACTGCATATCATCTAGACACTGCAATACGTTGTCTTATTATTTTTTTTTTCACAAGTCTAACGTAGCACTATCAAGCAGGCATAGAGAAGCCAGACAACTTGGTCAAGGTCACATGGGTAGTTACGGATTCAAAACAGGGGTTTATACCGAGATATGTCTGGATTGAGAATCCAGGATTTTATCACTACCTGATAATGTCTCTACATATGATGAAAAGCTATTCCCACTTTTTTTGTGTGTAAGGGGTGATAATTAGCTTAATTTTATATGATTTTTTTTGTTGTTATTGTTTCTGTCAAAGTTAATTTGCAGTTTTCATTGAAATCAAGTAGGGTTAATGGCTTGAGTTATTCTTTGCCTGCCTAAAGTTATCCAATATTTAATCATTTTTCTTCCTAGAAAAACTTAACCTGTGGGAAAAGTAGTAATTATCACTCAAGAGAAGTGTCCCAATGAATGAGTAGCAGATTATTGACTTAAGGGTTAGTAAAACATAAACAACTCCCTACGTCCTTCATTTTGGTGTTCAGTTAAGGATGCACCAATCTGTTCTGAGGTTCCTGTGGGTATAAGGTCAGAGTAACAGGAGCTGTTGTTTTATGGGCATTGGGACAGATTTTCTCTGAGTGTCTAGCAGTGGTCATTGCATATGGCAAATAAATGACAGATAACAAAGACATGAGATTGGGAAAACAGTTAAACCCAATTTGATTTAGTTTAACACATGGAGATTCCAGAATTTCTCTAAAGGAGGGGTCAGTGTTTTTCTTGGAAGAGGGCACTCAAGACGGTAATTTTGTGCTAGTTTTACAAAGCAGAGAACTCTGTTCTGTTGATTACACATTTATTTGGAAGAAGAGTTGTTGCTTTTGGAATGTATACATTCTTTCTGTATGAAAGAGGAGCGGAGAGTTCAGCCCTTCTCACCCCACCCCTACAAATGCCGCTATGCCCATCACACCAGCACCAGCCCCCTTCATTCCCTAGCAGTATTACTAATAATACTAATTATTCCATACCAGGTGATTGACACTCATATTTAAGCTAAACTTCACAATAACACTGTGAGGTAGGTGTTAGCATTCTTATTTTATAGAAAAGGAAACTGAAGTTCACAGAGGTTAAGTAACTTGCTTGTTGTCTCACAGTTAAACAGCCAAGTGGGAATTTTTTTTTTTTTTTTTTTTTTTTTTGAGACAGAGTCTCACTCTGTTGCCCAGGCTGCAGTGCAGTAGCACGATTTGGCTCACTGCAAGCTCCACCTCCCGGGTTCACGCCATTCTCCTGCCTCAGCCTCCTGAGTAGCTGGGACTACAAGTGCCCACCACCACACCTGGCTAATTTTTTGAATTTTTAGTAGAGATGGGGTTTCACTGTGTTAGCCAGGATGGTCTCGATCCCCTGACCTCGTGATCTGCCCACCTCAGCCTCCCAAAGTGCTGGAATTACAGGCGTGAGCCACCACGCCCGGCCTCCAAGTGGGAATTTTAATGTAGAACTGACTGACCTCAAAGCTCACTACAGATTATCAGGATGTAAAGGGAAGGGTGATATCTACTTGTGTGTTGTAATGCAGAGGTTCTAAAAGGACAGCATGTGCCTCCTATGAGGAAAAGTCATCCCCAGTCAACTCCAATACAAGTCAACCATTTCCATCTTAATGTTATTATTTAGAGGATTGATATTATTGGTTATTATTGTGTCCTATCAGAATTCAACTAAAGTTTGTAATACAGTTGGATGGGTTCTCACTGATTTATATACAGTGTGAGGCATAGATATCTCACCTTCCCCAAGAATGAAAGCCAAGTCTTTAAAGAGATGCAGGCTCTATTTTACTTAGAAAAATATTAGCCATCATTTGAATATTCATAGAAAGATCAAGAACATGGCACTAATCTCCAGAGACTTAAAGACTATTTAAATAGTTCCTCAATGCAACATTCTTATTGGTTGAGTGTTGTAAACAATTGTGAACCATATTGTGTCTACCATAGAAGTGATGTCACTTCACCATGAAATCACAAGATTATATTATCACACACACAAATCAGGCATTCTCAATGATTTATGTAGCCAAATGCCAGACTTCTAGAAAAGAGCTGATGTGGCACTGTAGTTAGGCATCTAATATGATATGGCTAGTAGTCTCCTTGGTCTGCTAAATTCCAGAGAGACTAGAAGTCTGCACAGGATACTGAAGTAAAAATGACCACATCTGTCACCATTGAGTAAAGGACAGGTGGCAGAACTGGGATGGGGACTCATGGACAAGGTTCTAAGGGAGAGAAAATAAAAACCACCTTTTCTCAATCTCCTTTCCTGGTCTTGGACTAAGCTCTCAAAATATGTGGCAATGGCCTCCATAGTTTCTTAAGTAACCAATTAACAAGTCAAGTCAATTTCTAAACAACTGACTTGCACATTTTCCTCTATCTCTGATCACCTTTCCAACAAAATTCCTCAAAAGAGTTGTTGATATGGACTATCTCTCATTTCTCTTCTGCAGTTCTCTCTATAACCTCTCAGACTTCTCTTGACAAGGCCACCGGTGACTTCTGTGTTGCCAGACTCTGTGGTCAGTTCTCCAATCCTTGACCTTTCAGCACATTTGACAGTCAATCACACTCTCCTTGAATGGAAGGCTGGAATTTTGTTCACTATTGTATCCCAACTTCTGGAATAGTGCCTAGTGCATAGTAGGTGCTTCATAAATAGTTATTGAATAAATTGTTCACTTCCCGAAGGAGGTGAATCATAAATAATAGGTAAGAACTAACCAGTCAGGTGAGAATGAAAGAGAATTCTGGCCAGAAGAAATAGAAGCTCAAAGCCACAGAGGCCTGAGAGGACGTGGTAGATTCAGTAACATCCAAGTAGTTCTGAATGGTTCTGAAGGATGCTCTCCATTAATTCCCATCTCCATTCAGGGGTCTCTTGCAAAGTGGGGCCCCTTCATCCCTAGGGTGATTAGGCCATTTCCTGGCTTACTTTAGGGAGAAGCTCTTGGAGCCTGAGACTCATTGCCCCCCCTTCCCAGCTCAGGTTTTCTCACCTGAGGAGCAAGAGCTGCAGGTGAGGGCCACGGGAAAGGAGGGAGTGAAGAGAGAAGAGAAGGGACAAGCTCTCAGATCAATCCTGTGAGTTCATCACACCGGAAAGGTGGATCCAGGAAAGCCATGTTTGGCAGGTAACGGGCTCTGCCTGTGTGACTCAGCAGCCTCTAGCATGGCATCCAAGCTGAGCTGGTTGAAGAAAGCCTCGTCCCCCAAGGCCTGTTGAGTGAGTTTGTAAAGGGCTCACCGAAATGCATTACAAAGTCATTCACTGTTCCAGTAAGATGTTTTAAAATCAGGCTCAGAACTAATCCAAAAAGAGGGAGTCTTGATCCAAGTTCACAATGTATGTGAATAAGTCACCCAGCATCTGTCAGCAGGCTTTACTTCCATGTAAACTGGAAGTCAACAACATTCTGTTGGGTGTGCAGCCCTTTAGTAAAGGGCCACTGGTTCTCAAAGACTCCAGGACTGAGATCCTCAGCCTCCACAACAGGGCCGCTTCACACACCTCTTGCTTTTCTCACCAAAGTGTCTCAGAGTGTTTTCACAGGATGGACAACTTATCCCATTCAGTGGATGAGGCCCAGAGAAGCTAAGTTCTGCCTGCAACCACCCAAGTCTGTTCCTGAAGTCAGAATTGAGACCTAGACCTGCCAGCCTTGTTGTGGCCATTGGATGACATCCTCTAAGGGACTCCAGAGGACAACAGAGGCCACAGGGCAAGTCTTCTTGCATGGAAACCGGTGGGCAAAGGGGATGGGCAGGTGTGGGGGTAGAGCACTGAGAACAACTCAAAGCGCATGTCCTACCTGAGGTGTGTCAATTGTATTTTCTTTGTAAATAAAGGACATCAGTGCTGAGATTAGTAGTTGTATAATCATAAAAGGTTGAACTGGAAGGGGCCCTGGGAGAGCATCAGTCCAATTTCTTTTGTTTCTTGGTGAGGAAATGGAGATCCAGAAGGTCTGTTTCAGTTGCTCAAGGTCGCACAGTTGGTTTATGCTGGTGCCAGCACTGGAAGGCTTGCATCTTCAGCACAAATCGTGTGCTCTTTGCAAATGCTAGTTGTTCTCGCAATAATTCTCTGTTTGTTGACGTCACCTTGAAACCAGGTCAATCTCCCCCTCTAAAACGTTAGGTAGCTCCTCCTCTCTGCTCTTCTGACCTCTGAACTGAAACCACAGAAAGACATCACTGTTAAAAGGTGGGTGTGCACTGCTCGGCAGTGTAATTGAAGACTTAAAACCTCTTGAATCTTCTCCTCATTTGGTCTTGGAGCCAAAACTAACACAGTCATGGAGAGAAATGCTGGGAAACCTCCAAGACACTCTTGGAGAGGCAGCTTCTGGGAGCTGGTGAGCATGGTTTCACTTACAAGGTCAGGCCCACTCTGGGGCGTGTATGTGAGGGAAATGGCTCCTCTGCCTTCCAGGTGTCAACAGATGGGATATGGATCTGCCCTCCCTTAACAAATAAATAGAACTTTTTCAGGCTGAGTAATCCCACATGGGATAAGCCAGACTGCCAGTTACCCCAGGTTTTCCAGCCAGGATCAAGCCTCTTTAGTCCTGGATCACAGACCCCATCAGAATTCTTGTACAGAGTGGTATTTCCAGAATGCTGGTCACCCACTGGGTAGCCATAAGGCTGCATATCCCTCACACTGGAGTTGCAGGGAGCCAAGTATTCCTGGAGTTCTCTTTAGCAAATGTCCTACCCCAGTTTCCACAATCTATGTTCATGGTTCTGTGCAGATGCACAGTTCCTCCCAGTCAGCCCCAGGAAAGAGTGAAACTGCTGATGAGACAGCTTAAGGAAGGGGCACTCTCTCTTGCAGGGAAAGACATCTGCCCCAAACCTTTTCATTCTCCTCCCAGCTGCTTTCTGACCTCAGTGAAATGGGCAGGGAGACAAACTCTTGAGTAATGTTCATCTTTCTGTTGATTGGCTTCCAATGTCAGACCTCTAGTGAAGGGGGTAGTCTAGCTGGGTCCTGACAAGTGAAAAGGGGATGCTGGCAAGGTGGACAGAGACCAGGCTGGAAGTTGAGTCCTGGAGTTCCAAAGCCATCTAGGATAAAGTTCATAGTGTTAACGTAGTAAGAGTACCAGCCTAGGAATCAAAAGTCCCAGGGTTTGAGATGCTTGCTTAGGTGTCACTTAACTTGTTTGAATCTCAGTTTCTTCAGCTGTAAAATGGGGATACTAATACCTTCCCTGCTCACTCCACCTAATTATGAGTTAGAATAAATGAAAGCTTTTGGAAAGCCAGTGAGTACTCCCCAGAAATAAGTTTTCACTTTGCCCTGGTTCCTTGTTTTTTGTTTGCTTGTTTGTTTTGTCGTTGTTTATTTGTTTTGGAGACGGTCTTACTCTGTCACCCAGAGTAATTCTCATGCCTCAGCCTTCTGAGTAGCTGGGACTACAGGCATGCACCACCATGCCCAGCTAATTTTTTGTATTTTAGTAGAGACAGGGTTTCACCATGTTCTTGGGCTGGCTGGTCTTGAACTCCCTTAGCCCAGGCAATCTGCCGACCTCAACCTCCCAAAGTGCTAAAATTACAGATGTTAGCCACTGTGCCCGGCCCACTTTGCCCTCATGAGCAGTCATGGTGTTCCCACCTACTGGCTGGTTTAGCCACGCTGGACCATTGCTGAGTGAGGAGTGGGCTCCCCTATGAGGGAGGACAATGCAGGTGAGCCCCTGGGGTTATCATTTGTTTCCCTCCTTTCTGTAAATTGTCTACAGTCACTGCTCAAAGAAGAAAGGGACACCTTCCCTAGTTTCAAGGAGGGACTAACCTTGACCCTGATGTCTGTGGCTGATCCACAAGGAAGTAAACTTGGACTGGGAAAACACAAACTGTCTCGGCCTGCAACATACATCCTATTGGTAAACCTATTGATAAACCCTACCATCAATAAGACACCTGTCTGGACCTTTCAGGTCTGAACAGACAGGGCAGTGTGGGGAAAATAAAGAGAGATCAGACTGTTACTGTGTCTACATAGAAATAAGTAGACATAAGAGACTCCATTTTGTTCTGTACTAAGAAAAATTCTTCTGCCTTGAGATGCTGTTAATCTGTAATCCTACCCCCAACTCTGTGCTTGCAGAGACAGGTGTTGTGTTTACTCAAGGTTTAATGGATTTAGGGCTATGCAGGATGTGCTTTGTTAAACAAGTGCTTGAAGGCAGTATGCTTGTTAAAAGTCATCACCATTCTCTAATCTCAAGTACCCAGGGACACAAACACTGCAGAAGGCCACAGGGACCTCTGCTGAGGTAAGCCAGGTATTGTCCAAGGTTTCTCCTCATGTGATAATCTGAAATATGGCCTCATGGGAAGGGAAAGACCTGACCGTCCCCCAGCCTGACACCCATAAAGGGTCTGTGCTGAGGAGGATTAGTAAAAGAGGAAGGCCTCTTTGCAGTTGACATAGAGGAAGCCATCTGTCTCCTGCTCGTTCCTGGGCAATGGAACTGTCTCGGTGTAAATCCCTATTGTATGTTCTATTTATTGAAATAGGAGAAAACCACCTTAGGGCTGGAGGTGAGATGTGCTAGTGGCAACACTGCTCTTTAATGCACGGAAATGTTTGTGGAGATGTTTGTATACATGCACATCAAGGCACAGCACCTTTCCTTAAACTTATTTATGACACAGAGATATTTGTTCACATGTTTTCCTGCTGACCCTTTCCCCACCATTACCCTGTTGTCCTGCCACACTCCCCTCTCTGAGATGGTAAAGATAATGATCAATAAATACTGAGGAAACTCAGAGACCAGTGCCTGTGCGGGTCCTCTGTATGCTGAGCACAAGTCCCCTGGACCCACTTTTCTTTCTCTATACTTTGAGTCTCTTTCTTTTCTCAAGTCTCTCGTTCCACCTGATGAGAAACGCCCACAAGTGTGGAGGTGCAGGCCTCCCCTTCAGGACAGCTGCTGAGAACCTGGGGAAACTGACAATACAATTCCTTTCTGTGGTCTGAACCTTCCCTCTTCTCATTGCATCACCAGTGCAGGCGTCTCTGACTCACACAAGACCCGTTTTTAAGCACAGGGTCATATCAAGGTCAAACCGTCCACCTCAGTGCTACAGAAACTCACCTCTGACTGCGAACCTCCAGGTTTTGTTTAATCTACCAGACAATGAATTGGCACTTTTCACTGAGGAATGACTACTGGGGCCCTTTAGAGCTGCTTTAAGCTCCATGACTTAATGACTCTCCTGTTTAATGGAAGCCAAAGCTGTTTAAGTGGTCACAGCTGCCAGGAACTTCGCTAAGAGAATGAAACTTTCTGAGAACGTTGGGCAGTAGCAGTGCTAATCTCTGAGCCCGCCACCCCTCACTCGTCCTTATCTCAGGCTTGTTTTGACAGCACCCGGAGCTGGTCCCATAAGAAGAGCTGCAACCTGGCTCCTTTCCGTTTTCATGTCTTCTGCTGCAGCCCATGGTTTGCTGCAGGGGGGAAGGAAGAAACAATCAAGCATTGTCTTGCTGAGGACTGGTGTGTCAGGGCCTCATGGAATAAATATTATTTGCCTGGGAGGGGAACTGGCTGGAAGACAACCCACAGTGTCAGGTGTGGGCTGAGGTGAGGGGCAGGAGGGCAGTGATGTTTGGATTTAGTTTTTTTTTTTTATTAGTTTAATCTTTTTCTCTCTAGTGCTGTGGGTTTTTTTCCCCCTGACAGGCCATTAAGCACGAAGCTTGTGTCTTACCCAGCCTCTGCCAGGAAGAAACAAAAGAGATTTTCCAAAGCATGTGCCCTTGTGTTACTGGGGCTCCTTGGTCACTCCCTGTCCAGTTGTGTGTGGCAAAGGGTGCACACTGCAAGACCCTCACAGGGTGAAAGCTCTTCTAGGAGCCCTCCGTCTGCATCTGCAGCTCTGGCAGCCCCAGATGTCTTACCTGATGGGTTCATGGTTCTGTCATTTTGTTCATTTTGTTCATTTTGTCAGGCAAATATTGAAAGGACAGGAGGCTCCTTTGTAGGTCTGGGGAAACTGGGCATCACCCCCAACCCTGGTATCCCAGCCAGCACTTACTGAGTTCTTACTGTATGCAGGTCACTAACAGCTCTAGCCTGCTGCATTTCACAGTTCTTTCAAGGTTTTTGCCTCAGGAAAACTGTACATCTCTCTAGAAGAAAGAACTAAAGACCAGTGACTAAGCAACAGACACTTGAAGGATTGCTCCATAAAGGCCGAGCCCTCCTCATCTCAGAAGAATGAGAACATTTTCTTGCAAGGAAAACAAGTGCCTTGCAGCCTTTCCACAGCCACAGAGCAGTGGAGTAGTGAAAGGATGCCTCCACTGTGCAATCAAAAGTCTTCTTTCTGGCCAGGCATGGTTGCTGACACCTGTAATCCCAACATTTTGGGAAGCCAAGACAGGAGGATCACTTGAGCCCAGGAGTTTGAGACCAGCCTGGGCCACATGGTGAGGCTCCAACTCTACAGAAAAATTTTAAAAACTACTCAGGGATGGTGGCATGCACCTGTGGTCCCAGCTACTTAGGAGGCTGAGGCGGGAGAATTGCTTGAGCCCAGGGGGTAGAGGCTGCAGGTGAGCCATGATCTCCCTACTGTATTCCAGCCCAGGCAACAGAATGAGACTCTCTCTCCCCACTCGCATAAAAGTGTTTAACCATAAACCTTTCCCTCATTCCTAAATCCATTTTGGGTATAAGCCACCTACGCAATGGCCATAATAATAGTTGTTTATGATTGAGAATGTACAGTGTGTTGGGTACTTGCTAAGTGCTTTCCATATATTATCTCACCATGTGGTAAGCCTGGAGAAAGCTTGGAGAGAGTGAGGAACTGCCCAAAGTCAGAGGTCATCAGGCTTCCTGAGAATGGCACCACGGCCTTGGCTTTACAGGCATAGCACTTGAGTTCACCTTCACGTGCTGGGGATCCTGTGTTCCCAGAAGGCAGAGACCCCATCTGTGTACTTTTCTTTTTTTTTTTTTTTTTTTGCTTCCTTTTATTCTTTTTTTTTTTAAATTTATTTATTATTATTGTACTTTAAGTTGTAGGGTACATGTGCATAACGTGCAGGTTTGTTACATATGTATACTTGTGCCATGTTGCTGTGCTGCACCCATCAACTCATCATTTACATCAGGTATAACTCCCAATGCAATCCCTCCCCCCTCCCCCCTCCCCATGATAGGCCCCTGTGTGTGATGTTCCCCTTCCTGAGTCCAAGTGATCTCATTGTTCAGTTCCCACCTATGAGTGAGAACATGCGGTGTTTGGTTTTCTGTTCTTGTGATAGTTTGCTAAGAATGATGGTTTCCAGCTGCATCCATGTCCCTACAAAGGACACAAACTCATCCTTTTTGATGGCTGCATAGTATTCCATGGTGTATATGTGCCACATTTTCTTAATCCAATCTGTCACTGATGGACATTTGGGTTGATTCCAAGTCTTTGCTATTGTGAATAGGGCTGCAATAAACATACGTGTGCATGTGTCTTTATAGCAGCATAATTTATAATCCTTTGGGTATATACCCAGTAATGGGATGGCTGGGTCATATGGTACATCTAGTTCTAGATCCTTGAGGAATCACCATACTGTTTTCCATAATGGTTGAACTAGTTTACAATCCCACCAACAGTGTAAAAGTGTTCCTATTTCTCCACATCCTCTCCAGCACCTGTTGTTTCCTGACTTTTTAATGATCGCCATTCTAACTGGTGTGAGATGGTATCTCATTGTGGTTTTGATTTGCATTTCTCTGATGGCCAGTGATGATGAGCATTTTTTCATGTGTCTGTTGGCTGTATGAATGTCTTCTTTTGAGAAATGTCTGTTCATATCCTTTGCCCACTTTTTGATGGGGTTGTTTGTTTTTTTCTTGTAAATTTGTTTGAGTTCTTTGTAGGTTCTGGATATTAGCCCTTTGTCAGATGAGTAGATTGCAAAAATTTTCTCCCATTCTGTAGGTTGCCTGTTCACTCTGATGGTAGTTTCTTTTGCTGTGCAGAAGCTCTTTAATTTAATGAGATCCCATTTGTCAATTTTGGCTTTTGCTGCCGTTGCTTTTGGTGTTTTAGACATGAAGTCTTTGCCCATGCCTATGTCCTGAATGGTACTACCTAGGTTTTCCTCTAGGATTTTTATGGTAATAGGTCTAACATTTAAGTCTCTAATCCATCTTGAATTAATTTTCATATAAGGAGTAAGGAAAGGATCCAGTTTCAGCTTTCTACTTATGGCTAGCCAATTTTCCCAGCACCATTTATTAAATAGGGAATCCTTTCCCCATTTCTTGTTTCTCTCAGGTTTGTCAAAGATCAGATGGCTGTAGATGTGTGGTATTATTTCTGATGACTCTGTTCTGTTCCATTGGTCTATATCTCTGTTTTGGTACCAGTACCATGCTGTTTTGGTTACTGTAGCCTTGTAGTATAGTTTGAAATCAGGTAGCGTGATGCCTCCAGCTTTGTTCTTTTGACTTAGGAGTGTCTTGGAGATGCGGGTTCTTTTTTGGTTCCATATGAACTTTAAAGCAGTTTTTTCCAATTCTGTGAAGAAACTCATTGGTAGCTTGATGGGGATGGCATTGAATCTATAAATTACCTTGGGCAGTATGGCCATTTTCACAATATTGATTCTTCCTATCCATGAGCATGGTATGTTCTTCCATTTGTTTGTGTCCTCTTTTATTTCACTGAGCAGTGGTTTGTAGTTCTCCTTGAAGAGGTCCTTTACATCCCTTGTAAGTTGGATTCCTAGGTATTTGATTCTCTTTGAAGCAATTGTGAATGGAAGTTCATTCCTGATTTGGCTCTCTGTTTGTCTGTTACTGGTGTATAAGAATGCTTGTGATTTTTGCACATTAATTTTGTATCCTGAGACTTTGCTGAAGTTGCTTATCAGCTTAAGGAGATTTTGGGCTGAGACAATGGGGTTTTCTAAATATACAATCATGTCATCTGCAAACAGGGACAGTTTGACTTCTTCTTTTCCTAACTGAATACCCTTGATTTCTTTCTCTTGCCTAATTGCCCTAGCCAGAACTTTCAACACTATGTTGAATAGGAGTGGTGAGAGAGGGCATCCCTGTCTTGTGCCAGTTTTCAAAGGGAATTTTTCCAGTTTTTGCCCATTCAGTATGATATTGGCTGTGGGTTTGTCATAAATAGCTCTTATTATTTTGAGGTACGTTCCATCAATACCGAATTTATTGAGCGTTTTTAGCATGAAGGGCTGTTGAATTTTGTCAAAAGCCTTTTCTGCATCTATTGAGATAATCATGTGGTTCTTGTCTTTGGTTCTGTTTATATGCTGGATTATGTTTATTGATTTGTGAATGTTGAACCAGCCTTGCATCCCAGGGATGAAGCCCACTTGATCATGGTGGATAAGCTTTTTGATGTGTTGCTGAATCCGGTTTGCCAGTATTTTATTGAGGATTTTTGCATCGATGTTCATCAGGGATATTGGTCTAAAATTCTCTTTTTTTGTTGTGTCTCTGCCAGGCTTTGGTATCAGGATGATGTTGGCCTCATAAAATGAGTTAGGGAGGATTCCCTCTTTTTCTATTGATTGGAATAGTTTCAGAAGGAATGGTACCAACTCCTCCTTGTACCTCTGGTAGAATTCAGCTGTGAATCCATCTGGTCCTGGACTTTTTTTGGTTGGTAGGCTATTAATTATTGCCTCAATTTCAGAGCCTGCTATTGGTCCATTCAGGGATTCAACTTCTTCCTGGTTTAGTCTTGGAAGAGTGTAAGTGTCCAGGAAATTATCCATTTCTTCTAGATTTTCCAGTTTATTTGCGTAGAGGTGTTTATAGTATTCTCTGATGGTAGTTTGTATTTCTGTGGGGTTGGTGGTGATATCCCCTTTATCATTTTTAATTGCGTCGATTTGATTCTTCTCTCTTTTCTTCTTTATTAGTCTTGCTAGTGGTCTGTCAATTTTGTTGATCTTTTCAAAAAACCAACTCCTGGATTCATTGATTTTTTGGAGAGTTTTTTGTGCCTCTATCTCCTTCAGTTCTGCTCTGATCTTAGTTATTTCTAGCCTTCTGCTAGCTTTCGAATGTGTTTGCTCTTGCTTCTCCAGTTCTTTTAATTGTGATGTTAGAGTGTCAATTTTAGATCTTTCCTGCTTTCTCTTGTGGGCATTTAGTGCTCTAAATTTCCCTCTACACACTGCTTTAAATGTGTCCCAGAGATTCTGGTATGTTGTATCTTTGTTCTCATTGGTTTCAAAGAACATCTTTATTTCTGCCTTAATTTCATTATGTACCCAGTAGTCATTCAGGAGCAGGTTGTTCAGTTTCCATGTAGTTGAGCAGTTTTGATTGAGTTTCTTAGTCCTGAGTTCTAGTTTGATTGCACTGTGGTCTGAGAGACAGTTTGTTATAATTTCTGTTCTTGTACATTTGCTGAGGAGTGCTTTACTTCCAATTATGTGGTCGATTTTGGAGTAAGTACGATGTGGTGCTGAGAAGAATGTATATTCTGTTGATTTGGGGTGGAAAGTTCTATAGATGTCTATTAGGTCTGCTTGCTGCAGAGATGAGTTCAATTCCTGGATATCCTTGTTAACTTTCTGTCTCGTTGATCTGTCTAATGTTGACAGTGGAGTGTTGAAGTCTCCCATTATTATTGTATGGGAGTCTAAGTCTCTTTGTAAGTCTCTAAGGACTTGCTTTATGAATCTGGGTGCTCCTGTATTGGGTGCATATATATTTAGGATAGTTAGCTCTTCCTGTTGAATTGATCCCTTTACCATTATGTAATGGCCTTCTTTGTCTCTTTTGATCTTTGATGGTTTAAAGTCTGTTTTATCAGAGACTAGTATTGCAACCCCCGCTTTTTTTTGTTCTCCATTTGCTTGGTAAATCTTCCTCCATCCCTTTATTTTGAGCCTATGTATGTCTCTGCGTGTGAGATGGGTCTCCTGAATACAGCAGACTGATGGGTCTTGACTCTTTATCCAGTTTGCCAGTCTGTGTCTTTTAATTGGAGCATTTAGTCCATTTACATTTAAGGTTAAGATTGTTATGTGTGAACTTGATCCTGCCATTATGATATTAACTGGTTATTTTGCTCGTTAGTTGATGCAGTTTCTTCCTAGCCTCGATGGTCTTTACATTTTGGCATGTTTTTGCAATGGCTGGTACCGGTTGTTCCTTTCCATGTTTAGTGCTTCCTTCAGGGTCTCTTGTAAGGCAGGCCTAGTGGTGACAAAATCTCTAAGCATTTGCTTATCTGTAAAGGATTTTATTTCTCCTTCACTTATGAAACTTAGTTTGGCTGGATATGAAATTCTGGGTTGAAAATTCTTTTCTTTAAGAATGTTGAATATTGGCCCCCACTCTCTTCTGGCTTGGAGAGTTTCTGCCGAGAGATCTGCTATTAGTCTGATGGGCTTCCCTTTGTGGGTAACCCGACCTTTCTCTCTGGCTGCCCTTAAGATTTTTTCCTTCATTTCAACTTTGGTGAATCTGGCAATTATGTGTCTTGGAGTTGCTCTTCTCGAGGAGTATCTTTGTGGCATTCTCTGTATTTCCTGGATTTGAATGTTGGCCTGCCCTACTAGGTTGGGGAAGTTCTCCTGGATGATATCCTGAAGAGTGGTTTCCAACTTGGTTCCATTTTCCCCCTCACTTTCAGGCACCCCAATCAGACGTAGATTTGGTCTTTTTACATAATCCCATACTTCTTGCAGGCTTTGTTCATTTCTTTTTCTTCTTTTTTCTTTTGGTTTCTCTTCTCGCTTCATTTCATTCATTTGATCCTCAATCGCAGATACTCTTTCTTCCAGTTGATCAAGTCGGTTACTGAAGCTTGTGCATTTGTCACGTATTTCTCGTGTCATGGTTTTCATCTCTTTCATTTCGTTTATGACCTTCTCTGCATTAATTACTCTAGCCATCAATTCTTCCACTTTTTTTTCAAGATTTTTAGTTTCTTTGCGCTGGGTACGTAATTCCTCCTTTAGCTCTGAGAAATTTGATGGACTGAAGCCTTCTTCTCTCATCTCGTCAAAGTCATTCTCCGTCCAGCTTTGATCCGTTGCTGGTGATGAGCTGCGCTCCTTTGCCGGGGGAGATGCGCTCTTATTTTTTGCATTTCCAGCTTTTCTGCCCTGCTTTTTCCCCATCTTTGTGGTTTTATCTGCCTCTGGTCTTTGATGATGGTGATGTACTGATGGGGTTTTGGTGTAGGTGTCCTTCCTGTTTGATAGTTTTCCTTCTAACAGTCAGGACCCTCAGCTGTAGGTCTGTTGGAGATTGCTTGAGGTCCACTCCAGACACTCTTTGCCTGGGTATCAGCAGCAGAGGCAGCAGAAGATAGAATATTTCTGAACAGCGAGTGTACCTGTCTGATTCTTGCTTTAGAAGCTTCCTCTCAGGGGTGTACTCCACCCTGTGAGGTGTGGAGTGTCAGACTGCCCCTAGTGGTGGATGTCTCCCTGTTAGGCTACTCAGGGGTCAGGGACCCACTTGAGCAGGGAGTCTGTCCCTTCTCAGATCTCAACCTCCGTGTTGGGAGATCCACTGCTCTCTTCAAAGCTGTCAGACAGAGTCGTTCGCGTCTGCAGAAGTTTCGGCTGTGTTTGTTATTGCCCTGTCCCCAGAGGTGGAGTCTACAGAGATAGGCAGGTTTCCTTGAGCTGCTGTGAGCTCCACCCAGTTCGAGCTTCCCAGCAGCTTTGTTTACCTACTTAAGCCTCAGCAATGGCGGGCGCCCCTCCCCCAGCCTCGCTGCTGCCTTGCCGGTAGATCACAGACTGCTGTGCTAGCAATGAGGGAGGCTCCGTGGGTGTGGGACCCTCCCGGCCAGGTGTGGGATATGATCTCCTGGTGTGCCTGTTTGCTTAAAGCGCAGTATTGGGGTGGGAGTTACCCGATTTTCCAGGTGTTGTGTGTCTCAGTTCCCCTGGCTAGGAAAAGGGATTCCCTTCCCCCTTGCGCTTCCCAGGTGAGGCAATGCCTCCCCCTGCTTCAGCTCTCGCTGGTCGGGCTGCAGCAGCTGACCAGCACCGATCGTCTGGCACTCCCCAGTGAGATGAACCCAGTACCTCAGTTGAAAATGCAGAAATCACCGGTCTTCTGTGTCGCTCACGCTGGGAGTTGGAGACTGGAGCTGTTCCTATTCGGCCATCTTGCTCCCAGGACCCTGTGTACTTTTCTTAATTTTTTTTTGTATACAAAAGAATTCAGTCCTGTGCTCAGTGCCATGAACAATTAGGGATTTAATACATGCTTTTCGAGAGTGATAATGATCTCACCATCCCAGCCAGTGAAATAAACATTCCCTCCCTTCTATCAAAGAGAAACAAAGAGCCACAGCAGGCCAAGACACCCTAGGCACACTGCAGGTGTGTGGAGACGGCACCAGCACCAGCAGGTGAGTCCCAGAGACCTGGCTTTGGATCCTGGCCTGGTCACCCACAGCCTGGTCCCTGCGGTACACCAGCTGACTTCTCCAAGGCCTCTACAAGCCTTCTGGATGCCATTCTGCCTTCCGCCTGTCCCCTTCCAACCTGTTCTATGTGGTGCCAAATGCTTGCTTCAATAGACCCAGACATATAAGCATCAGAAGGGAGGACTCCCTAGCACAGTGGCTCCCTGGGTGTGGTCCCAAGACTGGCAAAAGCAGCATCACCTGGGAGCCTAATAGAAATGCCAGTCCTCAGGCCCTGCCCCGGTGCTGCTAAATCAGAAACTATGGGAGAGGGCCCAGCAATCTGTGTTTTAGCAAGCCCTCCGGGTATTGCTGGTACGTGGTAAAGTGTGAGTACCACCGCCTATTGCCTACAAGAGAGTGCCCAGACACCTCCCAGACCTCACTAACTGAACCTAACAGGTTCCTCTCCTCTAACCATGCCCACCTAACACCCACTGTTCTCTAAACATTTCTTTTTCATATATTTTTGATGCCCTGTTCCTGTTATTTTGAATGGCATTTCCTGCTTCCATGCCCGACAGACTCGTATTTATCATTTAAAGCCCAATTAAAAGAGCTCTCCCTCTTGAGGCTTCACGTGTGTTCTCTCTGCTGAGTTTTAGTTACTCCTTCCGTACCTCCCCTGACGGCACCCATGCATACCTCAACAGCATCATCACATCGTGTTCTTTGGCATGAGCCTCATGGTGGACTGGAATCTCAAGGTAGCCCCAGTACCTAGTATTGTGCCAGGAACGTGGTAGGTATTTAATAAATCTGGACTGATTAAATGAATAAGTGAGTTCATGAGCCCAAGTACAGTTATCCCTTGGTAGCCCTAGAGGATTCATTTTAGCACCTTCCAGGGATACCAAAATCCACAGATGCCCAAGTCCCTGATATAAAATGGGACAGTATTTGCATATAACCTATGCACTTCCTCCATATACTTTACATCATCTCTAGGTTACTTGTAATATCCAATACAATGTAATGCTATATAAATCTTTATAACTTATTGTTGAGGGAAAATGACAAGAAAAAAAGAGTCTGCATATGTTCAGTACAGATGCAATTTTTTGAATATTTTCCATCTCAGGTGAGTTGAATTCATGGGTATGGACCCCACAGAGAGCTATATTCTATCAGGACTCGCTGAGTACTCAAAATAGGCAACTGGCCTGTGAGCACAGGGCTGGTTACTTCAGAGCCTGATCTGACCTCCAGGCATCCCGACTCCTAGCCAGGGTAGTCTGTGAAGTTTGGTTTGTTTCACCTGGGTGCCATGTCTTTAGGTTATGTAATTGTTAAGACAGGAGTCATTTTTGGCTACTTTGTGACAGATAAATATGTCAAAGGCTCAAAAGAGGTACATTTCTTCCCTTGCGGCTGTGGAGCTGTGACTGCTGAGGCCACAGGCTGTATTGGTTATCTTCACATCTCTCTGTAGTTGTAAATGGCAGCGACCTATGGCAGTGGTATCTAGGCCAACTATTAAACATTTATAATGCCCAGAAACCAATTTGTGGCAGCCAGCAATTAGTTCCATCATGTTTTTAATTTTTCTCCCTTTGAAGTTTAATAGATGGTTATTATGATGTAGTCTTCACTGCCTCCAATTCTGTGTGCACCCTCAGTCAGCAGCCAGAGAAAATTAGACTCTACAGAGAAACGATGTAACCTGAGGCGATGCTTTGGATTCCATTTCTGAGCCTGTTGCCCTGCCCAGGTCTTCTTTGTCCATGAAGAGAGTTAGGATGAAAGGGGATTTGGAATACATGCATTTAGCCAACCTGACTATGTGTTGGTTACTGGGGACGCACAGAGAGCGAGATTTGGTACCTCTCTTCACAGAGCTTCTAGATTAGCAGGGGAAGAAAGGTTGCGAAGAGGAATTTGCAATCTAGTGTGATGTGTGCTATGATAGAGGAAGCTCAGGGGAGGGAGTTCAAGGGTGAGAAGCAGTTAGCCAGCTAGACATGCAGAGGAAGACTGCTCCAGGCAAGGAAGATGGGAGGTGAGAGAGAGGTGGCACTTCTGAAGAGCTCAAAGTCGTGCATATGGCTGGACTCAGCATGGCAGACTCTGGAACTTCTTGAGCTACATCTGGGGTGTGATGCCTTGAAGTCCTCATGCATTTACCAGAAAATAAAGCTAGTTTCACTTAAAATTGCCAGGTCATGAAAGGCTGAGATAAATGACAGTCCAGTGCTAGGACAGAAGGGGACAGGAGGGGGCATAATTTCTCTAGTGCTTTCCTTGTAGGTGATCAGTGCAGGCAAAAATTTGCCCAAAGTACACGTTGTGTCAGGCAGAATCTCTCTCCAAGCCATTTGTAGCTTCGGGGACTAAGGAGGTTGAGGAGACAGGAAGCTGTGAATAAAAGGATTATAATTTACCATTAATTGTCAACTTTTCTCTTTCTACTTGCTTCTTCCCCAGTGCTTGTAAAACATGCTTAAAAGTCTCTCATTCTTTAAAAAATAAAAACAGTCTAACTAAATATAAGTCATCCTTCATCTTTTTATGCTTGCAAGATCTCTCTTTATCTCTTCCCGTCCCTTGAAAACTAAGTTCCTAAAAAATGTACACTCACCTCTCCTTTCATGTATTTTTTTCATAGACAAAGCCAGGCTTGTGTCTACACTCCACAAAGCCACTATGACAACAGTCACCAGTGCCCTCAATGGCAAGTTCCAATGGGCTCATGTGTTCATTCAGCGGGAATTACATGTATCTACTCTGAACCAGGCAGTGTTCCAGGCATGGGGATGTACTGGTGTGAAGGCTTCTTGGTGCTTATGTTTTCATGAACTCCTTTTGGTTCTTCAGTATCTGTAGCATTTGCCATGGTTTGGCTTCACCTTCTGGAAAGACTCTCACATCCCATGACAAAATATGTGGTTGTCCTTCTGTCTTTCTTATTGTTCCTTCCCAGTCTCCTTTGCAGATTCCTCTTCCTCTACCTATTCATTAAAGATTGGTAGTAAGTAGGTTGTAGGCTCAAGACTAACCCTCCAAGATTTTATCTTTCCTTAATGTTAGTTCTCCAGCATGTATCTCGGGATCCATATAAACAGCTGCCTGTGGACATATCCGCATGAACAGCACCTCAATATAACCTAACCAAAGCTGAGCCCCCATCTTCTTCTTCTCCTGAGTTCCCCATCTCTGTGAATCCTCTGTGCAGTCAGGGAAGCTGGGAGTCTTCCTGGACTCATCGTTTATCCTATCCCCATGCTCTCTATGCCCAAAGCCTGGGTCCTAGTTCAGGGCCCACATCACCTCTCATGGAACCCTGCTATAGTTTCCTTCCCACATCCCATCCAACTCTTCAGCCAGGCTGTTAACAGAATGGTCTTCCTAAATTGCAAATTTGGCCATGTCCTTCCCTGATAGTCTCCATTTATCTAACAACAGTTCTCAAAGTATAATGTGGAACCCAATACACTTTCAGAGAGTACATGATGTCAAAACTATTTTAATAATAAGAATAGGAGATTATTTAGCCTTTTCACTGTGTTGATATTTGCACTGATGGTGCAAAAGAAATAGTGGGCAAATCAGTAGCTGCCTCAGCACAAATTAAGGCATAAACAGAACTATACTATAACCTAGTGTTTGTATTCTTTTTACCTCATTCATTTGTAGAAGAAAGAAAAAAAGCTAGTTTCACTTAGAAATACCACTATGAAGCAGTAAAAACATTAACTTTTAAAAATCTCAGCCCTTCAATGAGCATCTTGTAAATATTCTGCTAGTCAAAATGCAAAGTAATCATAAACAATTCTGCTACATACCAAAGTACCGTGGTTGTCTCAGGGAAAAGCATTTGTGTGATCATTTGAGTAGCAAGTTAACTAGCTTTCTTTTCTTCTACCTAACATCATTTCTACTTGAAAACATGACTGACTGTGATTATTCAGACTTGGGTATTTGGCAGCTTTAATCTCGAAAATTGATAAAGTGAGCTTGTCACTTCAAGGAAAACAACTAGCAGTGTTTGTTGCCAATGATAAAATGTGATCTTTCAAGCAAAATTAGAATTTTGGTAAACATGCATCTGTCACCATGAGCATGACAGCTTCCCAACACTTAGCGACTTTTCTGATGAGATTAGTGGTGATATTGAGAAACATGTGGAGTCTGTTCTGGGTCTTGTATAATGAGATACATCAACATTTGGAAGATTTACATAACTCAGCCAATATCTTCCAAATAACCAATGGTGGATATTACAAAATCATGCACACATAAAAAAGCCTATTCAGGTGCAAGATGGGTCAATGGATTTTAATGTAACAGAGTTTGAAATGTTTGTTAATATGGCTTCAGATTCCACATTGCAACCAACTTTTGAGAATCTACCAGTTATACAGTTTTAGTATGGTATCAAAGAATATCCATAATGATCTAAAAAGGCTTCTCCCCTTTCCAGCTATCCTTATGAGGCAAGCTTTTCTTCATACACTTCAACCAAAACAACATACTGTAAAAAATTGAAATCTAGCTATCTTCTAGTAAACCAGATGTCTCTTATTTTTTTTTTTTTATCTTGGACAATACAAAGATGTTACCTATATTGACATGTTATGGCCTTATTACTATTACTTTAAATAAATAACAAAATACTTAATATTCCTGGTTTTAATTTTGAATTTAATAAATATCTATACAACATACATGAACAGAAAATCCCTGGTCTCCAATAATTTTTAAAACATAAAGGCATCATAAAACCCAAAACTTAGGAAATTACTGGCCTGCAGGTTTGAGGTCTCAACTTCTCTACACAACAGTCATTCTTTAGCCTCTGTCACCTTTCCCACCCCAGTCCTCCGTCTTGCGCTGTCACCCCTATAGCATCACGACTCCTCCTGTTTCTGCCTCAGCAGCACTGCCAGCCTCCTCAGGTGCCAGGCTGGCTCCAGGCTTTACACCTTTGCTCATCCTCTGCCTTGGCTGACTTCTCCATATTTGTTTTTTCTTGTGTTTTTTTACTGTCATTCAAACGCCCATTCGTTCTTCAAACACACTCCCTCCTGGTGTGCCCTCGAGAATTCTCTTCAAGCCCCTGCAGCATGTCAGTGCTGGTTCTCCTGTTTGACCTCCAGGCTTGCCATGGGTAAAATTGTGGACATTTCCCTAAGATAAGCGAGCGTTATTTGTAATGTTTTACTGTTACTAACAAAGCTGCCTTAGACATGCTTGTACATGTCTTTCTGGGCACTTGTGCAAGAGGTTCTCAAGGAGATTCCTGGAAGGGAATTACTGGGTCAAAAGGTTTGTGCAGCTTCACCTTTACGAAGCATTGCTAAGCTGTCTCCAAATTGATTACACTGATATATACTACCATCAGCAAGAAATCACACCTGATTTATCCATGTTCTTGCCAACACTTGATGCAATCAGACTAATTATTTTTCTAAACTGATAGCTATGCAATTTCAATTATCTTTTAGCTTATTACTAACACAGGTAAAATCATTCTATAATCCACTCAGGTTTCCTGTTCTGTGAATTGTTCAGAAATATCCTTTGTTTGTTTTTCTTTTGGGTTGTCCTTTTCTTACTGACTTGTAATTATTTACATATTCTGGATATTAATCTTTTACCTGCCCTCTACACCACAAATTTCTCCTCTCTGTTTGTGGCTGGTCTTTTAACTTGGCCTATGGAGTTTTCTAGTGTATAGGAGTTTTACATTTTAATACAACCAAATTTAACAATCTTTTCCTTCAAAATTTAAACTTTTTATGTATTGTCTAATTACTTCTTCCCCATCCCAAGTTTATAAAATATTGCATATATTTTTGTGTAAAACATTGAGAGTTTTACTTTTTACATTCGAGTCTTTATTCCTGAATTTATTTTTTGGTAAGGTGTAAAAAAGAAATCTACTTTTATATTTTCCCACATATATAATCAAATTGTATAAATATTCACTTAGTGGATTTGACTCAAATCCTTTAGCTCTCGTAGTAGCTGTGTGTCACAGGTTTGATTGCTACTGTTTTCACTGTTACTATTATAAATGCTTTCTAACACCCATTATGATTCCTTTGTTGAACTAGGAATTTTATAGAAGTGTGTCTATATTGTCCAAATGTAGGAAGGTAGAATGCTTTGTCTATTTTTTATTATTAATTTCATGCCTATGAAATTAATTGTGTATTGTGCTTGTATAATCTGGTCTAATTATATGAACTGGGATTTTTTGGTATTTTTTGAAATTTGCTTTATGGTTAGTACATGGTAAAATTTTATAAATATTCCAGAATGCTTGAAAGAATGTATGTTCTCTAATAGTTGGAGCCAAGTTTTGTATTCTTTCACTTACACCAATCTTATTGCCTATACTATTCTATCTTTTCCAATAGGATTATGGATTTCTCCTCATAGTGCTGTACATTTTTGGTCTCTCTATATATACATTTAAGTCTAGGTGATTGCATACTACTGGGCTTTCTGAGGAGGTCTCCCACAAATAGCACCCTCTTCACTGCCTGGATCTGAAGAAATTGAGAAATAAAACAAAAAGTAAAGATACAGCTTAAAATGTCACCTTTACTTTTAACTTGATTATTGAAAACCTCCTCCATGGTGAGTGCTCTCTGGTGTTCACCCTATAAATAACTGTCCTTAAATCAACACAAGGATACCCCAGAATTATTGCAGGTTTAGTTTCAGACCACCACAACAAAATGAATATCACAATAAAGTGAGTCATGTGAAATTTTTGGTTTCCCAGTACATGTAAAATTATGTTTACATGACACCATTGTGTATTAAGTGTGCAACAGCATTAGATCTAAAAAATAATATATACACCTTAATTTTAAAATAGTGTATTGCTAAAAGAATGCTAATCATCACCTGAACTTTCAGAGAGTCATAACCTTTTTGTTGATGGAGGGTCTTGCCTCGGTGTTGACAATTGCTGACTGATCAGAGTGGTGGTTGCTGAAGTTTGGGGTGGCTGCGGCAATTTCTTAAAATAGGACAATGAACTTTGCCACTTTGATTGACTCTTCCTTACATGAAAGATTTCTCTGTAGCACACAGTGCTGTTTGACAGCATTTTACCCACAATATAACTTCTTTCAAAACTGGAGTCGATCCTCTCAAATCCTGCCACTGCATTATCAACTAAGTTCATAGGATATTCTGAATCCCTTGTTGTCATTTCAACAATGTTCACAGCATCTTCACCAGGAGTAGATTCCATCTCAAGAAACCGCTTTCTTTGCTCATCCATAAGAAGCAACTGCTCATCTGTTAATTGTTTCATGAGATTGCAGCAATTCAGTCATATCTTCAGCCTCTACTTCCAATCCTAGTTCTCTTACTATTTCCACCACATCTGCAGTTATTTCCTCCACTGAACTCTTGAAGCCCTCAAAGTCATTGATGAGGCTTGAAATCAACTTCTTCCAAATTCCTGTGAATGTGGATATTTTTACCTTCTCTCATGAATCATGGATGTTCTTAATGGCATCTAGAATGGTGAATCCTGTCCAGAAAGTTTTCACTTAACTTTTCCCAGATCAATCAGAGGAATCACTATTTATGGCAGTTATAGCCTTACAAAATGTATTTCTTAAATAATAATATTTAAAATTCAAAATTACTCCTTGATTCATAGGTTGCAAAATCAGTATTATGTTGGCAGGCACGAAGACATGAATCTCCTTGTACATCTCCATTAGAGCTCTTGGATGATCAGGTGCATTTTCAATAAGCAGTAATATTTTGAAAGGGATCTTTTTTTCTGAGCAGTAGGTCTCAACAGTGAGCTGAAAATATTCATCAAGCCATGCTGTAAACAGATGCACTGTCATCCAGGCTTCGTTGTTCCATTTATATAGCACAGACAGAATTGATTTCACGTAATTCTTAAGTGCCCTAAGATCTTCAGAACGGTCAATGAGCACTGTCTTCAACTTCAAGATACCAGCTGAATTCGACCCTAATTGAAGAGTCACTCTATACTTTGAAGCTTTGAAGCCAGATATTGACTTACCCTCTGTATCTGTGAAAGTCCTAGATGGCACCTTCTTCCAATAGGAGTTTGCTTCATCTGCATTGAAGATCTGTTGTTTAGTGTAGCCACCATCAATTATCTTAGCTAGATCTTCTGGATAATTTGCTACAGCTTCTACATCAGCACTTGCTGCTTCACTTTGAACTTTTATATTGTGGAAATGGCTTCTTTCTTTAAACCTCATGAAACAACCGTTGCTAGCTTCCAACTTTTCTGCAGCTTCCTCACCTCTCTGTTTCCATAGAATTGAAGACAGTTACAACCTTGCTCTGGATTAGGCTTTGCCTTAAGGGAATGCTGTGGTTGGCTTGATCTTCTATCCAGACCACTCGAACTTTCTCCACATCAGCAATAAGGCTGTTTCACTTTATTATCATTCATGTGTTCATGAGAGTGACATTTTTAATTTCCTTCAAGAATTTTTCCTTTGCATTCACAACTTAGCTAACTGGTACAAGATACCTAGCTTTTGGCCTGTCTTGGCTTTCAACATGCCTTCCTCAGTAAGCCTAATCATTTCTAGCTTTTGCTTTAAAGAGAAAGACATGTGTCTCTTCCTTTCACTTGAACATTTAGAAACCATTGTAGGGTTATTAACTAGTCTAATTTCAATATTGCTGTGTCTCAGGGAGTAGAGAGACTTGAGCAGAGGAAGAGAGATGGGTTAATGGCTGGTCAGTGGGGCAGTCAGAACACACACATTTATTAAGTTCTTACATGGTGTAATTTGTGCCTCCCCAAAACAATTACAATGGTAACATCAAAGATCATTGATCATTGATCGTCATTACAGAATAACAATAATGAAAAAGTTTGAAATATTGCAAGAATTATCAAAATGTGATGAAGAAATATAAAGTGAGAACATGCTGCTGGAGAAATTGTGCTCATAGACTGTCATTGTAACAAATCTTCAGCCTGTTAAAAACACAATACCTGTGAAACACAGTTAAGCAAAGCACAATAGCGCAAGGTAGGCCTGTATAGATTTATACCTCAAGGCAACTTTCCTTCCATACAAAGGGGAAACAGATATATTCCAGATGTTCCTCCCACTGGGGTGGCTTCCCTTTATCACAGTTCTTAAGGGCCTTCCTGGGTAGAATTGCACTGCCATGCAGGAGCCATCATCCACTTCCAGCCAGCACCAATATACTATGGACATCCATTTCAACGCTGGGCCTCTGGTTATTCTTTCTCTATTAATTGGTCATTTAAAATGTTCCATAAGCAGCCAGGCATGGTGGCTCACACCTGTAATCCAAGAACTCTGAGAGGCCAAGACAGGCAGATCACCTGATGTCAGGAATTCGAGACCAGCCTGACCAACATGGCAAAACTCCCATCTCTACTAAAAATACAAAAAATTAGCCAGGCATGGTGGCATGCTCCTGGAGTCCCAGCTACTCAGGAGGCTGAGGCAGCAAATCACTTGAACTGGGGGACAGAGGTTGCAGTGAGCTGAAATCGTGCCACTGCACTCTAGCCTGGGTGACACAGTGAGACTCCATCTCAGAAAAAAAAAAATGTTCCATAAGGTTGTAGCTATGGGTTGAGGGTGTGGTGGCAAAGGAGTAGTAACTGATACCATGGGAATCCAAGCCACCTGTTCATGGAATTTATTTGTGCATTCTGGATCTGCCGTATCCATTTAACATACTGCCTGCGTCCAATTTTATTATATAGTGGATCAGAGAATATCCAGTTCATGATGGATGTTTCAGGTCACAGTTACTGGGTGTCTTTTGGTCGGGCATGCAGTTTCTGCAGAGTGTGTTAGCAATTCAAGAACTGATTTTCATAGTTATTGGCAAAGATGGACAGGCTTGCTCCAAATCCCTAGGGGTAATTGGAGTAATTACACCATTGGGTCTTAGTTGAGGCTCTATAAAGAATTACCCCATTGGTAATTCTCCCATTGGGTCTTAGTTGAGGCTCTATAAAGCATCCCTGTCTGTCAGAAACATTTTAGTTACCATTGGAACTGATAGGTCACAAGGCACAAGTGTCAGAGTAGCTCACACAGCGGTCTGGGTCTGTTTTATAGTTTCTTGCTCCAGGACTTATTCAAAACTGACAGCTTTATAAATTACCTGGTAAATATATTAATGTGGTAGATATTTGCCTGCAAAATCTAAAGCAACCCATCAAGTACTATGCTTCTTTCTTCATGGCGGGCAGTTGAAGATACAGAGTCTTGTCTCTCACTTACAGGAGGATATCCTGACATAAACTAGGCCCATGGCCTTCTTTACAGACTTTTCTGTCTTCTGAAGTGTCATGGCATTTATCTCTCATCTTCTGGCATGCATATGTCTTATTAATACATTTAAGGTATGTGATACTTCCTGTCCACCAGATCTAATTAGCATAATGACCAGAATAATGTTCTGTAGGATAGCAAGATGCTTAAGATCCTGTGATATTATATTATATTATGACAGAGAGCAGGAGATTGACATGACTCTGAGGAAAGACTGTGAAAGTGCACTGCTGACCCTTCCAGCTGAAAGCAAACCTTTTGATTTGCTTCTGATTATCTTTATTGATGTATATACAAAAAAAAAACTATAAAACAACAATGTGAATGTAAATTGTGCATTTGAAAATCATTAAAGTGATAAATTTCATATTTAAAAAAATAGAAAATATCTGCTAGGTCAATAGCTGCATACCAGGTGCCAGAAGATCTGTTGACTTTCACCAGTAAATAGTCCACCTTCAGAATAGCAGCTTGAATAGGAGTTACCACATGATTACGTTTGAAATAATCCACAGTCATCCTCAAAGACCCACATAGCTTTTTTACCAGCAAAGCAAAACATGTTCATTAAAGGGTGATGCCATAGGAATAACCACCTACTGCTTTTTAGAAGTTCTTAGTGGAGGAAATATGTCTGAAATTCCCTTATAGAAAGTCAGTTTTGAGGAACCCTTTTTGGTCCATCTTAACCTAATAGCTATCACTCCGCAGATCAGATAACCAATATGGAGATTATGCTGGTTACTAAGCATTTCTAAGTTGTACTGTATAGTCTGGGGCAGGGATGACAGTAGGTTAGGTTCCTTATTTTATTGAACCCACAGTGAGACAAGTTTGAATCCGGAGTCCATCTATCCCCTAACATTCGTAAGTCCTCACTCTTGCCAGTGAACTCCAAGGCATTTGTGGAACTCTTGAGATTAGAATCAGCTCAAAGTCAGTGTCAAAAATACCCAAATGTTCTGCTTATTTCTCTGTTGTCAGTGCAGTCACTCTGGTTAATGGATGCTAGTTTCTTGGGGAAAGACATGAAGAAATATTTACAGCATACGCATGTGGTAACACTCAAGGGCCCTCTCCCAAAGGGGCTCAACTTTCTCCTCAATTGGAAGACTCCAAGTCTTTTTGAACTGACTTATGTCTGATAATTGGGTAAGAGACTATGAAACCCTATTACAATGTCTTGATTTCTATGTTTGCCCACTAAACTTAGAATACTTCCACTTTTACACTACAGTTAGCACTTTGGCAGACTGTCTATCCATTCTATTCCTTTGCATCCCTAATCAATTTGCCATCATTTAGATCCATGTGAGTAAAAATATAGATCACCCCTGTCTTAGTCTATTTAAGCTGCTGTAACAAAATAATATAGATTTGGTGTCTTATAAACGATAGAAATTTATTTTTCATAGTTTTAGAAGTTGGGAAGTCCAAGGTCAAGGTGCCAGCAGATTCAGTGTCTGGTGAGGGCCAGGCTTCATAAACAGCTCCTTCTTGCTGTGTCCTCACAAGGCAGAAGGGGCGAGAGTTCCTCTTTCAGGCCTCTTTTATAAGGGCACAGTCCCATTCATGAGGACTCCTCCCTCTTGTCCTATTCACCTTCCAAAGGCCCTACTCCTAGCCATTACCTTGGGGGCTAGGATTTTAACATTTAAATTTGGGGGAGACAAACATTCAGACCATGGCACCATTTATTCCAGCAGCATATAATGATAATTTTGTACAAACATATTTTTGATGGCTAAGCATCACCACCAGGACTCTATCATACCAACACCCATTATTCCCACTGAAATCAGGGAACTGAACTTCTTTGCAACATCTGCCCACCGTGATCTCTGACCTATGGCAGATAGCCACAACAGTTTCAATTAATTCTGATGCTCTCCTGAGCAATGCAGTTTTATATCTTAAGGAAGGGGATGGCCTCTAGGATTTCCTGGGATGGTTAAGCAGTGACTGAGCAAGCTGCTCATGTTAAGTTCATTCCAACAGTCCCATCTCTTGAGCCTTTAGACTCCTTTCTCTACATTATTGATTTTAGGGTTTTGCTATTTGAATATGATATATGAATTATAAGTTGTTTGAAATACATAACCCCAGGCTCACCCTAGTCCTATAGAATCAGAATCTGCATTTCAACAAGATCATCAGGTGATTCTTCTGCATGTTAAATTTTGAGAAACCATGCTCTAAGTCATTGTTGAATCCAGGCTTCAGTTACGTATCACATCATAACTGTCTGAGTCAATATGTTACATCTAGAATTCCAGGTGACTGCTCCAATATTAATTAATTCTGCCTGATCTAATCTTTTATTCCATCTTCCTGGGTCCTACTCCTTCAGAATTTACTCCCATTCTGCCTAAGGGAAAACAAACACATTAAAATATGACCTGACTGGGAGAAAGCTAGGGGCAGAGTTACCCATAGGGTATGCAAGGTGCTGGGCAGACATATTTTGTCTACATAAACAATTCTGTTTAAAAAGATATTGTCAAAATCATAGGCACATGTGAGTTGAAATAATTTATAATATATGCATAACTCTTTGGAACCTGTTTCTATTGAAACAACATAGATCTCCTTGCCTCTGCAGTTCCCTAAAACCACTTATCAATTAACACGGGTTGTATCATTACTCGTGGCATTGCATCATGTATCATACTGCCCATGAATACTGGCTTCCAATGACTCAAAAGTTGCAATTGTGCATCATTCATGATGACTACAAATGCAAGCTCTTCCAGTGTATGCAAGATGTGAATGATAATTTGTTTTCTGGTCATTGTTAAGCTTACCATTCTGAATTTAATAGTATAAACATAGAACAGGGCTTCTTCCAATCACATCTTGAACTCTTTAGGGCATAATCACTACAGCCTGAATGTGGTCTCATTCAATGTTGAACGTATCTCTGCTCTCAACACAGCATCACTGGGAGGGAGAATAGACAAAAGACCTATGGGAAGAGTGAGAAGGGGGGCACTGTTTGTGCATGAAATGTCTGTTCTTCCAATTCGCATTTCTTAATACTGACCTGAAGAGCACAATGACACATCTTCCTAGATGGTGACTCCTGACCTAAAACTACATCATCCCTGCAGACTCCCTCCCTACAAGCCCTGCCCTGGCCCACCCACAAGCTGTACTTCAACTTCAGTGCTTATGGCTCTAGCTGCCAGGATCTTTGCTTATTTGTGCTACCTAAAGCCTTCCTTGTTTTTTTCTTCTGAACTCAACTCTGTTTTAAAAGTTTTTAGTGTATATTATCTAGAATTCCCAGGTAATTGTCATGGGAGAGATGTATTTGTCTCAACGTACAAGGTTTCCAAAACCAAAGTCTTCACTATCTTTCTATTTCAAATAAATTCAACTTAATTCATCTCAATTTATCATCCATATATTGAGAACCTAAAATGTATCAATTCATTACTAGACATTGGAGATCAAGAGCTAACACTCAATTCCTGCTTTTAAGAAATGTGCAGTCTCGTGGAAAAGGCAAGCATATTTTAAAATTATAACACAGTTTGGTAAGTTCATGTCCATTTTTCAGAATAAGCAGTGGGAGGGACAGACTGAAAGGAGACAGGGCAAGAGACCAGAGACCAGTATTATACAGTGATTATTTGACTAAGACATTACAGGGTCCATAATAGTGTTTCCATGTGAGATTTCTTCCCTGACATTTCTCAAGAAATTTATATTTTTCTAAGTCCTGGATTTTAGAAAAATCAGTCAAGAAATCAGAAAAATGAAAGTATTATAATTCTCCTGTGAGAATTAGAGCTTAGCAATTAACAAAGAGACATTGCTGGCTAAAAGGAACCTAATGACATCACGCCAAAAGTAAGAATAGGAACCCTGAGCCACAGAGACAAGTATTAAGGTTGACATATCTGAAAACCAGACAGAGGCATGTGAGAGAGAAGCAGTCACAGCCCAATCAGTCTTGTTTAGGGCTGTGGCCATGGAGTCAGTGTGTGTTGGTAGCCCTGTCTGCTGGTAATCAGTCACTCTTGCAAATGAAATAAATATTAATAAGATTATACATACAGTATATGTTATATAAGTCCTATAAGTAGTATGTCAAGAAATACAAGTTGTGGAAACAAAATAAATCCCTAAATGGACAATTTTGTCATGCAAATCCATGTGGGTGATGGTAACTTTGTTAGAAGATATGAGTGTCGTGTTATTTGAGTATGGCCCAAATTGTTGGCATTTTCTAGTGTTTACATATCTGCTATTCATTGATGTTCTTTTCAAGTACGTTGACCCCTCGCAAAAAAAAAAAAAAAAAAAAGAAAACTACAAAGAGAATAAATTGATGTTGTTTTATGATGTTCTAGTAAGAAATCAGAAACTGATCTAAAATCTGAATTGACAAACATATTTTTCAATGGACAAATGAAAACCAAAACAAGCAGATAAAATATTTTCATTGCTAAAAAAGGAAATGAACTTATTTGAAGGAACATGTTCCCTGACTCCCAATTTGAAGATACTTTTGAACACATCTTTAACCAATCAATTCAATTAATGTAATACAAGATGAAAGACATTTTTCTACATTTGGAATATTTGTCCTAATATTGTCCAAAACTATTTGACAGTGAAATTCATGCCTATGTGTCTTACAATTTTATTGTAAGGATAATTTTTAAAATATTTAATATTTGTTGTATTATCACTCAATGTGCCAATAATCTTTACTTGGCATTGATTTTGTGTTTATTTTCTCTTCTAATGTTTTCTGTTATCAAATATGTATATTAGTTAGAGGCCATTTTTACATGTTATTGAAATACATAATTGTGTCACAATATTTTGGTTCATAGTGATAGTAGCAAAGCATTTATTATTACCTCTTTTTCTTTCTTTACATAAAGCCTCTCAATTTTTTAGTATAACCCTGTTACAGAAAAATTCTTCATTATTTATGATTATGACCAATTTTTATTTTTTAAAAACATGTAAGTAATATGTTACACTAAATACAGAATAACTTATGAGTTTGCAAATTACTAGGCATTCCATTTTCTTGTTTCTGCATCACAAAAGTTAATATCCGTCAGGAATTTGGAAGCAGTGGCCAGTACTAAGACAGCCACAGTGGAAATGAAGAGGAAAGAAAAAACTAAAGAGGTATTTAAGAGGCAGGATCGCTATGATTGAGTGGCTGATGAGATGTGAGGAATAGGAGAGAAAGAGGAATCTAGACTAACTTCTAAGCATCTGGTTTTGTTGACTTGGTCGGTACAGGTTTCAGGAAAAAAGGCAGGGGGTGCTAGTAATAGTAGTAGTAGTAGTAACGTTGCCCTTTTGAAATCCATTCTTGATCCTACAGCCAGAGGGGTGGTAGTGAGGGGCCTTAGCTCAGCTGAGATTGTCACAGCACATAAAGTTTAAGGAGCCCAGGTTACTTGGCTGGGGATGTCCTTGGGTGTTTGCAGCTTAGCACAGGGGTTTGTTCAGGAGTGGGAGGCTTGCCATTCATCCACAAATAGATGGGAGCTATAATCACGGGCATGTCAGTATTTGTTTCCAAGTACGTCAGACTTGTTTAACAGATCTCAAGTATAACAGAAGAGATGGGTGTTTGGGAGCAATATGGGATAATTATTTTATAGCTTTCTCAGCCTTACCCATTATCTTATCCATTGTCTTAGTAATTTTGGCAAACAAAACATGACAGCTGGTTGTGGCCTTTACCCTCTAGAACTTACACAGTTACAGATATATATATACTGTTACAGTTACAGTTACAGATTTTATATATATATATATATATATATATATATATATATATATATATATATACACACACACTGTAAAAAGTAAAGAAGAAATGCCTTCTGGTTTTACTTAAGATTGAAACCAAAATTTCAGTGAGAAGGAGAAATCATCTTCTTTCTCCACTCCCTTTTCCTTTAGTTACAACATTTACACACACACAGAGGGAAAAATTATGAAAATAAGTCAAGTAGAAAAAATACAGTACAGGTAATGACAAGAGATGAAGAGAGCTCAGCAGAACCACTGTGTCACATTAATACAAAACAGTCAATCTGTGTGATACAAGAACCTCATTCTAACGATTTTTTAAAACTTGAGCCTTCGTGGCCTGTTCTGGTTCATACACTGCAGAGCTTAGAGGTAAAGGTGAAGGCTCCAGAGTCAACCGAATTGAGGTTTCAATCCCAACACCACTGTTCTGGGCTACGTCACCTTAGGTGAGCTATGCAATCCCTCTAAGCTTCAGTTTCTATATGTGTGAAATGAATCACCCTTGACTTCTCCCATTCTCTAACCTCTCCACCAGTCATCCACTAAACATTTCTTGTATCTGCTAACTTCTCTCCATCCCCACTGCCATGTCCAAGTTATGGACATCTCATATGTGGACTGTTACAGCAGGGTCTAGTTGTTCTCCCCACATCCATGTTGCTCTCTTGAAATCCATTATTGATCCTTCAGCCAGAGGCATCATTTGAAATCATAAACTGGATCATATCATTCTGCTACTTAAAACCCTGTGATATCTCCCCATTGCTTTTGGAGTTTACCACCACTACCACCTGACAATGGGGTGCCTACCAAAACACTCTGATCTCCCTCTTCAACCTCCATCTCCTCTACCTCACGCACTTCGACCATTAACCTCCTTTCATCCTTCAAGTCTCAGCTTAGAAGCCACTTTCTCAGGAAGTCTTTTTTCCTCCCCACCCCACACCCTACTTCCTGCCTCTGGGTGTTCCAACAACACGATGTACTTCTCTCATCATGACACACATCACACTCAATGACAGTTAGCTATTCACTTGTCCATATTCCCAAGTAGACCATAAGCACTTAAGAGCAGTTACACGTTTATCTTGTTCATGTTGCAGCCTCCACCACTTAGCACCGTACTTGGGGTATAGTAAGTGCTCAAAAATAATTGTTGCATGAATAAATAAGTGAATCAAACTTCTAATTTTCTGTGTTTCTAGCTGGGGTGTGGTCTCTCATCCTGGCCTTACTTCCTGCTTGCTGTGCTCACTTCATACTGGTTACTGATCACATGATACCGAATCTAGATTCCTAGTTGATATATATGTATAATAGATATATTTACAAATTAAATATAATATCTACATAATAGATAAATTATAATTACATAAACATAATATTTAATATATTTAATTGATTGTTCTGTAATTAATTGATTAATTATTTGATTGACTTTGATTTCTTCATTCTTCCATTTCATCAGCCTTTGACCATCTTATTTTTATAGTAACTATAGCCCACTGGCAGTTTATTTTAATCTGATTTATGCATTCTGCCTTTTCTAATTTTTTATTAATTTTTAAATAATTACTTCTTGTATCAGCCACAATTTTATCAGGAAAATAGAAGCCACTCTGTGTCTTCTACATATTAATCATTTTAAGACAAGAAAGTGAAGCTTCTGCAACCATTAGGGAAGTGAAGGTCAAGGAGGCAATTGTTAACACTCTGCTTGGAGCACTGAAGCACATGATTTCCAGGAGCTCACCTTGGAAACTGCAAAACTTACAAACCCACAGACAACATCCTACTGTATGGGCAAAAGCTGGAAGCATTCCCCTTGAAAACCAGTATAAGACAAAGATGCCCTCTCTCATCACTCCTATTCAACATATTATTGGAAGTCCTGGCCAGAACAATCAGGAAAGAGAAAAAAATAAAGGCATCCAAATAGAAAGAGAAGAAGTCAAACTATCCCTATTTGCAGATGGCATGACCTATATCTAGAAAATCCCATAGTCTCAGCCCAAAATCTCCTTAAGCTGACTCAGGATACAAAATCAATGTACAAAAATCACCAGCATTGCTATTCTCCAACAACAGTCAAGCCAAGAGCCAAATCAGGAACACAATCACATTCACAAATGCCACAGAAAGAATAAAATACAGCCAAGATGGTCAAATAGAAACAGCTAAGATATGCAGCTCCCAGAGAGATGGATGCAAAAGGCAAGGAAATTTTGCATTTCCAACTGAGGTACAAAGTTCCTCTCATTGGGGCTGACTAGATGGTTGGCACAACTCACAGAGAGCAAAGAAAAGCAGGATAGTGCGTCATATCACCCGGGAGCTGCACGGGGCAAAGGGATCTCCCTCCCCCAGCCAAGAGAAGTGGTGAGGGACTTTGCTGCCCACCAGGGGTGCCACACTTTTCCTACAGATTTTTGGAATCCATGAATCAGAAGATTCCTTCATGAGCCTACAACATCAGGGCCTTGGGTCTCAAGCACAAAACTAGACAGACCAATGACAGCTGCTACCATCCGTAGCTGTTCAGGCAGGCACTGAGCTGCAAGAGTTTTTACATACTCCAGTGGTGTGTGGAACTCCAATGAGGCAGGAGAACTGTCCATCCCGTGGAAAGGGGGCTGAAGATAGGGAGCCAAACGGTCTCACTCATTGGGTCCCACTCCTACAGAAACCCTCAAGCTAAGACCCACTGGCTTGAAATCCCCACTGCCAGTAAGCCATCTGGAGTCTGCCTAAGATGACCAAGTTCTCAGGGGGAGGAGCAACCACCATTACTTTGGCTCTAGTTAGTAGTTTTCTCCTCCCAGTGTTAAGGATACTGGGAGGTTTGAACTGGGCAGTATTCCCCATAGTGCAGCAAAGCGAATGTGGCAGATCATGGCCAGATCACTTCCTTAGGTGGGAACTGGATCCATCCCTCCTCACCAGACAAGGCCTCCCTGTAGGAATTTCAGCAGCTCCCATCAGGGGCTTACAGACAGAACTCTCATGTACCTGGGACAGAGCATCTGGGGGGAGGGGCAGCAAAAGTCTCAGGTTCAGGGGACTTAATCTTTCTGGCTTGCTGGCTCTGAAGAGACCAGCTGATCCAGATAAGGGGGATTCCCCCAGCACAGAACACTAGCTCCACTAAGGGGGAGTCAGACGTCCTTCTTAAGTGGTTCCCTGATCCCATGTCTCCTGACTAGGTGAGACTTTCCAGTGGGGGTCACCAGATACCTCACACAGGAGATTTCAGGCTGGCATCAGGTTGGTGACCCTCTGGGATGAAGCTTCCAGAGGAAGGAGCAGGCAGCAATATTTGCTGTTCTGCAGTCTCCACTGGTGATACTCAGGCACGGTCTGAAGCAGACCTCCAGCAAACTGCAGCAGACCTGAAGAAGAGGGGCCTGACTGTTAGAAGAAAAACAAACAAACAGAAAGCAACAACTCAACAACATCAACAAAAAAGACCCTACAAAAACCTTACCCAAAGATCAACAGCCTCATAGATTAAAGGTAGATAAATCCATGAAGTTTAGAAAAAACCAATGCAAAAACACTGAAAATATCGAAAGCCAGAATGCATCTTCTCTTCCAAATGACCACAGCACTTCTCCAGCAAGGGCACAGAATGCAGTGGAAGCTGAGATGGATGAACTGACAGAAGTAGGCTTCAGAAAGTGGGTAATAATGAATTTCACTGAACTAAAGGAGCATGTTCCAACCCAATGCAAAGATGCTAAGAACTATGAAAAAAGATTACAGGAGCTGGTAACTAGAATAACCAGTTTAGAGAGGAACATAAATGACATGATGGACAGAAATCAAGAAGGCCTTTGAAATCAGTGAGAAATCTCTGGGACACAGTTAAAGCAGTGTTAAGAGGGAAAATATAGCACTAAGCGCCCACATCAAAAAGCTAGAAATATCTCAGATCAACATCCTAACACCACAGGTGAAAGAACTAGAGAGCCAAGAGCAAACAAACCCCAGAGTTAATAGAGGACAATAAAAAAACAAGCTCAGAGCAGAACTGAAGGAGACAGAGATACGAAAAGTCCTTCAAAAAAATCAATGAATCCAGGAGCTGTTTTTTTGGGGGGAAAAAAAAAATCAACAAAATACATAGACCACTAGCAAGACTAACAAAGAAGAAAAGAGAAGATTTAAATAAGCACAATAAGAAATAATACAGGGGATATCACCACTGATCCCAAACAAAGACAAACAACCGTTAGAGAATACTATAAATACCTCTATGCAAATAAATGGGAAAATCTAGAAGAAACTGATAAATTCCTAGACATATACAACCTCCCAAGACTGAACCAGGAAGAAGTTGAATCCCTGAATAGAACAATAGCAAGTTTTAAAATTGAGGCAGTAATAAATATCCTACCAATCAAAAAAGTTCAAGTCCAGATGGATTTACAGCTGAATTCTACCAGAGGTAAAAGAAAGACAAAAAAGACATATAGGCCAGTGGGACAGAATAGAGAACTCAGAAATAAGGCCACACAACTACAATTATCTGATCTTTGACAAACTTGACAAAAACAAGCAATGAAGAAAGGATTCCCTATTCAATAAGTGGTTCTGGGAGAACTGGCTAGCTATGTTGCAGAAAATTGAAACTAGATCCCTTCCTTACACCTTATACAAAAATTAACTCAAACTGGATTAAAAACTTAAATGTAAATTACAAAACTATAATAACCCTAGAAGAAAACCTAGGTAATACCATTCAGGACATAGGCACGAGCAAAAATTTCATGTTGAAAACATCAAAAGCAATTTCAACAGAAGAAAAAGTTGACAAATGGGATCTAATTAAACTGAAGAGCTTCTGCATAGCAAAAAGAACTATCAACAGAGTGAACAGACAACCTACAGAATGGGAGAAAATTGTTGCAATCTACCCAAAGGTCTAATATCCAGAATCTACAAGGAACTTAAGGAAATTTACAAGAAAAGAAACAAAGAATCCCATTAAAAAGTGGGCAAAGGATATGAACAGACCCTTCTCAAAAAAAGACATAATGTGGCCACAAATATATGGAAAAAAGCTCAACATCACTGATCATTAGAGAAATGCAGATCAAAACCACAATGAGATACCATCTCATGCCAGTCAGAATAATTAAAACGTCAAGAAACAACGGATGCTGGCGAGGTTGCAGAGAAGTAGGGATGCTTTTACACTGTTGGTGGGGATGTAAATTAGTTCAACCATTGTGGAAAACAGTGTAGCGATTCCTCAAAGATTTAGAACCGGAAATACCATTTGACCCAGCAATCCTATTACTGGGTATATACCCAAAGGAATATAAATCATTCTGTTATAAAGATACATGCATGCGTGTGTTCACTGCAGCACTATTCACAATAGCAAAGGCATGGAATTAACCCAAATGCCCATCAGTGATAGACTGGATAAAGGAAATGTGCTACATATACACCATAGAATACTGTGCAGCCATAAAAAAGAATGAGATCATGTCTTTTTCAGGGACATGGATGAAGCTAGAAGTCATTGTCTTCAGCAAACTAACACAGGAACAGAAAACCTAATACCACATGTTCTCACTTATAAGTGGGAGCTGAGCAATAAGATTACATGGACACAGGAAGGAGAACAAGAGTCACTGGGGCCTGTTGGGGGAGGATGTTGAAGGAGAACATTAGGGAAAAGAGCTAATGCATGCTGGGCTTAATCTAGGTGACGGGGTGATAGGTGCTGCAAACCACCATGGCACACGTTTACCTATGTAACAAACCTGCACATCCTGCACATGTACTCCAGAACTTAAAAAAAAATTTAAAACACACCTAGGAACACAGCTAAACAAAGAGGTGGAAGCGCTCTATAAGCAGAACTGCAAAACACTGCTCAAAGAAATCAGAGATGACACAAACAAATGGAAAAACATTCCATGCTCATAGATAGGAAGATTCAATATCATTAAAATGGCCATACTGCCCAAAGCAATTTATAGATTCAATGTTATTCCTATTAAATTACCATTGACATTCTTCAAGAATTAGAAAAACTATTTTAAAATTCATATGGAACCAATAAAGAGCCCGAATAGCCAAAGCAATCCTACGCAAAAAGAGCAAAGCTGAAGACATCATGCTGCCCAACTTCAAACTACACTACAGGGTTACCATAACTGAAACAGCATGGTATTGGTATCAAAACAGACACATAGACCAAAGGAACAGAATAGAGAAAACAGAAATAAGACCTCACACCTACAATTATCTGATCTTTGATAAACCTAAAAAAACAAGCAATGGGGAAACAATTTTCTGCTCAATAAGTGATGCTGGGATAACTGGCTAGCCATATGCAGAAGATTGAAACTAGAATGCTTCCTTACACCTCAAGGTGGATTAAAGACTTAAATGTAAGACCCAAAACTATAAAACTCTGGAAGAAAACCTAGGTAATATCATTCTGGAAATAAAAATCGGCAAAAATATCATATTGAAAATGCCAAAAGCAATTTCATCAAAAGCAAAAATTGACAAATGGAATCTAATTAAACTAAACAGCTTCTGGACAGCAAAAGAAACTATCGACAGAGAGAACAGACAACCTACAGAATGGGAGAAAATGTTTGCAAACTAGGCATCTGACTAAGGTCTAATATCCAGGATCTATAAGGAACTTAAACAGATTTACAAAAAGAAAAAAAAAATGAAACCCCATTAAAAAGTGGGCAAAGGACATGAGCAGACACTTTTCAAAAGAAGATATACATGTGGCCAACAATCATATGAAAAAATGCACAACATAAGTGATCATTAGAGAAATGCAAATCAAAACCACAATGAGATACCATCTCGCACCAGTCAGAATGGCTACCATTTAAAAGTGAAAAATAACAGATGCTGGCAAGGTTGTGGAGAAAAAGGAAAGCTTATACATTGTTGGTGGGAGTGTAAATTAGTTCAACCATTGCGGAAGACAATGTGGCAATTCCTCAAAGACCTAAAGACAGAAATTCTATTTGACCCTGCAATCCCATTACTGAGTATATACCTAAGGAATATAAATCGTCCTATCATAAAGACACATGTACACATGTGTTCATTGTGGCACTGTTCACAATAGCAAAGATTGAATCAACCTAAATGCCCATCAACTGTAGACTGGATAAAGAAAATGTGGTACATATATACTATGGAATACTATGCAACCATTAAAAAAAAAAAAAAAAAACCACACACACAAAAAAACAAGATCTTGTCCTTTCCAGGGATGTGTATGGAGCTGGAGGCCATTATCCTTAGCAAACTGTGCAGGAACAGATGACCGGATACCACATGTTCTCACTTATAAGTGGGAGCTGAACACTGAGAACGCATGGACACATAGAGGGGAGCAACACACACTGGGGCCTATTGGAGGATGGAGAGTGGGCAGAGGGAGAGAGTCAGGAAAAATAACTAATGGGTACTAGGCACAATATCTGGGTGATGAAAAATCTGCACAACAAAGCCCCATGACACACATTTACCTATGTAACGAACCTGCACATGTACACCGAATTTAAAATAAAAGTTAAAAATGAGAGAGAGAGAGAGAGAGAGAGAGAGAGAGAGAGAGAGAGAGGAGTCTGCACCAGAGGCCAAGCTAACCAAATCATAAAATTTAAGACCTAAATGCAATTACCTAGCTCTAGTTCAACGTCTTTAGTTTACAGGTAAAGAAAATGAGGTGCAGAGGACAAATAAGTATTTATTATTTAATAAAAAGCATTCCTTATAATATTATTACAATATTTATTATTTAGTAAGTATTATCCTTTTCATATATTTCTGGATTTCATGTGACAATATGTGTTACGGGTTTCAGGGTTTATATTCATGAGGAATATCACTCTCATTTTCCTGTAATGTTTTTGTCTAGTTTTGCTATTTTTAGTAGCTTTATTGAGGTATAATTTACACATCAATGAATGCATCTATTTTACCAGTACAATTAGATAGTTTTTGAATCTATTTATAGAATTGTGCCACAATAGGAATAATCTAATTTTGGAACATTTCTATCCCCTCCCCCCACGAAGACCTGGCAGTGTCCATTTGCAGTTATTTCTCTCTCCCACCCCAGGTAACTGCTAATTTACCTTCTCTCTATAGATATGTCTTTTCTGGGCATTTTATACAAATGGAATCATACAATAGTCTTTTGTGTCTGGCTTCTTTCACTTCCCCTAATGTCTTTGAAGTTCAGTGCTAATGGCTTTTATTATATGGCAAAGCCCCTTGGAATGGCCAAACTGTCCCAGAAGACTACATAATCTAACTGCACTAAATGCGCTCTCATAGTACACACTGCATAGTCATGTGCCCTAAACTAGGGTGAGAACTTCGATTAGGGTCAAATTCTGAGGAGTGTGTCTGGGGATCGGGGGGTGGCAGGTCTGTTCAGGGCCATATGCAAATACAAAGCATCTTAACTAGTAATTGCATTGGTTTTGTTTTAGAGACAGAAATCCAAAACATTCAATTTACCTGTTATTAAAATGGCACATCAAAGCCACGTAGCTTTCAGAATACAAGGGCTTTTAAGCTATCTCCTTTTCATATTATTTAATAAGATTCCATATGTTAAAACTAAACACAGTTAACCCTTGAACAACATGTGGGTTAGGGACACCTACTCCCATGCAGCTGAAAATTCGAGTTTAATCTTTGACTCTCCCAAAACTTAACTACTGTTGACCTGAAGCCTGAAACCAAAACAGTTGATGAACACATAAGATGTATGTTATATGTATTATATACCATATTCTTACAATAAAGTAAGCTAGAGGAAATGAAATGTTATTAAGAAAATCATAAGGAAGAGAAAAGATATTTACTGTTCATCAAGTGTAGGTGGATCATTATAAAGGCAGACCTTCATCGTCATCTTCACCTTGAGTAGGCTGAGGAGGAGGAAGAAGAGGAGGGGTTGGCCTTGCTGTCTCGGGCTGGCAGAGGCAGAAGAAAATCTGCCTAGAAGTGGACATGTTGTTCAAGGGTCGTCTATATACATTTCAGTGTTTTACATACTAAAATGATATGCTCCTGTGGAAAGTGTTTTATATTAACTACTATATAATTAATATATAGTTATATAATTAGCTATATAGTTATATAATTATAAACAATTTTTAAATTAACTAATATTATATATCATTAAGGGAGAGTGAAAGAGAAACTAAAAGAATGGGAGGTCAAAGGCAAGCAAAAGGAAGACAGATTTGTGAGGCGAGAGGGGAGAAGCATGAAAGAGAGTAATCTGCCTGTACCTGCTCCAGTTCTGTTATCAGCAGGTAGTTATGGCTTTGCAGCTTTTGGCTGCTCTTCCGAACTTCCATGACAGAATGTTCAAAACAGTGCCCTGATGGGGAACTCTTCTAACTGAGGGTGATACCCATAGCGGTGGTTCTCAGCCCTGGTTGCACATTACAATCACCTGGGGAGCTCTGAAACCAAACCCATGCCCTGACTCATTCCTAAATCAAGTGCATTACAGTGGGACCTGGGCACAAGTACTTTTGAAAAGCCTCTCCAGGGGATTCTAATGTGCAGGCCTGGGCTGGGAACTAGTCGGCTAGATAGAGCAGTGCTTATCAAACTTTTACACACATAAGGATCACCTGGATATCTTGTTAAACTGTAGATTCTGGGCCAGGCGCAATAGCTTATGCCTGTAATCCCAGCACTTTGGGAGGCCAAGGCGGGTGGATCACAAGGTCAGGAGATAGAGACCATCCTGGCTAACACGGTGAAAACCCATCTCTACTAAAATACAATAAATTAGCCAGGCATGGTGGCAGGCACCTGTAGTCCCAGATACTCAGGAGACTGAGGAAGGAGAATGGTGTGAACCTGGGAGGCGGAGCTTGCAGTGAGCCAAGATAGCACCTCTGCACTCCAGCCTGGGCAATAGAGCAAGACTCCGGCTCAAAACACACAGACACACACACACACACACAAACAAACAAAAAAACTGTAGATTCTGAGTCAATAGGTCTGAGGTGGGGGCCTGAGAGTCTGCTTTTATAATAAGCTCCCAGAAATGCTGATGTTGCTGGCCCCTGAAACACGTCTCAAAAGCTGAGGAGCTAGAGGAAATCCAGGTGTGTGTGTGTGTGTGTGTGTGTGTGTGTGTGTGTGTGTGTGTGTGTGTGTGTGTGTGTGGCATGGCATGGAGTATTCCATCATTTACTTTGGTTAGTTCTTAAAGTGGGGCCCCCAAACCAGCAGCATTAGTATCACCTGAGAACTTGTTAGAAATGCACATCCTCAGGCCCTACCCCAGATCTATTAAATCAGAAACTCTGGGGGCAGGGCCCAGCAGTTTGTGTTTTAACAAGCCCTGCAGGTGATGTTGATTGATATTTACATTTGAGAGCCGCTGATCTACTTTTTTTTCCTAAGCATGCTCTGCCTCTATATATATGTATTCCTTCCAGCTGGCATCCCTTCTTCTTACTGCCTTCTCCTCCATCCAAAGCTCTCATCAAACTGAGATTTCCATTCTGCAAAACTCACCTTTTCTCTGACGCCTTCTATCCAGTAGTATGCTGGTGTTTCATAATTGGCCTTCCTAGAGGCTGATGCATAGCATTTGCTGATTTCTGTGGTGTAAATACTCCCACCATAGCCACCTTCAAGCTATGAATGTGAAGATGCTGAAAGCAGAGTTGGGAAGAGATGCACACTCACTACAGAGACGGGCTCTGGCTAGCTGGTTCCAGCACACAACTATTCCGCTAGAGTTATCCCACTGTCTTACATATTTGGCTGTGGGTCTGCCTCCTGGCTAGATGGTGTATTCCTTAAGCTTAGTTCCGTGTCATTTCTCTCTGCCCTCCACCATCTCTAGAATGGGGCCAATACATAGGTCTTTCATATCTTTTTATTGAATTGAACGCAATCTCCATTATGACAACACGAACTCACACCCACACACACAATTGAACTTTTCAAAATGAAAATTATTCAACCATGAGATGACTGTTTTAGCTTTAAAAAATTAAAATGTTGATTGAGCATTATAAAATTTATCATCTACATTTTATTTCCAGGATTTGGGCACATGTTAAAGTTTAATTCTGATGGTGTCCATTGGAGACCTTAAGAATGAGAAGCACTGATTTTTTTCACTTTAAATGTATGTGTGGAGGCCAGGCACGGTGGCTCATTCCTGTAATCCTAGCACTTTGGGAGGCCAAGGCAGGCAGATTGCCTGAGCTCAGGAGTTCGAGACCAGCCTGACCAACATGGTGAAACCCCATCTCTACTAAAAATACAAAAATTAGCTGGGCATGGTGGTACATGCCTGTAATCTCAGCTACTCAGGAGGCTGAGGTAGAAGAATCCCTTGAATCCAGGAGGCGAAGGTTGCAGTGAGCCAAGATTGCAAGATCATGCCACTGCACTCCAGCCTGGGAAAAGGAGGGAGACTCTGTCTCAAAAAAAAAAAAAAAAAAAAAAAAAAAAAAAAGTATGCATGGAAGTAGAAGGCTCCAGATGATGGCCTCACATGGGGGAGCTCACAGAGGGGAGGGTGCTGGGACCCCAGGGAGGTGCTCCTAGCTCTGCCACTGACCTGGGCTCACTTTTGCCCCATCCCACACTCATCAGTAAAGGAGGACCCTGCAATAGATTGCCGGCTCTCATGATCTGTTCTATCTCTGGTTATTAAACTTGAATTTAGGACTTCAAATTCTCTTTAAACTGAGAAGAAAACATTAATTCAGAAAGATTCTTTCCATTAAAAAAAGTGTTTATATTTTATGATAAAGGGTTAAGTACCCACTATGCTCTAGAGTCAAGGCTTGTCTTGGCTTCTTGTCCTCTTTCTTCCTGATGAATTGCTTGACACTTCCCTGATCCTACAGCTCTTTTCTTTAGAAAATAACATTTGGTTCTGGTCATGGAGAAGTTTGGGCTTTGCTGATTTAAGGCCATAAAGAATATAACAGCAAATTTAAATACTTTCATATCTATAAAAGCACAAGTCTTGAAATAACAAATGTTAACATAGGACACTCAATGTTAGGTCTTTATAATAGAGTTTCCTTTCATCATCAGAGGTTCAGTTGCTATTTAGTTCTAAATCTCTTTTGTAACTTTAAGCCTTGTATTCAGTTATAATTTTCTATTTGCTAGATCATGTTAAGGCTGAACTATAATTTTAGGGTTCAGATTTCAATGGATTAACTTTATAGTATAAACAATTAGGAAATACACTTTTTCTCTAATCTTGCATTTCAATGACCATGGCATTGATTCTGTAGAGGTAGACTTTATCAATACATTGTGTTGTCTTATTTTAATATACAAATAAACATCTGTGCCAATACCAGAGACCATTTTCAAAAGACTCTCAAGAAGACTTAAATTTTTTTAGTAAGTGGCAGGTGAGAGTTCAGGGGTACCTATTCCTTTTGCAATTCAAAAACATAAATTAGGATAATTGTTTTAGAAAATGCTTAGAGAAAGAGATGTGCTGATAAGTTTGAGCTCTAATTAAGCAGCTTCTTCTACAGCTCATGCTTTAATTCAATTCCAGGTATTCTCGCCTTTTGCTAGTCAACACTGACACAGATCTGTCTACTTTAAGATCATTTGTATTATCCCTTCAATTGGGTTCACAACTTGGGTTTTAACATTAGATGAAGGAAAACAATAAAAGATAGTTTTGAATTTACACAAGTAATTTCAGAAAGGACCTCAGCAATGTTTTTCATTCATTTTCTACTCAGGTCTCCTTAGCGTGGCAAACTGAAGGTAAAACAACTGAATTTTATTTCTTTACCCACAAAAAAATCACTTTAGGGCTCCTTTAGTTCACTCACCAGTATGTCATTCTCCAAGCCTCAAATTCCGGAGGGCTCCTCTTTCTTCCCTCTCCCTCACATTCTGTATCCAGACAATTGTTAAATCCTGCCCACTGGTGCTTTACTTCATCTAGAATGTATCCTCTCTTTTTCTCTTGTTCTCAACTTGAGAAGGCACTGTCATCACCTGGGGAGCTTCATAAAAATGTACAAACAGGGCCTTCCCCTCAAAATTTGAAAAGATGTTCCAGGTGGGTACTAAGAAACTTTCATTTCTAACAAGGCAACCAGCTAATTTTGAGGGGCCTTCCATAAGGAGGCCTGAGAGGATGCAAAATAGGAGCCAGTTTAAGAGGGAGGAAGCCTGTTCCAGACAGCAGGGGCAGCAGGCAAGGGGGCTGGGGGACTGGGAGGCTGGGGAGTGGGGAGCAGAGAGCAGATCACCCTGGGTCTCCCAGGCCTTAGGAAAACAGCTCTAAAACCCACCAAACCCATGAGAAAGTGTGGTGAGACCAGCGGGCATGTGGAATCAGACAAGTGGAATCTGAGATGCCCTGCATCTCAGTTGAAAATATCCCTTGGAAGCAGGAAATGAGGGTCAGAAGCTGAGGAGAGAGATCTGAGCTGGATTTGATGGTGAACTTTCTTGGAAAGAGTCTGTTAATTGGGATGAGAAGGGAGTCAAGATGGAAGTCCACTTAAAGTGTGACTGCGCACGATGAACCTGCAGAAGAGACAGGAAGAAGAAAGGAACGTGCTGTAAAACTCAAGAGCAAAGGGAATTTTAAGAAAAAGGAAGTGGGCCAGGCGCGTTGGCTCACGCCTATAATCCTAGCACTTTGGGAGGCTGAGACGGGTGGATCACCTGAGGTCAGGAGTTCAAGACCAGCATAGCTGACATGGTGAAACCCAGTCTCTTCAAAAGGAATACAAAATTAGAAAGGCATGATGGTGAGTGCCTGTAATCCCAGGTACTCTGGAGGCTGAGGCAGGAGAATCACTTGAACTCCAGGAGGTGGAGGTTGCAATGAGCTGAGATCACGCCACTGCACTCCAGCCTGGGTGACAGAGCAAGACTCTGTCTCAAAAAAAAAAAAAAAGAAAGAAAGAAAGAGGAAGTGGTTGACTATATCACAGTCACTTGAGAATTTTCTGTGCCCTAAACAGGGCAGGTATATAATAAATATTTTCTTAACTGAACAGAAATGCTGCCCAGGCCAGGGAAGTTAAGAAGTATGTATGGAGAGGCTGTGGGTCCCTGTGTGACTTTGGCAAGGGCAGCCTTAGAGGGGTGGGTGAGTGGGCGGATTGGTTGAGGAAGGATTAAGTGGCAGGTGAGTGTAGACAGTGTAGACACTGAAAAACGTCACTGAACAAGGTAAGGGGAGAGGTGGGCTGGTAGTTGAATGAGGAAGCAGGGTAGGGGGCAAGTTGGAAGATGGGAGAGTGGCAAAGAAGAAGAAATGTGACCTCCTTCCATCTGTGGGACAGGGGCTTTTAATACCTAAGCCACTTGTATGTAGTTTTAATGAATCAGCTCCTCAAATTCAATTAAGATACCAATTGTATTCATAGCCTGCCCTACTAGTTACCCAAGTGAATATCATCATCCAATAATGAAGTACCTCTAAAACACCAAAAGCTGGGGACTGGGGGTTAAAGGAACTAAACATATGATTTTTCATTTTTTTTTTTTTTTTTTTGAGACAGTGTTACTCTGTCACCCTGGCTGGAGTGCAGTGGTGTGATCACGGCACTGCAGCCTGGACCTACCCGGGCTCAGATGATCCTCCCTCCCCAGATTCCAAAGTAGATGGGATTACAGGCGCACACCACCATGCCTGGCTAATTTTTGTATTTCTTTGTAGAGACCGGGCTCTGCCATGTTGCCCGGGCTGGTTTCAAATTCCAGAGCTGAAATGATCCACCTGCCCTAGCTTTGTGAAGCGCTGGGATTACAGGCATCAGTCACCAGGCCTGGCCTGTTTTATTGTTTAATACTTTAACATTCAAGGCTTCCAATTGCAAGCAACAGTCCCAGCCTTTGGTAATTAAGCCAAAAAGGTACGTAGCTCGCAGAATGATTGGGAGGGATAGAAATCCAGGCTCAAGGCTAAGCTTCTAGGAACTATGCCCAAAATTATGCCATGGGACTGGTATAGTGAGTAAGTCACCTGCCTGTCCTGCTGGCACAAGAACTATGAGAATTGCCACTGTTGCCACACTGATGTACTGTCTGCACCTGACACATGATACATGAGCAACTACTCTTGCCTGTGAAAGTCGGAACCTCTACCTCCACCCTTGCCCACAAAACGAATTCCATGTAAAACCTTAAGTTGATCAATTTTGAAATATCTTGATATGAGTTTCATTGGTGAAACTTAGACACAAGACTTAGTCACATGCTCTACTTCAAAAGAGCCCAAGGAACTGAAGAAATTTCCTAGAGCTGCAAAAGTGTTCAAAATGGACAGGGAGTGGTGGCTCATGCCTGTGATCCCAACATTTTGAGAGGATGAGGTGGGAGGATTGCTTGAGCCCAGAAGTCTGAGGCTGCAGTGAGCTGTGATGGCACCGCTGCACTCAAGCCTGGGCAACAGAGTGAGCCTCTGTCTCAAAAATAATTTTTAACTGTTCAAAAGGTACTGAGTGGCCAGAAAAACAGAACAAATGCCTCCTATCTTCTATTTTTTGACATCTCATCAGTAACATACATCTTTCTTCCACAATTGAATTTAACATCTTCATCTACAACAAAATGTTCCTGCCCCATATACTGCCACTACCCCACTCACATAAATGCAAAGTTCCTGTGTCATAAGTGACTGTGACCATTTCCTTCCTTCCTTCCTCTCTTTTTCTTTCCTTCTTTCTTTTTTTTGTTTTTGTTTTTGTTTTCTTTTGAGACAGAGTCTCACTCTGTCACCCAGGCTGGAGTGCAGTGGCGTGATCCTAGCTCACTGCAACCTTCGCCTCCCCAGTTAAAGCAATTCTCCTGCCTTAGCATCCCAAGTAGCTAGGATTACAGGTGCATGCCACCACTCCCAGTTTTTTTTTTTTTTTTTTTTTTTTTTTTTTTTTTTTTTTTTTTTTTTGTATTTTTAGTAGAGATGGGGTTTCACCACGTTAGCCAGGATGGCCCTGATCTCCTGACCTCGTGATCCACCCACCTCGGCCTCCCGAAGTGCTGCGATTACAGGTGTGGGCCACTGCGCCTTGTGGAGATGTGTTCTAAGACCCGGAGTGGATGCCTGAACCTTGGATAGCATTGACCCAATTGCCGTCAGTCAAAACACATTTCTGTTTATGATTTCCATGCACAAATTTAATGCCTTTTTCATCTTAACTAAGCACTTATCACACATGTGGCTGTACTTTTTAGAGCTTGGGGGTGCAACAAAAAAGACTGACAGAGATTTCTTTTTCCTTCTTGTATTTTCACCACTAGAGAATTTGCTCTTACCATCGATCTTAGCAACGTGAGCACACGACTTCCCTTCCTTCCTTCCTTCCTTTCCTCCCTTCCTTCCTTCTTTTCTTTCTTTCTTTCTCTTTCTTTCTTTTTCTTTCTTTCTTTTTCTTTCTTTCTTTTCTTTCTCTTTCTTTTCTTTCTTTCTTTTTCTTTCTTGCTTGCTTTCTTGCTTGCTTTCTTTCTCTTTTTTCTTTCTTTCATCTTTTTTTTCCTGCCTTTCTCTTTATTTACTTACTTATTTATTGAGATGGAATCTCACTCTGTCACACAGGTGGGAGTGCAGTAATGTGATATCAGCTCACTGCAACCTTCGCCTCCTGGCTTCAAGCGATTCTCATGCCTCTGCCTCCCAAGTAGCTGGGATTAGGGCGCCTGCCACCACGCCCAAATAATTTTTGTATTTTTTGTAGCGATGGGGTTTCATCATGTTGGCCAGGCTAGTCTCGAACTCCCGACCTCAAATGATCCACCCGGTTCAGTCTCCCAAAGTGCTGGGATTACAGGTGTGAGTCACTGCGCCTGGCCTGTATATGCTGTTGTATGCTTGCAAATACTTACGTGAATCTTGGAGAACATCATAGAAAGATGCTCATCATCTTGTTAACTGGTTATTTCAAGAGCAGAACTGGAGAGGGAATACTGCTTTTCCTTTACATTTATTTGTAATGTTTCATTTCATTTTGAACATGTATTATTTTAATATGTTTAAATATTAATAAAGACAGGTGAAAGAAAGTATGTAATTTTAATTCAAGCCAAAATTGTCAAGACAATAATATATAACTAAATAGATGGAGCAGAGAAAACACTTAAAATCTCTGAAGGAAAAGGAGGGGAGGCCGGATGTGGTGGCTCACGCCTATAATCCCAGCACTTTGGGAGGCCGAGGCGGGTGGATCACCAGGGGTCAGAAGTTCGAGACCAGCTTGGCCAACATGGCAAAACCCTGTTTCTACTGAAAATACAAAAATTAGCCAGGCATAATGGCATGGGCATGTAATCCCAGCTACTGGGAAGGCAGAGGCAGGAGAATCGCTTGAACCCGGGAAGCAGAGATTGCAGTGAGCCGAGATTGTGCCACTGCACTCCAGTCTGGGTGACACAGCAAGACTCTGTCTCAATCAATCAATCAATAAAAGGAGGGGGGAAAACACAAGTAAAAAACAAGTGATTCAAAAGTAGCAATGTATCATAAGGCCTCAATTTGAGTAATTGGTGGGGCGTGGTGGCTCCAATATATCATAATGCCTAAATTTGTGGGATTGATGGAGCGTGATAGCTCCTGCCAGTAATCCCAGCACTTTGAGAGGCCAAGGTGGGTGGATCATCCGAGGTCAGGAGTTCGAGACCAGCCTGACCAACATTGTGAAATGCCGTCTCTACTAAATATAAAAAATTTAGTCAGGTGTGGTGGCGGACACCTGTAGTCCCAGCTACTAGAGAGGCTGAGGCAGGAGACTCCCTTGAACCCAGGAGGCGGAGGTTGCAGTGAGCCAAGATCACCCATACTGGCAGCCAACATCTCCCCTCAGGCCCCTTCAGGGTCAAGAGAGTACATCTGGAACAGACTAGGAAACTCCAGCAGGTAAAGTAAGGTGCCAGGAATAAAGACACCACCTGATACATTCTCCATGTTCCCTACACCCACCCCTCTCCCTACCACGCTTCCATCCGGCTCCAACTCTGCCCTCTCCCCAAGAGCCTCAGATTGAAATGTTGCAAGGAAGACACCGATTCTCAAAGGCATAGGCTTAGGAATCTGAGCTACAAAGAAAAATGAGCCCCTGTTCCCCCAGCTCACCCACACTCCCCTTGGCACTGCTGCCCTGCACCTGCCCTCTCCTCCATAATTTGAACTGTCCTCACAGAAGCTGGAGAGACAGCCCACCTGTCAGGAAAGAGAGGACCAGCATGGGGCAAATGCCTGGGCTACGTAGGAGCAGATGGCAAGATTAGTGCAGGAACGTAAGAAACAAGTGGCTCTCAGACCAAAGAAGACTCTGCAGGAGACAGCACTAGGCCTTCACAGGGGTGTGTGCTGCACAGGAGCTCCCCAGTTACTGAAAGAATTGTCTGAGAAAGGCTCTGATCTGACCCAAAAGGCCCTTGGTTCCCATGACAACGCCTCAGCATCTGGCAGTAACAGGCTTCCGTACCCGAACTCTCTGGGTCTGCAGGTCCCGTCTCTGCCAGCCTCTCACAGCCCAGAGGCATCTCCCATTGGCACCTGATGGGTTAGGGAGGCTTTTCTTCCAGCTGGGACAGATCCAGCCTGAGGAGCGCTCCTGGGACTTTCTTAGTTGTTTCTTCCAACCCAAAGCCACAAGCCACTTGCACGCCACTGTGGGGACACCTTAAAGCGACCGTCTGGACCTGAACTGCGCTGAGGGAATGGTCAGCTTCTCCCTAATTAGACAGCTTGGCCCAAAGGACCTAGCGACCGCCCAGACAAAAATTTCTTCCTAAAAGCTGCATGTGTCTGTGGTCTCTAACTGTAAAAACGAAACCCAAAAGAAAAAGCCAAATGTCCCTTAAAAAAAAAACAAAAAAAACAAAAAACCACCACCAACCCACCTTTCACGTGAGGAGTCCTTGAGAAGGGCCTCTCCAGCCAGGACCAGGTAAGGGAATCTGTGCTCTTGGCCAGACCCAGAATACCCAGTGGCAGGAACCTGCCAGCCACACTCTGACCCCATAGAATTTCCACCACTGACACACAGATCAGGATGCATCAGCCTGAGAGATGACACCACGAGTCTGGTTTTCACAGATTGATTCCACACTGTCTCATTAATTCCACACACATCCCATCACTGACACCAGATTCCTTCATCACTGACCCTACATACCCACAATCATTGGCTCCATGGACCTCATCACTATCCCAAAGACCACCCATCCCTAATCTACAGACCCTCATCTCTCAACCCAGGGACCTCACAGATTCCCCATCCCTGATACCAGGATCTATAGAACCTCATCTCTTACCCCCACAGACCTATTAATAAGAGGATACATTCATGAGAGACTGTGTTGACCATTTTACACACCCATTGCGCATGTGTGTGTGTGCTGATTAATGGACTTAGGTAAACTTTAGCGTTTTGGTAGGCAATATAGTTTTTCAATGCCTTTTCTCTTTCTTTTTCTTGTACATCTTTAAAGGCCTTACTCCAGTAAGTGTGCATTGCAATTTATTAATGCCTATCCCTTATTGAATCCTTGTCATGCGTATTTGTTATTAATCATAATTCATAATTCTTACAACTCAGAGACACCAGAGACTCACATAAGAAGAATGGCTGTGGGTTTTTATTTATTTATTTTGGTTTCTTTAGATTATCAAAGTCATTCATTTGTATCGAGTCACTAAGTATATACTTTGTTTTCTAAAAAAAAATTCTAACTAAAAATAATTTTTTTAGACAAGGTATTGCTCTGTTACCCAGGCTGGAGTGCAGTGGTATAATCATGGCCACCACGGTGTCCACCTCCTGGGCTCAAGTGATCCTCCTACCTCAGCCTGTGTAGTAGCTGAGACCACAGGCATGCACCAATATGTCCCCTACTTAAAAAATTTTATTTTGTAGATATGTGGGTGTCACTATGTTGCAGAGACTGGTCTTGAACTCCTGGGCTCAACTGATACTCCCACCTTGGCCTCCCAAAGTGTTGAGATTACAGGTGTGAGCCACTGTACCCAGCTGATAAAAACTTAAAAAGAGTAAAATACTTTGGGACCTAATGTAAAATTTCCACTGAGATGATGCGTCAGAAATTAAGGTAGAATAAAATGATCCTAGGGCATCCGAAACAACGGAAACTAATCTTGGGCCAGCCGCGGTGGCTCATGCCTGTAATCCTAGCACTTTGGGAGGCCAAGGTGGGGGACTCACTTGAGATCAGAAGTTCAAGACCAGCCTAGCCAACATGGTGAAACACTGTCTCTACTACAAATACAAAAATTAGCCTGGAGGTTGCAGTGAGCCGAGATCGTGCCAATGCACTCCGGTCTGGGCAACAGAGGGAGACTTGGTCTCAAAAAATAAAAAAAGAAGAAGAAACAAACTCTTAATTTCTTCATCAAGTGTAAAACTGTGGACTGAACTCTGGAGGAATAATACATTAAAAGACACACAAGCACTATGTACTTTTTGAAGTTTTATTGAGAAATATTAATAACATACCACAGAAGCCACCCATTTAAAGTGCAAAATTCAATAGTTTTCAGTATATTTGCACTGTTGTGCAAACATCACCACAATAAATTTTAGATCATTTTCATGACCCCTAAGTAAACCCTGTAATCCTCCATTTCCCCCCCAACTCCCCTAACCCTGGGCCACCACTAATCTACTTTCTGTCTCAACGTATTGTTGTATTTTGGACATTTTATTTAAATGGAATTACATAACATGTGGTATTTTGTGACTGGCTTCTTCCACGTAGCATAATATTTTCAAGGTTTATTTAATCCTGCATGTGCAGAGGGGGCACTTTACATAAGGATAAACCTGGGGGGTGCTCACTGATTGATTTTGAAACTTCCCTCCAAAATTGTATATTTTCTTTTCTTTTTTTTTTTTTTGAGACAGAGTCTTGCTCTGTTGCCAGGCTGGAGTGCCGTGGCATGATCTCAGCTCACTGCAACCTCCACCTCCTGGGTTCAAAGGATTCTCCTGCCTCAGCCTCCCAAGTAGGTGGGATTACAATCATGTGCCACTACACCTGGCTACTTTTGTATTTTTAGTAGAAACAGGGTTTCTCCATGTTGGTCAGACTGTTCCTGACCACCACCATGCCCATCTAATTTTTTTTTTGAAGATAGGGTCTCACTCTGTCACCTAGACTGGAGTGCAGTGGCACAATCTCAGCTCACTGCAGCCTCGACCTTCAGGGCTCCAATGATCCTCCCACCTCAGCCTCCCAAGTAGTGGAGTCTTATTGGACAGCACAGCTGTGGAGGGTGATTTTATGTATATCCCCACTGCTCTCTCTGCCTTGATTCCTGTCTACCCCACACCCCTGCAAAACGTGTTTTTTGTTTTTTTGTTTGTTTGTTTTTTTGAAATGGAGTCTCGCTCTGTCACCCAGACTGCAGTGCAGTGGTGCGATCTCGGCTCAGTACAACCTCTGCCTTCCAGGTTCAAGTGATTCTCCTGCCTCAGCTTCCCAAGTAGCTGGGATTACAGATGTGCACCACCAAGTCTGGCTAATTTTTGTCTTTTTAGTAGAGACAGAATTTTGCCATTTTGGCTAGGCTGGTCTCGAACTCCTGACCTCAAGTGATGTGCCCGCCTCAGCCTCCCAAAGAAAGGCTTCCTTCCCTTTCTCCCTTTCCCCTTCCCTCCTCTCACATGTGGTGAGTCTTTTGCCCTTCCACCTTCCACTGTGCCCAACCTAGAAAGCTTATTTTATTTTATTTAATATTATTATTATTTTTCTTGAGATGGAGTCTTGCTTTGTCGCCCAGAGTGGAGTACAATGGCATGTTTCAGCTCCCTACAACCTCCGCCTCCCAGGTTCAAGCAGTTCTCCCTGCCTCAGCCTCTTGAGTAGTTGGGATTACAGGTGCCCACCATCATCCCCAGCTAATTTTTGTATTTTTAGTAGAGATGGGGTTTCACCATGTTGGCCAGGCTGGTCCTGAACTCCTGACCTCAGGTGATCTCCCCACCTCGGCTTCCCAGAGTGCTGGGATTACAGCATGAGCCACCGCTCCCGGCCAGAAAGCTTATTTTGAAAGGTGTCTATACAGCCCCTTATGTTTCTGCCTGATTTTTAAAATAACATATTTAGGTCTATATATTTTAGGATATAAGATCTCACGGTATGTGTTGCTTTGCATCATTGAACACTTTTGATAATTATTTTTACTTTCTATATATTTTAGAATTTTCATTAAACTAATACAGAATTTCATATTCAGGGCCGGGTGCAGAGGCTCATGCCTGTAATCCAGCACTTTGGGAAGCCGAGATGGGAGGATCACCTGAGGTCAGGGGTTCGAGACCAGCCTGGCCAACATGGCAACACCCCGTCTCTACTAAAAATACAAAATTAGCCAGGTGTGGTGGTGCATGCCTGTAATCCCAACTACTTGGGACGCTGAGGCAGGAGAATCGATTGAACCTGCGAGGCGGAGTTTGCGGTGAGCCAACATCACGCCATTGTACTCGAGTCTGGGCAACAAGAGTGAAACTCCATCTCAAAAAAAACAAACAAAAAAAAAAACAAACAAAAAAAAACCCAAAAATTAGCTGGGCGTGTTGGCGGGTGCTGATAATCCCAGCTACTCGGTAGGCAGGAGAATTGCTTGAACCCGGGGGCAGAGGTTGCAGTGAGCCAAGATTTCATGACTTCATTCCAGCCTGGGCCACAGAGCAAAACTCCTTCTCAAAAAAAAAAAAAAAAAGAAAAAGAAAAAAATTCAAATTCATATTCACTCATATCAAAAATGAAAATTTATTTTTGCAAATTTCTATTTGAGTGATAGAATTATTTTAATTTAGGAATGGTTCATAAAAAATGGGTGTAGTGATTATGTTCTTTCCTGTGCTTGAATGGAAAATGATGAGGGATCATGATGTTAGAGTTGCAGTGAGAAGGGGTGGGAAAGAGGGATTCCAGAGTGCCAGGCATGCAGGTTTTCTGGAAGGCTTGCACGAGGACTGCTGCTGTTTGAAGGTGTTCCCCGAAGTTCATGTGCTGGAAACTCAACCCGTAATGCAATAGTGCTGCCCAGTGGAACCATGAAGAGACGATTAGGTCATAAAGGCTCTGCCCTCAGGAATGGATGAAGGCGGAGGGGGTTAGTTGTCTTGGGAGTGGGTTCCTGATAAAACAATGAGGATGGCTTCCTTACCTTTCTCCCTTTCCCCCTCCCTCTTCTCACATGTGGTCACTCTCTTGCCCTTCCACCTTCCACTATAGGACAGCATAGCAAGACCTTCACCAGATGCAGCCCCCTCACTTTTCCAGTGCCCAGAACCGTAAACCAAGTGAACTCTTGCTTATAAATCACTCAGTCTGTGGTATTCTGTTATAGCAACACAAACAGACTGAGACAGGGACACTCAGTGGGCTTATCTCTCTACTTGATGGAGCACTCCCTGCGTGGTATCTTGTATTTGTAGACATGATGCTGTAAATGCTCTTTGAGTGCCTTGAAGGCTTTTATGTTTGAGGAGTTTACAGAAAAGCCCCTACAGGCTTCAGGTCCCTTCCTCTGTTGTTTCTTTGCTCTTTAGTACCTCCCCAAACCTAGTATTAAATTAGATCATAGTAAAGTCCTTGGATCAACAGTATTAGCAGTACCTGAAAAACATGCTGGAAGTACAGACTCACAGGCTGCACCGCAAAACACTGAACCAGAAACTCTAGGAGTGAGACCCAACAATCTGTATTTAACAAGTCCCCCAGGTGAGTCTGATGCACACAGAACTGTGAGATTCTGTATAAGATGATGTTCAGTTCATGCTAACGGAATCACTAACACACACGTCTGCTCACTGCTTGGTCTTTGCACAGGCACCTGGATCCTCCTGGAATACCTTTCTTAGTGTCTTGGTGTTGGTTAACTTCTGTGGAGTTTGATACTGCTCATTTTGCTGCTTGTTCTGTTTTTCCAGAGTCCCCGTATCACTTGACCTGCTGCCACATTATGTTTGATTACAGATACCCCATCAGCCTGGGTCTCTCTTTACAGCCTTTGTACACATACGTCTACACATAGGGATTCGGATTATCTCAGGATCCCACATCCTCACTGTCCCCCATCCCCCCTACCCCGCCATCCCCCACCAGTACCTTTCTGAAGTTTTCTAGTCCTTCCTTTTCGTTTGTGCTCCTTAAAGCCCAGCCCCATGCCTGACTTTGGTTCCCACTGAGTTCTGTTACAAGGATTCCACATTTGTGGATATCAAATCTTTGGCAAGGTCATTTACCTGGGCTGGAATAAGACTCTTGGCTGATCCTCCTTCCTAAACATCCACCCAATGGGAGAGGCTGATACTCAACATGCAAACCTTGTTTTTTAATTCTCCAGGCAAAGTGATGTTGGAAGACATTGTGGCAGGGGTGGTGTGTGAAGATTTACAAATAATTTTTGAATATCTGCTTCATGATAGGTCTCAGAGGTGCCTTGTGGGTGTGGCTTTGGAGGATGATTACGAGGAAATTGTGGATATTAGGGAAGTCAGGAAAGGAAAATAATCACTCACAATTCAACAATTCAGAGAAAGCTCCTAAGGGAATTTCTGGCTGCTTGATGTCCAGAGGCCAGGTCCTCACTTTGTATCAAGGCTCAGGACTATGGATAGAGAAATTATGGGGCACCAAAAAAACTCAGTAATCAAGATAAACAAAATTTTAATATAATATCTTTAAAAATACAAATTGATGCATAAAGAAAACACCCATGTTGAATGAAACAGTTACAATGTTGCCTCCTCTTCAGCACCACCCCACCCTCCAGAAGTTTCCTCCAAGCCGCACCTGTAAGATAAAAAAAAAAAGACAAAATAAAAACCTGTAAGAGAAAAGATAAAAATGAGATCGGCCTGGGGGCTCATGCCTGTAATCCCAGCACATTGGGAGGCCGAGGCAGGTGGATCACTTCAGGTCGAGTATTCAAGACCAGGCTGGGCAGCATGGCAAAACGCCATTGCTACTAAAAAAATATATAAAAATATTAGCTGGGCATGGTGGCAGGCACCTGTAATCCCAGCCACTTGGGAGGCTGAGGCAGGAGAATCTCTTGAACCTGGGAGGCAGAGGTTGCAATGAGCCGAGATCACACCATTGCACTCCAGTCTGGGTGACAGAGCGAGACTCTGTCAAAAAAAAAAAAAAAAAAAAGATCCTCAGGAATTTCTGGCTCAAGTCTCCCATCCTCACCACCACTACCACCAGGCGGCCTTTTGCTGTTCACTCAGGTCCAGGCTCCATCCCCTAAAATGCCGGGGAAATGCTACAAGACTCTCCCCATCTCCATTCCGGGAGTTTGCTGCAAGCCAATCTTGCTCTTCCTGAAAACAGCCTTGGGGTTCCCTGTCCTGGTACACCCTCCTACTGTAGGCAGCACAGGGCCAGTGTCACCTGCAAACCAGGAGTCCTGGCAAAGCATCGCCTCTCCCTGAGCTGCTTCTGTCCCAATCTGGCATCTGCTCCGGGAAGGGCACACCAGGGAGGAGACTTGCATGGTGAGCTCAGGTCACCTTCAGGGGAAGGTCAGTGCATACCTGCCAACCCGGACCACATTTTCCAGAATCCTTCAGCAGTACCGCGATGCTCTTGTGGTCAGCAGACCTCATTGGCTCCCAGCGAAACTTGTCAATGTCACTTGGGCATCTTAACAGTAGGCTCCTAAACTTGGTTGTGTGTGCTGTGCAGATGTCAGAGGCACCCTGTGTGGACAAAACCAACTGCTTTCCCACCTCTCTAGCTCCAAAACTACAATCCCCAGAGGCCTCTGCAGTCACTTCTACTACCCATCCTACACACCTTCCCTGTGTCTGGTTAATGTCAGAAGCACTTCTGGTCTGTGACCCCGGCTGGTAAGGCTGGTTGGCACCCAGTAAGGCCTCCCTCCAGGTCTTCCCCACACCTCTGCACCTCATTACCTGACCGGTTTCAGGATCTGCAGGGTGCATCTGTGTTCCATGGGTGCCCTATAGGCAGTCAGCATGCCCCTCTGTGTGTCCCTGTGTTACTCATGGGAATGAAGGCTGGGAGCCGTAGAGCTGTGTCAGAACTCAGGTGCTCTCCTGTGGGCACCTGCAGGCCATTTTCCTTTCACTGGAGCCTACAGGGTTAGAGACAAACCCTCACTCTGTGGCTTGGGGACAAGGGCTTCACTCCCTGGCCTGAGTTTGGAGCAAAGCTTGAGGGTGCTGGGTCAGTCTGGGCTCCCCCTGGATGGGAACTGGCTGCCCTAGTGATTTCTGTGACATCCCCGGCCCCAACTGTGGGACTCTGGAGTGGACTGTGCTTCACCTTGTGGCTGGGGGTTTCCAACTGAGAGTCGAAAAAGAGGTGAGAATTACCTGTAATTCCATCTTGGCTGTCAACAGGATGGATCCCCTTACCTTTTCTTGCCCTGGAGGCTGCCTGGTTGGTACTGGGGAAAGTTCATTCCTAGTCCTGGAAGAGCAGCTCATTCTAACCGGAGTCCTCCCTCAGCATTCCTTTCTGCTCCATCCATACCGCAGTCATTCATGAAGTCGTTAATTGTAAACACATATGGAATGGTTTAAATAGAAGTACAGAGATGTGTGCACTTAATTGTTCAGTGATGTGGATGAAGGGCAGGGACATCAGAGATGCCTGTCACTTCAAGGGGTTGGGGGGGACTCCCAGAAGTAGGGTTGTCTCTGCTGCCCCTGACCGGTTTGATACCTTGGAGATTAGGGGGAAGGCATTCCAGTGGGAGGCGGGAAGGAAGCACAGTCTCAGAGGCTGGGCTCTTGCTACCATGTGGAAGGATTATTGTGGCCAAGGGCTTTCTTAAGGTTGATTTTTAAATATACATAGGTGAAGATACAGACTAGCTATTCACACATAGAACAAGGAGAAGCTTGATATAGGCTAACTTGAATTTTACCTTTGAGAGCATTTTCAGCTTCTGGAAATTGGGACATTTCACCAAAAATTCCAGATTCCCTGCTTCTCTGAAAATAAATCTGCCCTAACTCTTCACTATTTTTTTTTTTTTGAGACAGATTTTCACTCTTGCTGCCCAGGCTAAGGTGTAGTGGCATGATCTCTACCCACCACAACCTCTGCCACCTGGATTCAAGCAATTCTCCTGCCTCAGCCTCCTGAGTAGCTGGGATTTACAGGCATGCGCCACCACGCCCGGCTAATTTTCTTGTACTTTTTTTTTTAGTAGAGACGGAGTTTCACCATTTTGGTCAGGCAGGTCTTGAACTCCTGACCTCAGGTGATCCACCTGCCTTGGCCTCCCAAAGTGCTGGGATTATAGGTGTGAGTCACCTCACTTGGCCAGTCTGCACTATTCCTTAGTGTCAGACAATTTGAGCCAAACAATGTCTTTCTCATTCGGACGTGACCTTCAGGGTTTAATTTTTGTATTTTTGGTATAGACAAGGTTTCTTCTTTCTTTCTTTTTTTTTTTTCAGGTAAATTTTCACTCTTGTCACCCAGGCTGGAGTGCAGTGGCATGATCTCAGCTCACTGCAACCTCCGCCTCCTGGGTTCAAGCAATTCTCCTTCCTCAGCCTCCTGAGTAGCTGGGATTACAGGCGCCTGCCACCACACCTGGCTAATTTTTTATAGTTTTAATAGACACAGGTTTTGCCAGGTTGGGCAGACTGGTCTCATCTCGAACTCCTGACCTTCCTTGATCTGCCTGCTGCAGCCTCCCAAAGTGTGGGATAACAGGCATGAAGCAACGCCTGGCCTCCACTGGCTAATTCTTTATATGTTTGAAGAGATGGGGTTTCACCATGTTGGCCAGGATGGTCTTGATCTCCTGACCCTGTGATCTGCTGGCCTCCGCCTCCCAAAGAGCTGGGATTAGAGGTGTGAGCCACTGCACCCAGCCTCAATGTAGCTTTTATATCAAAGTATTTATGTAGGAAAAATTAATCAAAGGGCACAAGCATTTCAATACTTAGGTTGTTTAAGATAAAATCTGTGGCTGGAAGAGTGCCAGAGACATAAAAATGTTTCGCACATGAAGGAACCACAACTTAAATAAACAAATTTGAAGGAACTAAGTAACAAATGATTTTCTGTTGTTTGTTTTGTTATGTTATTTTGGAAATGTGATTAATCATTATGTCAAGGGAGTTGGGAAGAATTTCCAGATACTCTGATATGCATGACATCTCAAACATACCAAATAAAGCAAGGCTATCTTAGGAAATTAGGTATCACTGCCAAGGACCTTTACATGACCTTTACATTTGTAACAATCAGACGGACTGGCAGGCAAGTTGTGTCATTTTTTTTCAGCATTTTTTCTTTCTTTGATTCAATAAAACAAAGTTAAATGCCAGCTATCTGCAGAACACTCACTAGACTATGTTTAATGATATGTGAAACACAGCCTGCACACTCACAGATCCTTGCCATGGTCCCGTTCCCTTCTTTTCAAAACCTGTGTTACCCTGTGGCTAGATTTCTCAATGAGATGAAAGAGAGAGAGGAATGAGAACCATCTTCTTTGAGGTCGCTCTGCTCCGCTCCTGCAGGTAGACGATGACTTCTCAGGTGAGACTATTATCCTTGGCTGGGGGGTAGAGGTCTTAATCCTAGAAAAGAGGCCTCTCAGGGTGGAGAGGTGATTTAAATCCTTACCAGATAGACACAGCTCCCCAACTCCTCCAGACTTTCACAAACCCAAACTGGAACAGCGGAAAAACGACTGACAACTGGCCACATGCTCCAGGCAGAGACGCAGGGAGAAGCTGACCAGAGGGAAGGTCAAAGTACGAGATACCACCCTCCGGCACACAGGGCACATGTGTCCCAACATACACACACACACACACAGACACAGAGCGAAAGAGAGAGAAAGGAGAGAGAAAGAAGAGACGCAGGCACACACACAAATGCACAAAGACGTATGGCAGTGGCAGGGTAACACCCACTCCCAGGCAGCCCCTGAAGCTGCCGGGTTCTGCTGTCTGTGACTATGACCCGTGGGTAAGAGAGCAGCCCACAGGCACACAAGCAAACCTCTCCTCTTTTGAAGAGACTCACTGGCACACCATCAGTCGGTGCAGGCCTGAGCCTGGGATCCCGCGCTGCTTCCCCAGCCCTCTGCCCGTGGTTTCTTCCTCCTGGACGACCCTCCGTGAATCCTGGCCTCCAAGACCATCCCGTCTATGCCCCTGGTGAGAGCTGGTCTTAGCCCTGACTCTGACTAATCCCTCTAATCCCAGGTACTCGGGAGGCGGAGGGAAGAGAATCCCTTGAATCCGGGAGGAAGACTTTGCAGTGAGCTGAGATCTTGCCACTGCACTCCAGACTGGGTGACAGTGAGACACTGACTACGTAAAAAAAAATACGGTGGAGCGGGGGCTGTGGGGACTGAGGCGGTGGCAGGTGAAGTGAAGATTGGGAAAGAGGCCTCCCTGAGGCTCCACGAATCCTGGCCTGAGGCTGGGATCTCACGCTGCCTCCCCGGAGATCAGCCTGAGGTTTCTTCCTCCTGAGGTTTCTTCCTGCTGGTTGGATCTCCGTGAATCCCGGCCTCTGGAGACCATCCTGTTAACGCCCTGGCCAGGACTGCTCTCAGCCCCGACTCTGACGCACTATCACACAGGGCTCTTACTTCGCCAAGTTTCAGGGACCCATCCCCAGGAAATGGTGTCAATCGATGTGATCAAAACGGCGGCTCAGGCCTCGCGCATGAGCACTGGCGAGGCTGACTCCCCCTTTGCTCCAGAGAGTCAGGCTGGGGACCCCTTAAAAAATGGTGGCGACGCGACGCGGGGACCGGGGCGGCAGTGGCAGCAGCGGAGCAGTCCGAGGCGGCGGGTGGGAAGAGGACTAGGAGAGGGGCCTGCGCGAGAGCCAGGGTCAGACCCATAGGAGTCCTATCGTCAGGACCTTCTTGATTGGTTTTCTGCTTTGGTTCCCGGTGGAGGAGGAGCTTCGGGATGCCCGCTGGGCTCTCTGGACACCTCTTCGAATCCAATAATGGATCCGACCGGGTGATCAGGAATGGGGTTACAATGTAGTGAGGCGGGAAGGGCCTCGCTGGGGCAAACAAAGATCCCAAGAGTTGCATGGCCTGCTGTTGGCTGAATAAACTGGCCCATGAGTCCATTGCCTCCCTCCTTCCTGAGTAGGGCAGGGGTTTACCTTCGTCTCCAAGGCCCGGGGACTCCGAAATCCCGACACAGCTTTCCCCAACACATGCAACAAGAGACAAAGGTGAGGCCAAGATAGAGCCAATGTCACCACACATGGCATTGACTTCCCCCAAGAGCAGATGGAGTGAGCGTGTGTCTTTGAGGTCATCTGGGACGATGCTGAGGCAGATAGTGAGGTCCAGGCATGAGCCCGGGGTCCACTGGGATCTCCCACACAAAGTTGAGGACAAGCCAAGCACACCTGAAAACCTGTGACACAGGACCTGTGCTAGAGTCCAAGCCACATGCAGGGATGCCTGCCAGAGGGGCGGAGACGTTTTGAAAAAGTATACCCCACCAAGAGCCCACCACCAGGTGGTTCCCCTGACACCACCTCCCCTGACAACCAGCAAAACCCAATCCCTTGGAAGACATGAAATCCGTGGCAGTCAAAAGATTCAGTGCTTGAAGGAATTTTGCCCAGGAACAAGGGAACCGAAGGGTTTCAGAAATAAGCGAAAAATTACAGGCGGGATACAACACTGCCTTTCCTGGCAGGCAAAGGTGAGCCACGGAGGGGTCACATCACACTGGTGTCGGAGGGACCAGGCAGCAATCGCTTGAGACATGGACATCAATCGAAGTCCCCGCTCCCAGATAGGTATGAGGTCCAGAGATCCAGAGTAATTAAACCGGTAAAAACAATAAGAAATACCACAGGAGATGAAAGCAATCAAGATCCGGAGCCCTAGGAAGTATCTCCTGATGAAATGGAAACTGTCCCATGTTGAAGACATTCAGACAGACAGAGAAGCGTGGAGGACCCTCGGCCTCCCGCCCCCTCCGAAAGAGCGGTGGCCTAGCCCCGCTTGCAAAAGCCCCGGGGCTCCCGCAAGCTGCCTCTGCTTTCCAGGACCCGCGCAAACAGGGACAGGGGCGGTTCCGCGGCGGAGCCACTGGCCCCACGCGTGGCACTGGCCGATCCCCGAGCAGACGATGTGAATGCGTGTCAGCCCGGGCGTACGGGGCGACGGCGAAACCAACAGCGGAGTCCAGGCCTGTGCCCGGGTGGAAGAGGGTCCCAAGGGACCTGCCCGTGGATTCCAAGAGAAATCAAAGATCGCCTGGGATCCGGGAGGGAGCCAGAAGATTCAGGGAGTCAGTCCACCTGCTCAGAGGAGCAGAGGAGAGGCTGTCCCTCAAGAACCACAGGGGAAGTGCAGAGGGGAAGTGCCGCACCGCCTGTCCGAGAAGACAAGGCCGGTCACGGTCGCCTAGCGCTCATGCTAGGCAGGCCACCCAGCCATGAGGTGAAACAGGGAGAGCAAGACAGCTTCCCTGTGGGAGACACGTATGGGAGCCAGGAGCTCCAGGGTCATGGAACCTGCCCAAGCAAGCAGAAACAGGTTTGGAGAGAGAAACCGTCACCACACGGATCTCCGAGGAGTGTCTCCCTGACGGACTGGGAAGCGATCTGCGTCCAAGACGTTCGGCCAGACCGACAAGCGTGTAGGCCCCCGAGAGACAGGGGAGACAGAGCAAGAGGGAGGACAGAGCAGAGGCCGGAGCCCGGGCCGGATACTGCCCGGTGCCACCGCCGCGGGCCTAAGGGGAGGGTTGCCCAACGGCTGACTTGTCCGGAGAGGCCAGCCTTCCAGGGACCGGGAGGCCTGGCATCTCCCCTTCCCGGCTTCCTCTTCAAGCTTCTGCCGTGGTGCGGCTTCATTTCTCAGAGAAGAGCCGTGAAAAGGTCCAAGCGTCTCCTCTGAGGCGGGTCTGCTCCTCTCCTGCAGGGCGACGAGCTCCTCTGGGGCTTTTGGCCCTGGCTGGACTGTGGTTAGCTTGATCCCAGGAGAGAGTCCGCTCGGCACGGGTAAGGAGATTTCCACTGCTGCTGGGGAAGACGCATCTCCTCACGCGGTCGAGGCCCTCAGGGACCCCAAGTGGAACGGCGGCGAAAACCCACTGACGAGCCCGCCGCAAGACCCAGGCACAGAGGCAGAAGAAAGAGGCTCGGCAGAGCCAGGCCGACGCGCAAGAAGTCGCCTTTGGGCGCACCGGGCGCATTCGTCCGAACGCACCCACGCACACGGGCACGCACACACCAGCCGGCAGAAAGAGGGAAAGACACACACAGAGAGTGAGGGCCAGAGAGACAAGAGAGAATGGGAGAGACGCAGACACACACAGTCACACGGCAGCAGCGGCACAGAAACGCAGCCCCCGCAGGCACACAGCCCCCCCGACGCTGCAGGCTTCTGCTCCGGGCGTGAAGGCCCCTCGGGGGAGAGAGCAGCCCACGGACAGGCGGGCGGACCTGTCGTGGAGATCACGGGGGCAAGACTTTTGGGGAGACTCACCCCCACGCCGTCCGGGCAGGCCTGAGGCTGGGACGACGCGCCGCTTCCCCCGGACTCCGCCTGCGGTTTTGTCATCCTGGCCGGCGCGTTGCGACTCCCGGCGTCCGTCCGGAGACGTTCCTGTCGACCCCGTGGAGAGGTGTGGCAGGAGCCTCGCAGCCCCGACACCCAAGCGTCGCCGCGGAGGGCTCCTGCTTTGCCAAGCCTCAGGGGGCCGGTTGCTAAGACAACCGTGGGAACCGCTGTGACGCGAGAGGCCGCTCGCGCCTCGCGCATGCGCACTGGCCCTGCCGCGCCGGGCCCACTCGCGCTCCCCACCTGGAAGTCAGGCTGCGGCCCCTTTAAACAACGGCGGCTGCGCGGGTGCGCCGGGGCCGGGGCCGGGGATGGGGTGGGAGGGGGCGTGTGCGCGGTGGGGCAGGGGGGAGCGGGGCTGGGGGGGGCCGCTGGGGCCTGCCGCCGGATCCGGGCTCCAGCAGGGGGCGGCGTGGGAGAAGGGGCGGCGGGCATCCCAGTACCAAGACCCCCGGAGTCCTGTCTTCAGGACCTCCTTGAGCCGACTGCCACCGGTGGAGGGGGAGCTTCAGGGCCTCCGCTGGGGTCTCAGGACTCCTCTTGAGATGGGATTTTGGACCCCTCCGGGTGAGAGAGGATGGACTCGCCATCAGCGGCTGAGGCAGGCGGGGCCTCGCTGCAGCACAGAATCATCCCCTGGGCCTTAAGGCGTGGTGCCAGCCGAACATTCACTGACCCACGAGCCCTCGGCCTCCCTCCCCCTCCGAAAGAGCGGCGGCCTAGCCCCGCTTGCAAAAGCCCCGGGGCTCCCGCAAGCTGCCTCTGCTTTCCAGGACCCGCGCAAACAGGGACAGGGGCGGTTCCGCGGCGGAGCCACTGGCCCCACGCGTGGCACTGGCCGATCCCCGAGCAGACGATGTGAATGCGTGTCAGCCCGGGCGTACGGGGCGACGGCGAAACCAACAGCGGAGTCCAGGCCTGTGCCCGGGTGGAAGAGGGTCCCAAGGGACCTGCCCGTGGATTCCAAGGGAAATCAAAGATCGCCTGGGATCCGGGAGGGAGCCAGAAGATTCAGGGAGTCAGTCCACCTGCTCAGAGGAGCAGAGGAGAGGCTGTCCCTCAAGAACCACAGGGGAAGTGCAGAGGGGAAGTGCCGCACCGCCTGTCCGAGAAGACAAGGCCGGTCACGGTCGCCTAGCGCTCATGCTAGGCAGGCCACCCAGCCATGAGGTGAAACAGGGAGAGCAAGACAGCTTCCCTGTGGGAGACACGTATGGGAGCCAGGAGCTCCAGGGTCATGGAACCTGCCCAAGCAAGCAGAAACAGGTTTGGAGAGAGAAACCGTCACCACACGGATCTCCGAGGAGTGTCTCCCTGACGGACTGGGAAGCGATCTGCGTCCAAGACGTTCGGCCAGACCGACAAGCGTGTAGGCCCCCGAGAGACAGGGGAGACAGAGCAAGAGGGAGGACAGAGCAGAGGCCGGAGCCCGGGCCGGATACTGCCCGGTGCCACCGCCGCGGGCCTAAGGGGAGGGTTGCCCAACGGCTGACTTGTCCGGAGAGGCCAGCCTTCCAGGGACCGGGAGGCCTGGCATCTCCCCTTCCCGGCTTCCTCTTCAAGCTTCTGCCGTGGTGCGGCTTCATTTCTCAGAGAAGAGCCGTGAAAAGGTCCAAGCGTCTCCTCTGAGGCGGGTCTGCTCCTCTCCTGCAGGGCGACGAGCTCCTCTGGGGCTTTTGGCCCTGGCTGGACTGTGGTTAGCTTGATCCCAGGAGAGAGTCCGCTCGGCACGGGTAAGGAGATTTCCACTGCTGCTGGGGAAGACGCATCTCCTCACGCGGTCGAGGCCCTCAGGGACCCCAAGTGGAACGGCGGCGAAAACCCACTGACGAGCCCGCCGCAAGACCCAGGCACAGAGGCAGAAGAAAGAGGCTCGGCAGAGCCAGGCCGACGCGCAAGAAGTCGCCTTTGGGCGCACCGGGCGCATTCGTCCGAACGCACCCACGCACACGGGCACGCACACACCAGCCGGCAGAAAGAGGGAAAGACACACACAGAGAGTGAGGGCCAGAGAGACAAGAGAGAATGGGAGAGACGCAGACACACACAGTCACACGGCAGCAGCGGCACAGAAACGCAGCCCCCGCAGGCACACAGCCCCCCCGACGCTGCAGGCTTCTGCTCCGGGCGTGAAGGCCCCTCGGGGGAGAGAGCAGCCCACGGACAGGCGGGCGGACCTGTCGTGGAGATCACGGGGGCAAGACTTTTGGGGAGACTCACCCCCACGCCGTCCGGGCAGGCCTGAGGCTGGGACGACGCGCCGCTTCCCCCGGACTCCGCCTGCGGTTTTGTCATCCTGGCCGGCGCGTTGCGACTCCCGGCGTCGGTCCGGAGACGTTCCTGTCGACCCCGTGGAGAGGTGAGGCAGGAGCCTCGCAGCCCCGACACCCAAGCGTCGCCGCGGAGGGCTCCTGCTTTGCCAAGCCTCAGGGGGCCGGTTGCTAAGACAACCGTGGGAACCGCTGTGACGCCAGAGGCCGCTCGCGCCTCGCGCATGCGCACTGGCCCTGCCGCGCCGGGCCCACTCGCGCTCCCCACCTGGAAGTCAGGCTGCGGCCCCTTTAAACAACGGCGGCTGCGCGGGTGCGCCGGGGCCGGGGCCGGGGATGGGGTGGGAGGGGGCGTGTGCGCGGTGGGGCAGGGGGGAGCGGGGCTGGGGGGGGGCCGCTGGGGCCTGCCGCCGGATCCGGGCTCCAGCAGGGGGCGGCGTGGGAGAAGGGGCGGCGGGCATCCCAGTACCAAGACCCCCGGAGTCCTGTCTTCAGGACCTCCTTGAGCCGACTGCCACCGGTGGAGGGGGAGCTTCAGGGCCTCCGCTGGGGTCTCAGGACTCCTCTTGAGATGGGATTTTGGACCCCTCCGGGTGAGAGAGGATGGACTCGCCATCAGCGGCTGAGGCAGGCGGGGCCTCGCTGCAGCACAGAATCATCCCCTGGGCCTTAAGGCGTGGTGCCAGCCGAACATTCACTGACCCACGAGCCCTCGGCCTCCCTCCCCCTCCGAAAGAGCGGCGGCCTAGCCCCGCTTGCAAAAGCCCCGGGGCTCCCGCAAGCTGCCTCTGCTTTCCAGGACCCGCGCAAACAGGGACAGGGGCGGTTCCGCGGCGGAGCCACTGGCCCCACGCGTGGCACTGGCCGATCCCCGAGCAGACGATGTGAATGCGTGTCAGCCCGGGCGTACGGGGCGACGGCGAAACCAACAGCGGAGTCCAGGCCTGTGCCCGGGTGGAAGAGGGTCCCAAGGGACCTGCCCGTGGATTCCAAGGGAAATCAAAGATCGCCTGGGATCCGGGAGGGAGCCAGAAGATTCAGGGAGTCAGTCCACCTGCTCAGAGGAGCAGAGGAGAGGCTGTCCCTCAAGAACCACAGGGGAAGTGCAGAGGGGAAGTGCCGCACCGCCTGTCCGAGAAGACAAGGCCGGTCACGGTCGCCTAGCGCTCATGCTAGGCAGGCCACCCAGCCATGAGGTGAAACAGGGAGAGCAAGACAGCTTCCCTGTGGGAGACACGTATGGGAGCCAGGAGCTCCAGGGTCATGGAACCTGCCCAAGCAAGCAGAAACAGGTTTGGAGAGAGAAACCGTCACCACACGGATCTCCGAGGAGTGTCTCCCTGACGGACTGGGAAGCGATCTGCGTCCAAGACGTTCGGCCAGACCGACAAGCGTGTAGGCCCCCGAGAGACAGGGGAGACAGAGCAAGAGGGAGGACAGAGCAGAGGCCGGAGCCCGGGCCGGATACTGCCCGGTGCCACCGCCGCGGGCCTAAGGGGAGGGTTGCCCAACGGCTGACTTGTCCGGAGAGGCCAGCCTTCCAGGGACCGGGAGGCCTGGCATCTCCCCTTCCCGGCTTCCTCTTCAAGCTTCTGCCGTGGTGCGGCTTCATTTCTCAGAGAAGAGCCGTGAAAAGGTCCAAGCGTCTCCTCTGAGGCGGGTCTGCTCCTCTCCTGCAGGGCGACGAGCTCCTCTGGGGCTTTTGGCCCTGGCTGGACTGTGGTTAGCTTGATCCCAGGAGAGAGTCCGCTCGGCACGGGTAAGGAGATTTCCACTGCTGCTGGGGAAGACGCATCTCCTCACGCGGTCGAGGCCCTCAGGGACCCCAAGTGGAACGGCGGCGAAAACCCACTGACGAGCCCGCCGCAAGACCCAGGCACAGAGGCAGAAGAAAGAGGCTCGGCAGAGCCAGGCCGACGCGCAAGAAGTCGCCTTTGGGCGCACCGGGCGCATTCGTCCGAACGCACCCACGCACACGGGCACGCACACACCAGCCGGCAGAAAGAGGGAAAGACACACACAGAGAGTGAGGGCCAGAGAGACAAGAGAGAATGGGAGAGACGCAGACACACACAGTCACACGGCAGCAGCGGCACAGAAACGCAGCCCCCGCAGGCACACAGCCCCCCCGACGCTGCAGGCTTCTGCTCCGGGCGTGAAGGCCCCTCGGGGGAGAGAGCAGCCCACGGACAGGCGGGCGGACCTGTCGTGGAGATCACGGGGGCAAGACTTTTGGGGAGACTCACCCCCACGCCGTCCGGGCAGGCCTGAGGCTGGGACGACGCGCCGCTTCCCCCGGACTCCGCCTGCGGTTTTGTCATCCTGGCCGGCGCCTTGCGACTCCCGGCGTCCGTCCGGAGACGTTCCTGTCGACCCCGTGGAGAGGTGTGGCAGGAGCCTCGCAGCCCCGACACCCAAGCGTCGCCGCGGAGGGCTCCTGCTTTGCCAAGCCTCAGGGGGCCGGTTGCTAAGACAACCGTGGGAACCGCTGTGACGCGAGAGGCCGCTCGCGCCTCGCGCATGCGCACTGGCCCTGCCGCGCCGGGCCCACTCGCGCTCCCCACCTGGAAGTCAGGCTGCGGCCCCTTTAAACAACGGCGGCTGCGCGGGTGCGCCGGGGCCGGGGCCGGGGATGGGGTGGGAGGGGGCGTGTGCGCGGTGGGGCAGGGGGGAGCGGGGCTGGGGGGGGGCCGCTGGGGCCTGCCGCCGGATCCGGGCTCCAGCAGGGGGCGGCGTGGGAGAAGGGGCGGCGGGCATCCCAGTACCAAGACCCCCGGAGTCCTGTCTTCAGGACCTCCTTGAGCCGACTGCCACCGGTGGAGGGGGAGCTTCAGGGCCTCCGCTGGGGTCTCAGGACTCCTCTTGAGATGGGATTTTGGACCCCTCCGGGTGAGAGAGGATGGACTCGCCATCAGCGGCTGAGGCAGGCGGGGCCTCGCTGCAGCACAGAATCATCCCCTGGGCCTTAAGGCGTGGTGCCAGCCGAACATTCACTGACCCACGAGCCCTCGGCCTCCCTCCCCCTCCGAAAGAGCGGCGGCCTAGCCCCGCTTGCAAAAGCCCCGGGGCTCCCGCAAGCTGCCTCTGCTTTCCAGGACCCGCGCAAACAGGGACAGGGGCGGTTCCGCGGCGGAGCCACTGGCCCCACGCGTGGCACTGGCCGATCCCCGAGCAGACGATGTGAATGCGTGTCAGCCCGGGCGTACGGGGCGACGGCGAAACCAACAGCGGAGTCCAGGCCTGTGCCCGGGTGGAAGAGGGTCCCAAGGGACCTGCCCGTGGATTCCAAGGGAAATCAAAGATCGCCTGGGATCCGGGAGGGAGCCAGAAGATTCAGGGAGTCAGTCCACCTGCTCAGAGGAGCAGAGGAGAGGCTGTCCCTCAAGAACCACAGGGGAAGTGCAGAGGGGAAGTGCCGCACCGCCTGTCCGAGAAGACAAGGCCGGTCACGGTCGCCTAGCGCTCATGCTAGGCAGGCCACCCAGCCATGAGGTGAAACAGGGAGAGCAAGACAGCTTCCCTGTGGGAGACACGTATGGGAGCCAGGAGCTCCAGGGTCATGGAACCTGCCCAAGCAAGCAGAAACAGGTTTGGAGAGAGAAACCGTCACCACACGGATCTCCGAGGAGTGTCTCCCTGACGGACTGGGAAGCGATCTGCGTCCAAGACGTTCGGCCAGACCGACAAGCGTGTAGGCCCCCGAGAGACAGGGGAGACAGAGCAAGAGGGAGGACAGAGCAGAGGCCGGAGCCCGGGCCGGATACTGCCCGGTGCCACCGCCGCGGGCCTAAGGGGAGGGTTGCCCAACGGCTGACTTGTCCGGAGAGGCCAGCCTTCCAGGGACCGGGAGGCCTGGCATCTCCCCTTCCCGGCTTCCTCTTCAAGCTTCTGCCGTGGTGCGGCTTCATTTCTCAGAGAAGAGCCGTGAAAAGGTCCAAGCGTCTCCTCTGAGGCGGGTCTGCTCCTCTCCTGCAGGGCGACGAGCTCCTCTGGGGCTTTTGGCCCTGGCTGGACTGTGGTTAGCTTGATCCCAGGAGAGAGTCCGCTCGGCACGGGTAAGGAGATTTCCACTGCTGCTGGGGAAGACGCATCTCCTCACGCGGTCGAGGCCCTCAGGGACCCCAAGTGGAACGGCGGCGAAAACCCACTGACGAGCCCGCCGCAAGACCCAGGCACAGAGGCAGAAGAAAGAGGCTCGGCAGAGCCAGGCCGACGCGCAAGAAGTCGCCTTTGGGCGCACCGGGCGCATTCGTCCGAACGCACCCACGCACACGGGCACGCACACACCAGCCGGCAGAAAGAGGGAAAGACACACACAGAGAGTGAGGGCCAGAGAGACAAGAGAGAATGGGAGAGACGCAGACACACACAGTCACACGGCAGCAGCGGCACAGAAACGCAGCCCCCGCAGGCACACAGCCCCCCCGACGCTGCAGGCTTCTGCTCCGGGCGTGAAGGCCCCTCGGGGGAGAGAGCAGCCCACGGACAGGCGGGCGGACCTGTCGTGGAGATCACGGGGGCAAGACTTTTGGGGAGACTCACCCCCACGCCGTCCGGGCAGGCCTGAGGCTGGGACGACGCGCCGCTTCCCCCGGACTCCGCCTGCGGTTTTGTCATCCTGGCCGGCGCCTTGCGACTCCCGGCGTCCGTCCGGAGACGTTCCTGTCGACCCCGTGGAGAGGTGTGGCAGGAGCCTCGCAGCCCCGACACCCAAGCGTCGCCGCGGAGGGCTCCTGCTTTGCCAAGCCTCAGGGGGCCGGTTGCTAAGACAACCGTGGGAACCGCTGTGACGCCAGAGGCCGCTCGCGCCTCGCGCATGCGCACTGGCCCTGCCGCGCCGGGCCCACTCGCGCTCCCCACCTGGAAGTCAGGCTGCGGCCCCTTTAAACAACGGCGGCTGCGCGGGTGCGCCGGGGCCGGGGCCGGGGATGGGGTGGGAGGGGGCGTGTGCGCGGTGGGGCAGGGGGGAGCGGGGCTGGGGGGGGGCCGCTGGGGCCTGCCGCCGGATCCGGGCTCCAGCAGGGGGCGGCGTGGGAGAAGGGGCGGCGGGCATCCCAGTACCAAGACCCCCGGAGTCCTGTCTTCAGGACCTCCTTGAGCCGACTGCCACCGGTGGAGGGGGAGCTTCAGGGCCTCCGCTGGGGTCTCAGGACTCCTCTTGAGATGGGATTTTGGACCCCTCCGGGTGAGAGAGGATGGACTCGCCATCAGCGGCTGAGGCAGGCGGGGCCTCGCTGCAGCACAGAATCATCCCCTGGGCCTTAAGGCGTGGTGCCAGCCGAACATTCACTGACCCACGAGCCCTCGGCCTCCCTCCCCCTCCGAAAGAGCGGCGGCCTAGCCCCGCTTGCAAAAGCCCCGGGGCTCCCGCAAGCTGCCTCTGCTTTCCAGGACCCGCGCAAACAGGGACAGGGGCGGTTCCGCGGCGGAGCCACTGGCCCCACGCGTGGCACTGGCCGATCCCCGAGCAGACGATGTGAATGCGTGTCAGCCCGGGCGTACGGGGCGACGGCGAAACCAACAGCGGAGTCCAGGCCTGTGCCCGGGTGGAAGAGGGTCCCAAGGGACCTGCCCGTGGATTCCAAGGGAAATCAAAGATCGCCTGGGATCCGGGAGGGAGCCAGAAGATTCAGGGAGTCAGTCCACCTGCTCAGAGGAGCAGAGGAGAGGCTGTCCCTCAAGAACCACAGGGGAAGTGCAGAGGGGAAGTGCCGCACCGCCTGTCCGAGAAGACAAGGCCGGTCACGGTCGCCTAGCGCTCATGCTAGGCAGGCCACCCAGCCATGAGGTGAAACAGGGAGAGCAAGACAGCTTCCCTGTGGGAGACACGTATGGGAGCCAGGAGCTCCAGGGTCATGGAACCTGCCCAAGCAAGCAGAAACAGGTTTGGAGAGAGAAACCGTCACCACACGGATCTCCGAGGAGTGTCTCCCTGACGGACTGGGAAGCGATCTGCGTCCAAGACGTTCGGCCAGACCGACAAGCGTGTAGGCCCCCGAGAGACAGGGGAGACAGAGCAAGAGGGAGGACAGAGCAGAGGCCGGAGCCCGGGCCGGATACTGCCCGGTGCCACCGCCGCGGGCCTAAGGGGAGGGTTGCCCAACGGCTGACTTGTCCGGAGAGGCCAGCCTTCCAGGGACCGGGAGGCCTGGCATCTCCCCTTCCCGGCTTCCTCTTCAAGCTTCTGCCGTGGTGCGGCTTCATTTCTCAGAGAAGAGCCGTGAAAAGGTCCAAGCGTCTCCTCTGAGGCGGGTCTGCTCCTCTCCTGCAGGGCGACGAGCTCCTCTGGGGCTTTTGGCCCTGGCTGGACTGTGGTTAGCTTGATCCCAGGAGAGAGTCCGCTCGGCACGGGTAAGGAGATTTCCACTGCTGCTGGGGAAGACGCATCTCCTCACGCGGTCGAGGCCCTCAGGGACCCCAAGTGGAACGGCGGCGAAAACCCACTGACGAGCCCGCCGCAAGACCCAGGCACAGAGGCAGAAGAAAGAGGCTCGGCAGAGCCAGGCCGACGCGCAAGAAGTCGCCTTTGGGCGCACCGGGCGCATTCGTCCGAACGCACCCACGCACACGGGCACGCACACACCAGCCGGCAGAAAGAGGGAAGACACACACAGAGAGTGAGGGCCAGAGAGACAAGAGAGAATGGGAGAGACGCAGACACACACAGTCACACGGCAGCAGCGGCACAGAAACGCAGCCCCCCGCAGGCACACAGCCCCCCCCGACGCTGCAGGCTCTTGCTCCGGGCGTGAAGGCCCCTCGGGGGAGAGAGCAGCCCACGGACAGGCGGGCGGACCTGTCGTGGAGATCACGGGGGCAAGACTTTTGGGGAGACTCACCCCCCACGCCGTCCGGGCAGGCCTGAGGCTGGGACGACGCGCCGCTTCCCCCCGGACTCCGCCTGCGGTTTTGTCATCCTGGCCGGCGCCTTGCGACTCCCGGCGTCCGTCCGGAGACGTTCCTGTCGACCCCGTGGAGAGGTGTGGCAGGAGCCTCGCAGCCCCGACACCCAAGCGTCGCCGCGGAGGGCTCCTGCTTTGCCAAGCCTCAGGGGGCCGGTTGCTAAGACAACCGTGGGAACCGCTGTGACGCGAGAGGCCGCTCGCGCCTCGCGCATGCGCACTGGCCCTGCCGCGCCGGGCCCACTCGCGCTCCCCACCTGGAAGTCAGGCTGCGGCCCCTTTAAACAACGGCGGCCTGCGCGGGTGCGCCGGGGCCGGGGCCGGGGATGGGGTGGGAGGGGGGCGTGTGCGCGGTGGGGCAGGGGGGAGCGGGGCTGGGGGGGGGGCCGCTGGGGCCTGCCGCCGGATCCGGGCTCCAGCAGGGGGCGGCGTGGGAGAAGGGGCGGCGGGCATCCCAGTACCAAGACCCCCGGAGTCCTGTCTTCAGGACCTCCTTGAGCCGACTGCCACCGGTGGAGGGGGAGCTTCAGGGCCTCCGCTGGGGTCTCAGGACTCCTCTTGAGATGGGATTTTGGACCCCTCCGGGTGAGAGAGGATGGACTCGCCATCAGCGGCTGAGGCAGGCGGGGCCTCGCTGCAGCACAGAATCATCCCCTGGGCCTTAAGGCGTGGTGCCAGCCGAACATTCACTGACCCACGAGCCCTCGGCCTCCCTCCCCCTCCGAAAGAGCGGCGGCCTAGCCCCGCTTGCAAAAGCCCCGGGGCTCCCGCAAGCTGCCTCTGCTTTCCAGGACCCCGCGCAAACAGGGACAGGGGCGGTTCCGCGGCGGAGCCACTGGCCCCACGCGTGGCACTGGCCGATCCCCGAGCAGACGATGTGAATGCGTGTCAGCCCGGGCGTACGGGGCGACGGCGAAACCAACAGCGGAGTCCAGGCCTGTGCCCGGGTGGAAGAGGGTCCCAAGGGACCTGCCCGTGGATTCCAAGGGAAATCAAAGATCGCCTGGGATCCGGGAGGGAGCCAGAAGATTCAGGGAGTCAGTCCACCTGCTCAGAGGAGCAGAGAGGAGGCTGTCCCTCAAGAACCACAGGGGAAGTGCAGAGGGGAAGTGCCGCACCGCCTGTCCGAGAAGACAAGGCCGGTCACGGTCGCCTAGCGCTCATGCTAGGCAGGCCACCCAGCCATGAGGTGAAACAGGAGAGCAAGACAGCTTCCCTGTGGGAGACACGTATGGGAGCCAGGAGCTCCAGGGTCATGGAACCTGCCCAAGCAAGCAGAAACAGGTTTGGAGAGAGAAACCGTCACCACACGGATCTCCGAGGAGTGTCTCCCTGACGGACTGGGAAGCGATCTGCGTCCAAGACTTCGGCCAGACCGACAAGCGTGTAGGCCCCCGAGAGACAGGGGAGACAGAGCAAGAGGGAGGACAGAGCAGAGGCCGGAGCCCGGCCGGATACTGCCCGGTGCCACCGCCGCGGGCCTAAGGGGAGGGTTGCCCAACGGCTGACTTGTCCGGAGAGGCCAGCCTTCCAGGGACCGGGAGGCCTGGCATCTCCCCTTCCCGGCTTCCTCTTCAAGCTTCTGCCGTGGTGCGGCTTCATTTCTCAGAGAAGAGCCGTGAAAAGGTCCAAGCGTCTCCTCTGAGGCGGGTCTGCTCCTCTCCTGCAGGGCGACGAGCTCCTCTGGGGCTTTTGGCCCTGGCTGGACTGTGGTTAGCTTGATCCCAGGAGAGAGTCCCGCTCGGCACGGGTAAGGAGATTTCCACTGCTGCTGGGGAAGACGCATCTCCTCACGCGGTCGAGGCCCTCAGGGACCCCAAGTGGAACGGCGGCGAAAAACCCACTGAGGAGCCCGCCGCAAGACCCAGGCACAGAGGCAGAAGAAAGAGGCTCGGCAGAGCCAGGCCGACGCGCAAGAAGTCGCCTTTGGGCGCACCGGGCGCATTCGTTCCGAACGCACCCCACGCACACGGGCACGCACACACCAGCCGGCAGAAAGAGGGAAAGACACACAGAGAGTGAGGGCCAGAGAGACAAGAGAGAATGGGAGAGACGCAGACACAACTCAGTCACACGGCAGCAGCGGCACAGAAACGCAGCCCCCGCAGGCACACAGCCCCCCCGACGCTGCAGGCTTCTGACCGGGCGTGAAGGCCCCTCGGGGGAGAGAGCAGCCCACGGACAGGCGGGCGGACCTGTCGTGGAGATCACGGGGGCAAGACTTTTGGGGAGACTCACCCCCACGCCGTCCGGGCAGGCCTGAGGCTGGGACGACGCGCCGCTTCCCCCGGACTCCGCCTGCGGTTTTGTCATCCTGGCCGGCGCGTTGCGACTCCCGGCGTCCGTCCGGAGACGTTCCTGTCGACCCCGTGGAGAGGTGTGGCAGGAGCCTCGCAGCCCCGACACCCAAGCGTCGCCGCGGAGGGCTCCTGCTTTGCCAAGCCTCAGGGGGCCGGTTGCTAAGACAACCGTGGGAACCGCTGTGACGCGAGAGGCCGCTCGCGCCTCGCGCATGCGCACTGGCCCTGCCGCGCCGGGCCCACTCGCGCTCCCCACCTGGAAGTCAGGCTGCGGCCCCTTTAAACAACGGCGGCTGCGCGGGTGCGCCGGGGCCGGGGCCGGGGATGGGGTGGGAGGGGGCGTGTGCGCGGTGGGGCAGGGGGGAGCGGGGCTGGGGGGGGGCCGCTGGGGCCTGCCGCCGGATCCGGGCTCCAGCAGGGGGCGGCGTGGGAGAAGGGGCGGCGGGCATCCCAGTACCAAGACCCCCGGAGTCCTGTCTTCAGGACCTCCTTGAGCCGACTGCCACCGGTGGAGGGGGAGCTTCAGGGCCTCCGCTGGGGTCTCAGGACTCCTCTTGAGATGGGATTTTGGACCCCTCCGGGTGAGAGAGGATGGACTCGCCATCAGCGGCTGAGGCAGGCGGGGCCTCGCTGCAGCACAGAATCATCCCCTGGGCCTTAAGGCGTGGTGCCAGCCGAACATTCACTGACCCACGAGCCCTCGGCCTCCCTCCCCCTCCGAAAGAGCGGCGGCCTAGCCCCGCTTGCAAAAGCCCCGGGGCTCCCGCAAGCTGCCTCTGCTTTCCAGGACCCGCGCAAACAGGGACAGGGGCGGTTCCGCGGCGGAGCCACTGGCCCCACGCGTGGCACTGGCCGATCCCCGAGCAGACGATGTGAATGCGTGTCAGCCCGGGCGTACGGGGCGACGGCGAAACCAACAGCGGAGTCCAGGCCTGTGCCCGGGTGGAAGAGGGTCCCAAGGGACCTGCCCGTGGATTCCAAGGGAAATCAAAGATCGCCTGGGATCCGGGAGGGAGCCAGAAGATTCAGGGAGTCAGTCCACCTGCTCAGAGGAGCAGAGGAGAGGCTGTCCCTCAAGAACCACAGGGGAAGTGCAGAGGGGAAGTGCCGCACCGCCTGTCCGAGAAGACAAGGCCGGTCACGGTCGCCTAGCGCTCATGCTAGGCAGGCCACCCAGCCATGAGGTGAAACAGGGAGAGCAAGACAGCTTCCCTGTGGGAGACACGTATGGGAGCCAGGAGCTCCAGGGTCATGGAACCTGCCCAAGCAAGCAGAAACAGGTTTGGAGAGAGAAACCGTCACCACACGGATCTCCGAGGAGTGTCTCCCTGACGGACTGGGAAGCGATCTGCGTCCAAGACGTTCGGCCAGACCGACAAGCGTGTAGGCCCCCGAGAGACAGGGGAGACAGAGCAAGAGGGAGGACAGAGCAGAGGCCGGAGCCCGGGCCGGATACTGCCCGGTGCCACCGCCGCGGGCCTAAGGGGAGGGTTGCCCAACGGCTGACTTGTCCGGAGAGGCCAGCCTTCCAGGGACCGGGAGGCCTGGCATCTCCCCTTCCCGGCTTCCTCTTCAAGCTTCTGCCGTGGTGCGGCTTCATTTCTCAGAGAAGAGCCGTGAAAAGGTCCAAGCGTCTCCTCTGAGGCGGGTCTGCTCCTCTCCTGCAGGGCGACGAGCTCCTCTGGGGCTTTTGGCCCTGGCTGGACTGTGGTTAGCTTGATCCCAGGAGAGAGTCCGCTCGGCACGGGTAAGGAGATTTCCACTGCTGCTGGGGAAGACGCATCTCCTCACGCGGTCGAGGCCCTCAGGGACCCCAAGTGGAACGGCGGCGAAAACCCACTGACGAGCCCGCCGCAAGACCCAGGCACAGAGGCAGAAGAAAGAGGCTCGGCAGAGCCAGGCCGACGCGCAAGAAGTCGCCTTTGGGCGCACCGGGCGCATTCGTCCGAACGCACCCACGCACACGGGCACGCACACACCAGCCGGCAGAAAGAGGGAAAGACACACACAGAGAGTGAGGGCCAGAGAGACAAGAGAGAATGGGAGAGACGCAGACACACACAGTCACACGGCAGCAGCGGCACAGAAACGCAGCCCCCGCAGGCACACAGCCCCCCCGACGCTGCAGGCTTCTGCTCCGGGCGTGAAGGCCCCTCGGGGGAGAGAGCAGCCCACGGACAGGCGGGCGGACCTGTCGTGGAGATCACGGGGGCAAGACTTTTGGGGAGACTCACCCCCACGCCGTCCGGGCAGGCCTGAGGCTGGGACGACGCGCCGCTTCCCCCGGACTCCGCCTGCGGTTTTGTCATCCTGGCCGGCGCGTTGCGACTCCCGGCGTCGGTCCGGAGACGTTCCTGTCGACCCCGTGGAGAGGTGAGGCAGGAGCCTCGCAGCCCCGACACCCAAGCGTCGCCGCGGAGGGCTCCTGCTTTGCCAAGCCTCAGGGGGCCGGTTGCTAAGACAACCGTGGGAACCGCTGTGACGCCAGAGGCCGCTCGCGCCTCGCGCATGCGCACTGGCCCTGCCGCGCCGGGCCCACTCGCGCTCCCCACCTGGAAGTCAGGCTGCGGCCCCTTTAAACAACGGCGGCTGCGCGGGTGCGCCGGGGCCGGGGCCGGGGATGGGGTGGGAGGGGGCGTGTGCGCGGTGGGGCAGGGGGGAGCGGGGCTGGGGGGGGGCCGCTGGGGCCTGCCGCCGGATCCGGGCTCCAGCAGGGGGCGGCGTGGGAGAAGGGGCGGCGGGCATCCCAGTACCAAGACCCCCGGAGTCCTGTCTTCAGGACCTCCTTGAGCCGACTGCCACCGGTGGAGGGGGAGCTTCAGGGCCTCCGCTGGGGTCTCAGGACTCCTCTTGAGATGGGATTTTGGACCCCTCCGGGTGAGAGAGGATGGACTCGCCATCAGCGGCTGAGGCAGGCGGGGCCTCGCTGCAGCACAGAATCATCCCCTGGGCCTTAAGGCGTGGTGCCAGCCGAACATTCACTGACCCACGAGCCCTCGGCCTCCCTCCCCCTCCGAAAGAGCGGCGGCCTAGCCCCGCTTGCAAAAGCCCCGGGGCTCCCGCAAGCTGCCTCTGCTTTCCAGGACCCGCGCAAACAGGGACAGGGGCGGTTCCGCGGCGGAGCCACTGGCCCCACGCGTGGCACTGGCCGATCCCCGAGCAGACGATGTGAATGCGTGTCAGCCCGGGCGTACGGGGCGACGGCGAAACCAACAGCGGAGTCCAGGCCTGTGCCCGGGTGGAAGAGGGTCCCAAGGGACCTGCCCGTGGATTCCAAGGGAAATCAAAGATCGCCTGGGATCCGGGAGGGAGCCAGAAGATTCAGGGAGTCAGTCCACCTGCTCAGAGGAGCAGAGGAGAGGCTGTCCCTCAAGAACCACAGGGGAAGTGCAGAGGGGAAGTGCCGCACCGCCTGTCCGAGAAGACAAGGCCGGTCACGGTCGCCTAGCGCTCATGCTAGGCAGGCCACCCAGCCATGAGGTGAAACAGGGAGAGCAAGACAGCTTCCCTGTGGGAGACACGTATGGGAGCCAGGAGCTCCAGGGTCATGGAACCTGCCCAAGCAAGCAGAAACAGGTTTGGAGAGAGAAACCGTCACCACACGGATCTCCGAGGAGTGTCTCCCTGACGGACTGGGAAGCGATCTGCGTCCAAGACGTTCGGCCAGACCGACAAGCGTGTAGGCCCCCGAGAGACAGGGGAGACAGAGCAAGAGGGAGGACAGAGCAGAGGCCGGAGCCCGGGCCGGATACTGCCCGGTGCCACCGCCGCGGGCCTAAGGGGAGGGTTGCCCAACGGCTGACTTGTCCGGAGAGGCCAGCCTTCCAGGGACCGGGAGGCCTGGCATCTCCCCTTCCCGGCTTCCTCTTCAAGCTTCTGCCGTGGTGCGGCTTCATTTCTCAGAGAAGAGCCGTGAAAAGGTCCAAGCGTCTCCTCTGAGGCGGGTCTGCTCCTCTCCTGCAGGGCGACGAGCTCCTCTGGGGCTTTTGGCCCTGGCTGGACTGTGGTTAGCTTGATCCCAGGAGAGAGTCCGCTCGGCACGGGTAAGGAGATTTCCACTGCTGCTGGGGAAGACGCATCTCCTCACGCGGTCGAGGCCCTCAGGGACCCCAAGTGGAACGGCGGCGAAAACCCACTGACGAGCCCGCCGCAAGACCCAGGCACAGAGGCAGAAGAAAGAGGCTCGGCAGAGCCAGGCCGACGCGCAAGAAGTCGCCTTTGGGCGCACCGGGCGCATTCGTCCGAACGCACCCACGCACACGGGCACGCACACACCAGCCGGCAGAAAGAGGGAAAGACACACACAGAGAGTGAGGGCCAGAGAGACAAGAGAGAATGGGAGAGACGCAGACACACACAGTCACACGGCAGCAGCGGCACAGAAACGCAGCCCCCGCAGGCACACAGCCCCCCCGACGCTGCAGGCTTCTGCTCCGGGCGTGAAGGCCCCTCGGGGGAGAGAGCAGCCCACGGACAGGCGGGCGGACCTGTCGTGGAGATCACGGGGGCAAGACTTTTGGGGAGACTCACCCCCACGCCGTCCGGGCAGGCCTGAGGCTGGGACGACGCGCCGCTTCCCCCGGACTCCGCCTGCGGTTTTGTCATCCTGGCCGGCGCGTTGCGACTCCCGGCGTCCGTCCGGAGACGTTCCTGTCGACCCCGTGGAGAGGTGTGGCAGGAGCCTCGCAGCCCCGACACCCAAGCGTCGCCGCGGAGGGCTCCTGCTTTGCCAAGCCTCAGGGGGCCGGTTGCTAAGACAACCGTGGGAACCGCTGTGACGCGAGAGGCCGCTCGCGCCTCGCGCATGCGCACTGGCCCTGCCGCGCCGGGCCCACTCGCGCTCCCCACCTGGAAGTCAGGCTGCGGCCCCTTTAAACAACGGCGGCTGCGCGGGTGCGCCGGGGCCGGGGCCGGGGATGGGGTGGGAGGGGGCGTGTGCGCGGTGGGGCAGGGGGGAGCGGGGCTGGGGGGGGGCCGCTGGGGCCTGCCGCCGGATCCGGGCTCCAGCAGGGGGCGGCGTGGGAGAAGGGGCGGCGGGCATCCCAGTACCAAGACCCCCGGAGTCCTGTCTTCAGGACCTCCTTGAGCCGACTGCCACCGGTGGAGGGGGAGCTTCAGGGCCTCCGCTGGGGTCTCAGGACTCCTCTTGAGATGGGATTTTGGACCCCTCCGGGTGAGAGAGGATGGACTCGCCATCAGCGGCTGAGGCAGGCGGGGCCTCGCTGCAGCACAGAATCATCCCCTGGGCCTTAAGGCGTGGTGCCAGCCGAACATTCACTGACCCACGAGCCCTCGGCCTCCCTCCCCCTCCGAAAGAGCGGCGGCCTAGCCCCGCTTGCAAAAGCCCCGGGGCTCCCGCAAGCTGCCTCTGCTTTCCAGGACCCGCGCAAACAGGGACAGGGGCGGTTCCGCGGCGGAGCCACTGGCCCCACGCGTGGCACTGGCCGATCCCCGAGCAGACGATGTGAATGCGTGTCAGCCCGGGCGTACGGGGCGACGGCGAAACCAACAGCGGAGTCCAGGCCTGTGCCCGGGTGGAAGAGGGTCCCAAGGGACCTGCCCGTGGATTCCAAGGGAAATCAAAGATCGCCTGGGATCCGGGAGGGAGCCAGAAGATTCAGGGAGTCAGTCCACCTGCTCAGAGGAGCAGAGGAGAGGCTGTCCCTCAAGAACCACAGGGGAAGTGCAGAGGGGAAGTGCCGCACCGCCTGTCCGAGAAGACAAGGCCGGTCACGGTCGCCTAGCGCTCATGCTAGGCAGGCCACCCAGCCATGAGGTGAAACAGGGAGAGCAAGACAGCTTCCCTGTGGGAGACACGTATGGGAGCCAGGAGCTCCAGGGTCATGGAACCTGCCCAAGCAAGCAGAAACAGGTTTGGAGAGAGAAACCGTCACCACACGGATCTCCGAGGAGTGTCTCCCTGACGGACTGGGAAGCGATCTGCGTCCAAGACGTTCGGCCAGACCGACAAGCGTGTAGGCCCCCGAGAGACAGGGGAGACAGAGCAAGAGGGAGGACAGAGCAGAGGCCGGAGCCCGGGCCGGATACTGCCCGGTGCCACCGCCGCGGGCCTAAGGGGAGGGTTGCCCAACGGCTGACTTGTCCGGAGAGGCCAGCCTTCCAGGGACCGGGAGGCCTGGCATCTCCCCTTCCCGGCTTCCTCTTCAAGCTTCTGCCGTGGTGCGGCTTCATTTCTCAGAGAAGAGCCGTGAAAAGGTCCAAGCGTCTCCTCTGAGGCGGGTCTGCTCCTCTCCTGCAGGGCGACGAGCTCCTCTGGGGCTTTTGGCCCTGGCTGGACTGTGGTTAGCTTGATCCCAGGAGAGAGTCCGCTCGGCACGGGTAAGGAGATTTCCACTGCTGCTGGGGAAGACGCATCTCCTCACGCGGTCGAGGCCCTCAGGGACCCCAAGTGGAACGGCGGCGAAAACCCACTGACGAGCCCGCCGCAAGACCCAGGCACAGAGGCAGAAGAAAGAGGCTCGGCAGAGCCAGGCCGACGCGCAAGAAGTCGCCTTTGGGCGCACCGGGCGCATTCGTCCGAACGCACCCACGCACACGGGCACGCACACACCAGCCGGCAGAAAGAGGGAAAGACACACACAGAGAGTGAGGGCCAGAGAGACAAGAGAGAATGGGAGAGACGCAGACACACACAGTCACACGGCAGCAGCGGCACAGAAACGCAGCCCCCGCAGGCACACAGCCCCCCCGACGCTGCAGGCTTCTGCTCCGGGCGTGAAGGCCCCTCGGGGGAGAGAGCAGCCCACGGACAGGCGGGCGGACCTGTCGTGGAGATCACGGGGGCAAGACTTTTGGGGAGACTCACCCCCACGCCGTCCGGGCAGGCCTGAGGCTGGGACGACGCGCCGCTTCCCCCGGACTCCGCCTGCGGTTTTGTCATCCTGGCCGGCGCGTTGCGACTCCCGGCGTCCGTCCGGAGACGTTCCTGTCGACCCCGTGGAGAGGTGTGGCAGGAGCCTCGCAGCCCCGACACCCAAGCGTCCCCGCGGAGGGCTCCTGCTTTGCCAAGCCTCAGGGGGCCGGTTGCTAAGACAACCGTGGGAACCGCTGTGACGCGAGAGGCCGCTCGCGCCTCGCGCATGCGCACTGGCCCTGCCGCGCCGGGCCCACTCGCGCTCCCCACCTGGAAGTCAGGCTGCGGCCCCTTTAAACAACGGCGGCTGCGCGGGTGCGCCGGGGCCGGGGCCGGGGATGGGGTGGGAGGGGGCGTGTGCGCGGTGGGGCAGGGGGGAGCGGGGCTGGGGGGGGCCGCTGGGGCCTGCCGCCGGATCCGGGCTCCAGCAGGGGGCGGCGTGGGAGAAGGGGCGGCGGGCATCCCAGTACCAAGACCCCCGGAGTCCTGTCTTCAGGACCTCCTTGAGCCGACTGCCACCGGTGGAGGGGGAGCTTCAGGGCCTCCGCTGGGGTCTCAGGACTCCTCTTGAGATGGGATTTTGGACCCCTCCGGGTGAGAGAGGATGGACTCGCCATCAGCGGCTGAGGCAGGCGGGGCCTCGCTGCAGCACAGAATCATCCCCTGGGCCTTAAGGCGTGGTGCCAGCCGAACATTCACTGACCCACGAGCCCTCGGCCTCCCTCCCCCTCCGAAAGAGCGGCGGCCTAGCCCCGCTTGCAAAAGCCCCGGGGCTCCCGCAAGCTGCCTCTGCTTTCCAGGACCCGCGCAAACAGGGACAGGGGCGGTTCCGCGGCGGAGCCACTGGCCCCACGCGTGGCACTGGCCGATCCCCGAGCAGACGATGTGAATGCGTGTCAGCCCGGGCGTACGGGGCGACGGCGAAACCAACAGCGGAGTCCAGGCCTGTGCCCGGGTGGAAGAGGGTCCCAAGGGACCTGCCCGTGGATTCCAAGGGAAATCAAAGATCGCCTGGGATCCGGGAGGGAGCCAGAAGATTCAGGGAGTCAGTCCACCTGCTCAGAGGAGCAGAGGAGAGGCTGTCCCTCAAGAACCACAGGGGAAGTGCAGAGGGGAAGTGCCGCACCGCCTGTCCGAGAAGACAAGGCCGGTCACGGTCGCCTAGCGCTCATGCTAGGCAGGCCACCCAGCCATGAGGTGAAACAGGGAGAGCAAGACAGCTTCCCTGTGGGAGACACGTATGGGAGCCAGGAGCTCCAGGGTCATGGAACCTGCCCAAGCAAGCAGAAACAGGTTTGGAGAGAGAAACCGTCACCACACGGATCTCCGAGGAGTGTCTCCCTGACGGACTGGGAAGCGATCTGCGTCCAAGACGTTCGGCCAGACCGACAAGCGTGTAGGCCCCCGAGAGACAGGGGAGACAGAGCAAGAGGGAGGACAGAGCAGAGGCCGGAGCCCGGGCCGGATACTGCCCGGTGCCACCGCCGCGGGCCTAAGGGGAGGGTTGCCCAACGGCTGACTTGTCCGGAGAGGCCAGCCTTCCAGGGACCGGGAGGCCTGGCATCTCCCCTTCCCGGCTTCCTCTTCAAGCTTCTGCCGTGGTGCGGCTTCATTTCTCAGAGAAGAGCCGTGAAAAGGTCCAAGCGTCTCCTCTGAGGCGGGTCTGCTCCTCTCCTGCAGGGCGACGAGCTCCTCTGGGGCTTTTGGCCCTGGCTGGACTGTGGTTAGCTTGATCCCAGGAGAGAGTCCGCTCGGCACGGGTAAGGAGATTTCCACTGCTGCTGGGGAAGACGCATCTCCTCACGCGGTCGAGGCCCTCAGGGACCCCAAGTGGAACGGCGGCGAAAACCCACTGACGAGCCCGCCGCAAGACCCAGGCACAGAGGCAGAAGAAAGAGGCTCGGCAGAGCCAGGCCGACGCGCAAGAAGTCGCCTTTGGGCGCACCGGGCGCATTCGTCCGAACGCACCCACGCACACGGGCACGCACACACCAGCCGGCAGAAAGAGGGAAAGACACACACAGAGAGTGAGGGCCAGAGAGACAAGAGAGAATGGGAGAGACGCAGACACACACAGTCACACGGCAGCAGCGGCACAGAAACGCAGCCCCCGCAGGCACACAGCCCCCCCGACGCTGCAGGCTTCTGCTCCGGGCGTGAAGGCCCCTCGGGGGAGAGAGCAGCCCACGGACAGGCGGGCGGACCTGTCGTGGAGATCACGGGGGCAAGACTTTTGGGGAGACTCACCCCCACGCCGTCCGGGCAGGCCTGAGGCTGGGACGACGCGCCGCTTCCCCCGGACTCCGCCTGCGGTTTTGTCATCCTGGCCGGCGCGTTGCGACTCCCGGCGTCCGTCCGGAGACGTTCCTGTCGACCCCGTGGAGAGGTGTGGCAGGAGCCTCGCAGCCCCGACACCCAAGCGTCGCCGCGGAGGGCTCCTGCTTTGCCAAGCCTCAGGGGGCCGGTTGCTAAGACAACCGTGGGAACCGCTGTGACGCGAGAGGCCGCTCGCGCCTCGCGCATGCGCACTGGCCCTGCCGCGCCGGGCCCACTCGCGCTCCCCACCTGGAAGTCAGGCTGCGGCCCCTTTAAACAACGGCGGCTGCGCGGGTGCGCCGGGGCCGGGGCCGGGGATGGGGTGGGAGGGGGCGTGTGCGCGGTGGGGCAGGGGGGAGCGGGGCTGGGGGGGGCCGCTGGGGCCTGCCGCCGGATCCGGGCTCCAGCAGGGGGCGGCGTGGGAGAAGGGGCGGCGGGCATCCCAGTACCAAGACCCCCGGAGTCCTGTCTTCAGGACCTCCTTGAGCCGACTGCCACCGGTGGAGGGGGAGCTTCAGGGCCTCCGCTGGGGTCTCAGGACTCCTCTTGAGATGGGATTTTGGACCCCTCCGGGTGAGAGAGGATGGACTCGCCATCAGCGGCTGAGGCAGGCGGGGCCTCGCTGCAGCACAGAATCATCCCCTGGGCCTTAAGGCGTGGTGCCAGCCGAACATTCACTGACCCACGAGCCCTCGGCCTCCCTCCCCCTCCGAAAGAGCGGCGGCCTAGCCCCGCTTGCAAAAGCCCCGGGGCTCCCGCAAGCTGCCTCTGCTTTCCAGGACCCGCGCAAACAGGGACAGGGGCGGTTCCGCGGCGGAGCCACTGGCCCCACGCGTGGCACTGGCCGATCCCCGAGCAGACGATGTGAATGCGTGTCAGCCCGGGCGTACGGGGCGACGGCGAAACCAACAGCGGAGTCCAGGCCTGTGCCCGGGTGGAAGAGGGTCCCAAGGGACCTGCCCGTGGATTCCAAGGGAAATCAAAGATCGCCTGGGATCCGGGAGGGAGCCAGAAGATTCAGGGAGTCAGTCCACCTGCTCAGAGGAGCAGAGGAGAGGCTGTCCCTCAAGAACCACAGGGGAAGTGCAGAGGGGAAGTGCCGCACCGCCTGTCCGAGAAGACAAGGCCGGTCACGGTCGCCTAGCGCTCATGCTAGGCAGGCCACCCAGCCATGAGGTGAAACAGGGAGAGCAAGACAGCTTCCCTGTGGGAGACACGTATGGGAGCCAGGAGCTCCAGGGTCATGGAACCTGCCCAAGCAAGCAGAAACAGGTTTGGAGAGAGAAACCGTCACCACACGGATCTCCGAGGAGTGTCTCCCTGACGGACTGGGAAGCGATCTGCGTCCAAGACGTTCGGCCAGACCGACAAGCGTGTAGGCCCCCGAGAGACAGGGGAGACAGAGCAAGAGGGAGGACAGAGCAGAGGCCGGAGCCCGGGCCGGATACTGCCCGGTGCCACCGCCGCGGGCCTAAGGGGAGGGTTGCCCAACGGCTGACTTGTCCGGAGAGGCCAGCCTTCCAGGGACCGGGAGGCCTGGCATCTCCCCTTCCCGGCTTCCTCTTCAAGCTTCTGCCGTGGTGCGGCTTCATTTCTCAGAGAAGAGCCGTGAAAAGGTCCAAGCGTCTCCTCTGAGGCGGGTCTGCTCCTCTCCTGCAGGGCGACGAGCTCCTCTGGGGCTTTTGGCCCTGGCTGGACTGTGGTTAGCTTGATCCCAGGAGAGAGTCCGCTCGGCACGGGTAAGGAGATTTCCACTGCTGCTGGGGAAGACGCATCTCCTCACGCGGTCGAGGCCCTCAGGGACCCCAAGTGGAACGGCGGCGAAAACCCACTGACGAGCCCGCCGCAAGACCCAGGCACAGAGGCAGAAGAAAGAGGCTCGGCAGAGCCAGGCCGACGCGCAAGAAGTCGCCTTTGGGCGCACCGGGCGCATTCGTCCGAACGCACCCACGCACACGGGCACGCACACACCAGCCGGCAGAAAGAGGGAAAGACACACACAGAGAGTGAGGGCCAGAGAGACAAGAGAGAATGGGAGAGACGCAGACACACACAGTCACACGGCAGCAGCGGCACAGAAACGCAGCCCCCGCAGGCACACAGCCCCCCCGACGCTGCAGGCTTCTGCTCCGGGCGTGAAGGCCCCTCGGGGGAGAGAGCAGCCCACGGACAGGCGGGCGGACCTGTCGTGGAGATCACGGGGGCAAGACTTTTGGGGAGACTCACCCCCACGCCGTCCGGGCAGGCCTGAGGCTGGGACGACGCGCCGCTTCCCCCGGACTCCGCCTGCGGTTTTGTCATCCTGGCCGGCGCGTTGCGACTCCCGGCGTCCGTCCGGAGACGTTCCTGTCGACCCCGTGGAGAGGTGTGGCAGGAGCCTCGCAGCCCCGACACCCAAGCGTCGCCGCGGAGGGCTCCTGCTTTGCCAAGCCTCAGGGGGCCGGTTGCTAAGACAACCGTGGGAACCGCTGTGACGCGAGAGGCCGCTCGCGCCTCGCGCATGCGCACTGGCCCTGCCGCGCCGGGCCCACTCGCGCTCCCCACCTGGAAGTCAGGCTGCGGCCCCTTTAAACAACGGCGGCTGCGCGGGTGCGCCGGGGCCGGGGCCGGGGATGGGGTGGGAGGGGGCGTGTGCGCGGTGGGGCAGGGGGGAGCGGGGCTGGGGGGGGCCGCTGGGGCCTGCCGCCGGATCCGGGCTCCAGCAGGGGGCGGCGTGGGAGAAGGGGCGGCGGGCATCCCAGTACCAAGACCCCCGGAGTCCTGTCTTCAGGACCTCCTTGAGCCGACTGCCACCGGTGGAGGGGGAGCTTCAGGGCCTCCGCTGGGGTCTCAGGACTCCTCTTGAGATGGGATTTTGGACCCCTCCGGGTGAGAGAGGATGGACTCGCCATCAGCGGCTGAGGCAGGCGGGGCCTCGCTGCAGCACAGAATCATCCCCTGGGCCTTAAGGCGTGGTGCCAGCCGAACATTCACTGACCCACGAGCCCTCGGCCTCCCTCCCCCTCCGAAAGAGCGGCGGCCTAGCCCCGCTTGCAAAAGCCCCGGGGCTCCCGCAAGCTGCCTCTGCTTTCCAGGACCCGCGCAAACAGGGACAGGGGCGGTTCCGCGGCGGAGCCACTGGCCCCACGCGTGGCACTGGCCGATCCCCGAGCAGACGATGTGAATGCGTGTCAGCCCGGGCGTACGGGGCGACGGCGAAACCAACAGCGGAGTCCAGGCCTGTGCCCGGGTGGAAGAGGGTCCCAAGGGACCTGCCCGTGGATTCCAAGGGAAATCAAAGATCGCCTGGGATCCGGGAGGGAGCCAGAAGATTCAGGGAGTCAGTCCACCTGCTCAGAGGAGCAGAGGAGAGGCTGTCCCTCAAGAACCACAGGGGAAGTGCAGAGGGGAAGTGCCGCACCGCCTGTCCGAGAAGACAAGGCCGGTCACGGTCGCCTAGCGCTCATGCTAGGCAGGCCACCCAGCCATGAGGTGAAACAGGGAGAGCAAGACAGCTTCCCTGTGGGAGACACGTATGGGAGCCAGGAGCTCCAGGGTCATGGAACCTGCCCAAGCAAGCAGAAACAGGTTTGGAGAGAGAAACCATCACCACACGGATCTCCGAGGAGTGTCTCCCTGACGGACTGGGAAGCGATCTGCGTCCAAGACGTTCGGCCAGACCGACAAGCGTGTAGGCCCCCGAGAGACAAGGGAGACAGAGCAAGAGGGAGGACAGAGCAGAGGCCGGAGCCCGGGCCGGATACTGCCCGGTGCCACCGCCGCGGGCCTAAGGGGAGGGTTGCCCAACGGCTGACTTGTCCGGAGAGGCCAGCCTTCCAGGGACCGGGAGGCCTGGCATCTCCCCTTCCCGGCTTCCTCTTCAAGCTTCTGCCGTGGTGCGGCTTCATTTCTCAGAGAAGAGCCGTGAAAAGGTCCAAGCGTCTCCTCTGAGGCGGGTCTGCTCCTCTCCTGCAGGGCGACGAGCTCCTCTGGGGCTTTTGGCCCTGGCTGGACTGTGGTTAGCTTGATCCCAGGAGAGAGTCCGCTCGGCACGGGTAAGGAGATTTCCACTGCTGCTGGGGAAGACGCATCTCCTCACGCGGTCGAGGCCCTCAGGGACCCCAAGTGGAACGGCGGCGAAAACCCACTGAGGAGCCCGCCGCAAGACCCAGGCACAGAGGCAGAAGAAAGAGGCTCGGCAGAGCCAGGCCGACGCGCAAGAAGTCGCCTTTGGGCGCACCGGGCGCATTCGTCCGAACGCACCCACGCACACGGGCACGCACACACCAGCCGGCAGAAAGAGGGAAAGACACACACAGAGAGTGAGGGCCAGAGAGACAAGAGAGAATGGGAGAGACGCAGACACACACAGTCACACGGCAGCAGCGGCACAGAAACGCAGCCCCCGCAGGCACACAGCCCCCCCGACGCTGCAGGCTTCTGCTCCGGGCGTGAAGGCCCCTCGGGGGAGAGAGCAGCCCACGGACAGGCGGGCGGACCTGTCGTGGAGATCACGGGGGCAAGACTTTTGGGGAGACTCACCCCCACGCCGTCCGGGCAGGCCTGAGGCTGGGACGACGCGCCGCTTCCCCCGGACTCCGCCTGCGGTTTTGTCATCCTGGCCGGCGCGTTGCGACTCCCGGCGTCCGTCCGGAGACGTTCCTGTCGACCCCGTGGAGAGGTGTGGCAGGAGCCTCGCAGCCCCGACACCCAAGCGTCGCCGCGGAGGGCTCCTGCTTTGCCAAGCCTCAGGGGGCCGGTTGCTAAGACAACCGTGGGAACCGCTGTGACGCGAGAGGCCGCTCGCGCCTCGCGCATGCGCACTGGCCCTGCCGCGCCGGGCCCACTCGCGCTCCCCACCTGGAAGTCAGGCTGCGGCCCCTTTAAACAACGGCGGCTGCGCGGGTGCGCCGGGGCCGGGGCCGGGGATGGGGTGGGAGGGGGCGTGTGCGCGGTGGGGCAGGGGGGAGCGGGGCTGGGGGGGGGCCGCTGGGGCCTGCCGCCGGATCCGGGCTCCAGCAGGGGGCGGCGTGGGAGAAGGGGCGGCGGGCATCCCAGTACCAAGACCCCCGGAGTCCTGTCTTCAGGACCTCCTTGAGCCGACTGCCACCGGTGGAGGGGGAGCTTCAGGGCCTCCGCTGGGGTCTCAGGACTCCTCTTGAGATGGGATTTTGGACCCCTCCGGGTGAGAGAGGATGGACTCGCCATCAGCGGCTGAGGCAGGCGGGGCCTCGCTGCAGCACAGAATCATCCCCTGGGCCTTAAGGCGTGGTGCCAGCCGAACATTCACTGACCCACGAGCCCTCGGCCTCCCTCCCCCTCCGAAAGAGCGGCGGCCTAGCCCCGCTTGCAAAAGCCCCGGGGCTCCCGCAAGCTGCCTCTGCTTTCCAGGACCCGCGCAAACAGGGACAGGGGCGGTTCCGCGGCGGAGCCACTGGCCCCACGCGTGGCACTGGCCGATCCCCGAGCAGACGATGTGAATGCGTGTCAGCCCGGGCGTACGGGGCGACGGCGAAACCAACAGCGGAGTCCAGGCCTGTGCCCGGGTGGAAGAGGGTCCCAAGGGACCTGCCCGTGGATTCCAAGGGAAATCAAAGATCGCCTGGGATCCGGGAGGGAGCCAGAAGATTCAGGGAGTCAGTCCACCTGCTCAGAGGAGCAGAGGAGAGGCTGTCCCTCAAGAACCACAGGGGAAGTGCAGAGGGGAAGTGCCGCACCGCCTGTCCGAGAAGACAAGGCCGGTCACGGTCGCCTAGCGCTCATGCTAGGCAGGCCACCCAGCCATGAGGTGAAACAGGGAGAGCAAGACAGCTTCCCTGTGGGAGACACGTATGGGAGCCAGGAGCTCCAGGGTCATGGAACCTGCCCAAGCAAGCAGAAACAGGTTTGGAGAGAGAAACCGTCACCACACGGATCTCCGAGGAGTGTCTCCCTGACGGACTGGGAAGCGATCTGCGTCCAAGACGTTCGGCCAGACCGACAAGCGTGTAGGCCCCCGAGAGACAGGGGAGACAGAGCAAGAGGGAGGACAGAGCAGAGGCCGGAGCCCGGGCCGGATACTGCCCGGTGCCACCGCCGCGGGCCTAAGGGGAGGGTTGCCCAACGGCTGACTTGTCCGGAGAGGCCAGCCTTCCAGGGACCGGGAGGCCTGGCATCTCCCCTTCCCGGCTTCCTCTTCAAGCTTCTGCCGTGGTGCGGCTTCATTTCTCAGAGAAGAGCCGTGAAAAGGTCCAAGCGTCTCCTCTGAGGCGGGTCTGCTCCTCTCCTGCAGGGCGACGAGCTCCTCTGGGGCTTTTGGCCCTGGCTGGACTGTGGTTAGCTTGATCCCAGGAGAGAGTCCGCTCGGCACGGGTAAGGAGATTTCCACTGCTGCTGGGGAAGACGCATCTCCTCACGCGGTCGAGGCCCTCAGGGACCCCAAGTGGAACGGCGGCGAAAACCCACTGACGAGCCCGCCGCAAGACCCAGGCACAGAGGCAGAAGAAAGAGGCTCGGCAGAGCCAGGCCGACGCGCAAGAAGTCGCCTTTGGGCGCACCGGGCGCATTCGTCCGAACGCACCCACGCACACGGGCACGCACACACCAGCCGGCAGAAAGAGGGAAAGACACACACAGAGAGTGAGGGCCAGAGAGACAAGAGAGAATGGGAGAGACGCAGACACACACAGTCACACGGCAGCAGCGGCACAGAAACGCAGCCCCCGCAGGCACACAGCCCCCCCGACGCTGCAGGCTTCTGCTCCGGGCGTGAAGGCCCCTCGGGGGAGAGAGCAGCCCACGGACAGGCGGGCGGACCTGTCGTGGAGATCACGGGGGCAAGACTTTTGGGGAGACTCACCCCCACGCCGTCCGGGCAGGCCTGAGGCTGGGACGACGCGCCGCTTCCCCCGGACTCCGCCTGCGGTTTTGTCATCCTGGCCGGCGCGTTGCGACTCCCGGCGTCCGTCCGGAGACGTTCCTGTCGACCCCGTGGAGAGGTGTGGCAGGAGCCTCGCAGCCCCGACACCCAAGCGTCCCCGCGGAGGGCTCCTGCTTTGCCAAGCCTCAGGGGGCCGGTTGCTAAGACAACCGTGGGAACCGCTGTGACGCGAGAGGCCGCTCGCGCCTCGCGCATGCGCACTGGCCCTGCCGCGCCGGGCCCACTCGCGCTCCCCACCTGGAAGTCAGGCTGCGGCCCCTTTAAACAACGGCGGCTGCGCGGGGTGCGCCGGGGCCGGGGCCGGGGATGGGGTGGGAGGGGGCGTCGTGCGCGGTGGGGCAGGGGGGAGCGGGGCTGGGGGGGGCCGCTGGGGCCTGCCGCCGGATCCGGGCTCCAGCAGGGGGCGGCGTGGGAGAAGGGGCGGCGGGCATCCCAGTACCAAGACCCCCGGAGTCCTGTCTTCAGGACCTCCTTGAGCCGACTGCCACCGGTGGAGGGGGAGCTTCAGGGCCTCCGCTGGGGTCTCAGGACTCCTCTTGAGATGGGATTTTGGACCCCTCCGGGTGAGAGAGGATGGACTCGCCATCAGCGGCTGAGGCAGGCGGGGCCTCGCTGCAGCACAGAATCATCCCCTGGGCCTTAAGGCGTGGTGCCAGCCGAACATTCACTGACCCACGAGCCCTCGGCCTCCCTCCCCCTCCGAAAGAGCGGCGGCCTAGCCCCGCTTGCAAAGCCCCGGGGCTCCCGCAAGCTGCCTCTGCTTTCCAGGACCCGCGCAAACAGGGACAGGGGCGGTTCCGCGGCGGAGCCACTGGCCCCACGCGTGGCACTGGCCGATCCCCGAGCAGACGATGTGAATGCGTGTCAGCCCGGGCGTACGGGGCGACGGCGAAACCAACAGCGGAGTCCAGGCCTGTGCCCGGGTGGAAGAGGGTCCCAAGGGACCTGCCCGTGGATTCCAAGGGAAATCAAAGATCGCCTGGGATCCGGGAGGGAGCCAGAAGATTCAGGGAGTCAGTCCACCTGCTCAGAGGAGCAGAGGAGAGGCTGTCCTCAAGAACCACAGGGGAAGTGCAGAGGGGAAGTGCCGCACCGCCTGTCCGAGAAGACAAGGCCGGTCACGGTCGCCTAGCGCTCATGCTAGGCAGGCCACCCAGCCATGAGGTGAAACAGGGAGAGCAAGACAGCTTCCCTGTGGGAGACACGTATGGGAGCCAGGAGCTCCAGGGTCATGGAACCTGCCCAAGCAAGCAGAAACAGGTTTGGAGAGAGAAACCGTCACCACACGGATCTCCGAGGAGTGTCTCCCTGACGGACTGGGAAGCGATCTGCGTCCAAGACGTTCGGCCAGACCGACAAGCGTGTAGGCCCCCGAGAGACAGGGGAGACAGAGCAAGAGGGAGGACAGAGCAGAGGCCGGAGCCCGGGCCGGATACTGCCCGGTGCCACCGCCGCGGGCCTAAGGGGAGGGTTGCCCAACGGCTGACTTGTCCGGAGAGGCCAGCCTTCCAGGGACCGGGAGGCCTGGCATCTCCCTTCCCGGCTTCCTCTTCAAGCTTCTGCCGTGGTGCGGCTTCATTTCTCAGAGAAGAGCCGTGAAAAGGTCCAAGCGTCTCCTCTGAGGCGGGTCTGCTCCTCTCCTGCAGGGCGACGAGCTCCTCTGGGCTTTTGGCCCTGGCTGGACTGTGGTTAGCTTGATCCCAGGAGAGAGTCCGCTCGGCACGGGTAAGGAGATTTCCACTGCTGCTGGGGAAGACGCATCTCCTCACGCGGTCGAGGCCCTCAGGGACCCCAAGTGGAACGGCGGCGAAACCCACTGACGAGCCGCCGCAAGACCCAGGCACAGAGGCAGAAGAAAGAGGCTCGGCAGAGCCAGGCCGACGCGCAAGAAGTCGCCTTTGGGCGCACCGGGCGCATTCGTCCGAACGCACCCACGCACACGGGCACGCACACACCAGCCGGCAGAAAGAGGGAAAGACACACACAGAGAGTGAGGGCCAGAGAGACAAGAGAGAATGGGAGAGACGCAGACACACAGCAGTCACACGGCAGCAGCGGCACAGAAACGCAGCCCCCGCAGGCACACAGCCCCCCCGACGCTGCAGGCTTCTGCTCAGGGCGTGAAGGCCCCTCGGGGGAGAGAGCAGCCCACGGACAGGCGGGCGGACCTGTCGTGGAGATCACGGGGGCAAGACTTTTGGGAGACTCACCCCCACGCCGTCCGGGCAGGCCTGAGGCTGGGACGACGCGCCGCTTCCCCCGGACTCCGCCTGCGGTTTGTCATCCTGGCCGGCGCGTTGCGACTCCCGGCGTCCGTCCGGAGACGTTCCTGTCGACCCCGTGGAGAGGTGTGGCAGGAGCCTCGCAGCCCCGACACCCAAGCGTCGCCGCGGAGGGCTCCTGCTTTGCCAAGCCTCAGGGGGCCGGTTGCTAAGACAACCGTGGGAACCGCTGTGACGCGAGAGGCCGCTCGCGCCTCGCGCATAGCGCACTGGCCCTGCCGCGCCGGGCCCACTCGCGCTCCCCACCTGGAAGTCAGGCTGCGGCCCCTTTAAACAACGGCGGCTGCGCGGGTGCGCCGGGGCCGGGCGGGATGGGGGAGGAGGGGGCGGGTGCGGTGGCAGGGGGAGGAGGGGCCGCTGGCTGCCGCCGGATCGGGCCCAGCAGGA